>NW_021703774.1:39468046-39891327 GCF_005190385.1 Monodon monoceros | reverse complement strand
GAGAGAGAGAGAGAGAGAGAGAGAGAGAGAGAGAGAGAGAGAGAGAGGGAGTGTGTGTGTGTGTGCACATGCGCGCACGCACGCGGTGGGGGGAGGGGGATCTCTGATGCTACCATAAGCACAGTGCATCCTCCTGAGCATCAAAGATTTTTATACGTGTGGGAGGTGGTAGGATGTTGTTTTATTATTAAAAGAAACACAGACCCATTATGGAACAAAATGTAAACCGTGCATGGATCTGCAAGATAAAAAGACTTCAAAGAAACTTCAGGATCATATTATTAGTCTCTGAGGTCCCCATTTCATATCACCTCTACAGTCAGAAGTACTTGGGTAGAAAAGTTTGAGAGGCACTTCAGGAGACAGATAAGGTGTTATTCCTTTATTGGTTTCTGTGACATTGTTCAACTAAGGAGTCCAAGAACTAGGTTCACTGGTTTTTATGCTGCTTTGAAATCCCTTACAATTTTCTGCCAGAGTCCTTAACAGGTAGATAATGACCAACATACTGCTTCAAATGTGGATGCTACAGTGTCTGACGAGCACCAGTCTGAATGTCAGGCAACAAAGACAGTAGCAAGAGACCCAAGCAGGCCCTAAAGTTAATTTAATTCCCATTTTCAGTCGGCTCGCTTTCTGGTCCAGGATGCGGGATGCACCATGTGGCACCTGATATAACTGCTGGTGACACCCTAGCACCATCAACCTTAGTCTACTTCATTCACTCCCCATTTCTTTTCCCATCTTTCCTCGATCTTCCCCTCTTCTTTCTTCCACTGACAGCCTGCTTCTTTTCCCCTCACCTTATTCTCTTTTTCCTCCCCACTCTTGGCTGTCATTGGTTAAGCTTTCTAATGGCACTTGGGCCTAAAGAAACTACTGATCCCATCTAAGAAAAACTGCTTCTGAAAGTCTGAAGACAACTGGGCTGAATGTCATCTTTAATCTGACTGGGCTAATAAAGAAGGATAGCAACTCTGAAAAGTTAATTTTTTTCTCATGGAAATCTGGAAAAAAGACACTGAACAAGTTTTAAATCCATCCCCTTAACAGTGCAGCTTGAACCACTTCAAAATGACTTTATATTAAGGATTCATTAATTAATGTGAAACTGACATCATCATGACCAACTGTCCTTGATTTTAATAGATGACTCTGAACTATAACAAAGAGTTCTATATTTAGATAAGATACAAGGAAGAACTTCCTAATGGCTCAGGAAACTTAAATATTAGAACAACTGGAAGAAGATACTTATATAATTTCTTCTTTAGGGTTTTGAAACAGAATTTCACTTTCTTTTTTTTCTTTTTTTTTTTTTTTTTTGCGGTACGTGGGCCTCTCACTGTTGTGGCCTCTCCCGTTGCAGAGCACAGGCTCCAGACACGCAGGCTCAGTGGCCATGGCTCATGGGCCTAGCCGCTCCGCGGTATGTGGGATGTTCCCGGACCGGGGCACGAACCCGCGTCCCCTGCATCGGCAGGCTGACTCTCAACCACTGTGCCACCAGGGAAGCCCTCACTTTCTTTTAATAATCAGAATGAAAGATTTTGATTGTCTTTTCAACATCCCTTATAGATCAATAATTCTTAGATTAAAATTTTAAAGATACACCTTGAAATTGCATTGCCAAAAAGAAGACTGAGGTTGTGTGGCTGTCAAAACCAATACTCTAAAACTGCTTTACTTGCAAAATCTACATAAAATTTTAAGCATAAACCAAGAGTACTGATTCATATATAAAACTACATGATAGCTACTACAAACACCAGGTGAACGGTCAGGTATGTTGTGTCAAAAGCAGAGAATATAAAGAAATATCAAATAAATTTGTGAGGGTTCTTTTAAAGTATAACATAGTAAAGCTGAGAAATCCCTTTAAACTCCCTACCTTGAATTTCTTAAATCTCTGGCGGGAAAAAAAGCAGAAAAAAATTTTAAAGTATAAATTCTTCACTGCTTTGTCAATTTTCAAAATATTTTCACTATAAAACCCAATGTATTCAGTTCCCATGCATGCCCCTTCCCCTGACACTACCATTCTATATTTGCCGTTTCCAGGGCGGTAAAGCAGTAGTAGCCTTACCCTCCACAAGGACAGCAGGGCTATAAGCATTAAGCAAAGGGATCAGGGGGAAAAATAAACTATTCCCTAAGAAAACAAACAAATCCTCAGATTATTCCCACAGAAACTCAAAAAGAGACAGTGATATCAAAGAATCCTGAATTTTTGCCTTTGAGTCAAAGAAATGTATTAACAGGGCTCTAGTTCTGCTACTGTTTGAGCCTGGCTGGGTATTTTAGCTTCTCTGAAAATGAGGACAGCCAGACCTCTAGCATTCTTTCTACCTGTAATTTTACAATCCTGAAAGTGTTTTCAAAAGCACTCATGAGCCTTTCTCCTAACTTCTTCTCCCTCCATTAACCTAAAATGCCCAAAGAGTGGGATTATGCTAAAATGAGCCAGCATTCCACATTCGTCCTTCTTCTCCTTTCTACACACAGCCACCCTTCCTTTCCCTAAGAGACCTGGTGGCAAGCAAAATGAATCAGTGTCACTAAATCTAACCGTTATCATCTTTTAATGTAATGGAGACACAAAATCAGCTCCAGATTAGATTTCAACTCGTCCAAAATTTTTGGAGGACATCAAATATGTGAGAACAGTTTAGTAAAATTCTAGAAATCCCACTTTAGCACTATCAATCCTCATACTCTAACACAATATAGAATTTTATGGATTCATACTAATGATTCAAACTATCATAATTCACAAGTGAATAAACAAGTTTAAATAAAATAATAAAGATACCACAACCTAAAAATGTGCCTTGCCTACCTTTGTTTTACTCATGTTTAATACCTCATAGAACACACTTCAACAAGCCAGGACATCTCTCAGAAAAATGATGCTGCCTTAGTAACCCATATTGTCAAAGGGCTCGCTAAAACATAGACTAAGAGAGTTTTATAGTCCTATGATAGAGTTTACTAAGTCTCCCTCTTACAGCCAAAAATAATAATGTTAATCTGACCCCAAAACTGTACTATAATAAGCCTTGCTCCTGAAAAGTAAAAGAGCAAAAAAACAGAAAGCCTGGACTCAGGAAACCATAAAATGTCTCTATCTGTACGAGAGGTGAAGGGAAAGAAGCAAAGTATACACTCTTAGACTTGAGAAAGTCTGAAAGACACTGGAGAGGCCATTCGATCTCAGCATTACTGAGGTCATGACAAAAACTATCTACTGGCCCAGGCCCTGCCTTTTAGGGCTATATAGTTTAAGCCACATGGATGTGTCAAAGACATGACTCAGAAATAACTGTAGATAATACTAAAACTATGATGGAAATTGTACAGAGAATTTTAAAAGCTGGAAAATGCATCTCAAACTCAAGTTTTATAAATGAACACCAACCTTCCTATAAAGCTTTATAAAGATCAATCACCCAGCTCAGTGCTGTGACCACCTAGAGGGATGGGATAGAGAGGTGCAAGAGGGAGGAGATATGGGGATATATGTATATGAACAGCTGACTCACTTTGTTATAAAGCAGAAACTAACACACCACTGTAAAAAATTATACTCCAATAAAGATGTTAAAGTAAATAAAAAATAAAAACAAACAAAAAAAAAGATGAATCACCTTGCATTTTAAGTAACTGTGAATTCCCAAATTCAGAATTTACTTTTCTTTAAGAGACATTACTGTTATGGTGCTTGATAAATAAGGGAATATGATATTCTACATTTAGCTCTTTGATGGATTTGTCAAGGCACATTTTCAGACTGGTGACATCACTTGATTCTCCACTAAGGGAGACCCACACAAGTCATCACATCCTTCTTCTTACCTCTACTGATCACAACAAATAGCTACCCATCCCCATTCCAAAAATCTTTAGAGACAATTCCATGACCTCCCTCTGGCAGTTACGTTCTACTGTTGCTGTCTCCCTTTCAGGATATGATAGGAAATACAGTAAATTCAGAGTTTTCTTAGAAGAGAATTTCACATATAGAGAATTTCTATTTTAATTTAGAGCAAGTATTTAAATATTTCTCCCAAACTCTCTTCCTTAACTACACTTCTTTAAATAAATAGAATCTTAGATGCCTCATTTCTCTTCACTTTCAAAGTTATAGTAACTGTGAAACTGTTATTAAGAGGTCATATAAAACTCAGTGGAAAAGCAACAATTGTTGCAAATCATGTGTTTATATAATGGTCAAATTAAACCAACATTTAGATGTTGAAAGAATTAGTTACATAAACAAATGAGAGAGCACTTTATCCAAATATCAGAATGATGGAACAATTTTAAAGCCACAAACCTATAGAATACATTAAAATGAGAGTCAACAGTAAGTATAGTTTCGGGGGGGGGAGGCAATATAGTTTCTAAATGCACAGGGCTTTTTTTCCAAAACAATATTTTAAATTTTGACGTTAAATACCTGATCTTAAGGATTCCAACTCTCTCTTTTTGGAAAAAGAAAAAAAGTAAGAAAAATACATTTGCTTTTAGAATAAAAGAGAGCTCTTTGGTGAATAAGACAATATAAAAATTAAGCCACATTCTTATAAACCTTAAAATTAAGCACCATATACACTTTTATAGTATCAGAAAAAAAGCTGTGGTGTCTAAATTTTCCATAAATTCTGTAAGCGTTCAGTAAGATTTAAAACACTATTACAATTAGTTTGTTAACTTTCTTCCAAGGGAGTCAAGACTTCATTAATGGCCTTAGATAGTTTTTTTTTTAAGTTTTTTTTTTAAAAATCTGATCTATCATTAGTGACATACTTGGACCAAGGGTAAAAGAACATCTTTCTTCTGCAATGAGCATTCCATGTTAGCTAGAGCATGCAAACATTAGTCCTGTGTTCCTACACAGTCTTTCCCTACAGCATCTGTTGCTAATTGAAAGGGACTAGAATTACAAAATTTGAGTCAATTTCTCTCACCAGCTCTTGCTGTGTATAAAGATTTTCTATGCAGGGGCTGAGCATTAGTCTTCCACTACAGCTGATGACTAAAGAGCTAAGAGAAAGAAACACAGAAGAAAGCATTTCTTTTTTCTTTATATATCCAACAATACATGGAACTAAACTGTGAGAAGAGGGACAGCTAAGCATATCTTATGTTAGCTTGGTAAATTACAATTCTGTAAACATAACTATTCACCTATAAAGTCTATTAATGTCCTAGTTAACCAATTGTATATGTCTTCTGCTTGGACAGTCTCTTCTTTTTATACACATCTTCAAAAGTAACTGTCAATATTAAACCAATTATGCCTTATTTCTAGCTCCTAGGCATAGTACATGGCACATAGAAGGCACTTAATAAATGTTTGTTGAACAACTATCTCCATCTTGTGTTTTGTAGCACAGTGCAATCAAAACACCTCCAAAGGCCTCACTCATCACATGCATTTTAAGTCTACTGAGCACAGAGATCTACCTCAAGTCCTTCTGCACCCTTACATGTGGTAGGCCAGAAAGTTTTCAACATTATCTAAAGCACACTCTGGCTGCTGGCTGAAACGCAAGAATGGAGGTGATGATGGTGGCTTAAAATGGGGTGGTCTAGTGGACACCTTCCAGGGCTCCCCTCTGCAGGGCACAATGACTGCTACAGTTTGTCCTGGCACGGGTGGCATGCGGTAAAGAAAAGAAGCTGGAAAGCCCTGGGAGGAGGAAGACAGGACTGGGAGATAAATCAAGGTTTCCCCTGTCCCTGTTCAATGGAAGGAATCTAGACACACAATTACATGAAATGTGCTCCAATGGGTAAGCTGGCGATAACATCTGAGTAACTCTAGAGCCTGGAATCTGCATTTCCTAGCCCATCCTTTCAAATGGGCATTTTGCTCCTTTTTTCTTATTTTATATTTATATTTATATAGTTCTATTGACATTTCAGAAAATGCTGGCTGCCCAGTTATCTGTTCCACATTCCATAAAGTCCTTCAACATCGTACTCAATTGATGATTCAAATGCCTTATTGGTCGAGTAGAGAATATGAACTGTTTAAAAGTTGCTGGTATCACATTGTTCTAACTCATGAGAGTGTTATCAGGGAAGACCAGCAACAGGGGCGAGCACTTTCCAGAGGGGAGAACCTGCAGCAGCTGGGGCTCAGCGCTCCTGTGCACGCCCCCCACGGTGATGGGAGAGAGGCGGTGCTGCCCCCCTTCCACACGCGTGCCTTCCTGGCTCATCCCAGTCTCTAGGCTTGCTTCCTGCTGCCACCACATGACTAATTCAGTTGGTTTTCAGGTAATCAAATTATATGAAAGCCGGGGCCTTGGGTTGTACTGCGGAGACTTGAACGTAAGTACTAATTCAGGCGAGGTTTAACCAAATTCTGCTTCTCCCACTACGCAGCTTTTAATTCCTCGTTGTCGTGGTGACCTGGCAACCATGTTCTGAGCTTTCCTGCAATTATCTGCACAACTTGGGTCAAAGATCCTTGATTTAACTAGATTCAGCATTCCAGAGCCAAAAATTACTTGTTCGAGGAAGTTTATAGGTATCGTTACTATACAGTTTCTTGTGAGATAAGCTAAGAAACAGGTAACTACCATATGACTTCTGGCTGACCGATTATAATTCTGAGCTCTATACAATCTCGCTTACTCTCACCCTGCGTTTCTGGTAGGAAAAAAACCAACAGCATGCTCCATTTTCCATTGATCATATCACAACTCCATTCTGAATAGCCATCGGGTGTCACAGTGTTACCCAACCAAAGCCATTACAGTTGATTGATGAGAAGAAGGCTAACTGAAAATTGTGAAAATGACAGGCGCAGTTTTCTCTCTCTCCCCGCTGCTCTGTTGCTGTGTTAGGCAGGCAGAGCTACACGCACTGCTATTAACGGAGCTTCAGGAATTCTATTTGCTTTATCACCAATTTTTTAAAACCTTAGCATTTTTAAACATTTATTTGAAGGAAGTATTTATGAATAATTGTTTAGAAGGAGTCAGCCCTGGTTACTTCCTGGAGATTCAAACTGACAAGATTTTACATGGTATAAAAACTGATGATTTGGTCAAAGTAGCTAGCCAATAGTTTTGGTACATAATGTTGAACTCAGCATTACATCTTCTTTGTTAAATACCACAGGTAAAAGATAGTTCACTTTCTTCTTTATAATAATATGGTGGTGAGACCAATTAACTGAACAGTTGCCAAAAATCCATTTAGACCTTAAAATTAAGAAGCATTACACTGCAGCTATTACTTAAAACATTGTAAGTATCTAACCTTGAGTTCCTCTTCTAAAAAAAAAATTTGTCCAAGATCATGAAGAAAAAGATGCAGAGTAAATAAGAAGTTAAAATTAACTTCCTTTGAATAATCTAAAGCTTGAAGTAAACCCCCTATTCCCCAATATCAGGTAGTACTAGGAAATGTACAGAGATATTGTTTTTATACAGGAGGGGTGAAATACAGTATCAATTCTTTCACCCTTATCAATTCTCTAGTTCTAACAGCTCAAGAATTTCTTCCCATGAGAGGAATTAATGTGTTATTCACTAAGGTGCCGAATAACAAGGACTGAATACTCTGCTATTACTCTGTCTCATTCTCACCACTAGAGACAAATCACATTCTGGCCTGATGAGAAGTATGGTTTCAGAATGGGTCTATTTCAACATGGAGTGACCTTAATGCAGAGGTGAAGGTGACTGGCCCATTTTTAGGGGGTTTGTGAGGACTCCAGGATATACCCTACCTAGGGATGGCTCCCAAGGTTTCAGATCCTCAAACATGTATAAAGTAAGCCTTTAATCTTCTTTCCATCAGAAGGGTCTTGCCCTTCTGGACAAGGTTAAGACTTGACTTGAACCTCTTTTTGCTTAGCCTAATATACTCATGGCACAAGCTTCATCAGTATACAGGGGTGGAGGGCAGCAGGGAATTTTCCTCAGTGTAAAATTTCCGCTATTCTATGGCAAAATTGAAAAGATACTGGTTCTCTCAAAGAAGACGTAGAGTTAGTTATATAACATTAGGAACTAAAGGCAAAAGATTAAAAGTACTTGCTAATCATTCGAGGAAAACATTAAAACATTTACCATGTACATGGGAGCTACTGTTGAAGTTTTGCTTAAGGGTAAATCAAACAAAACAGTTCCTGTTTGAAACATAACATTTAAATATTAACCACAAATATTTCATTCTTTTAAAATTATTTCTATAGCTCCCTGTTGCCTTTTTCTTCCTTCTCCTTTGGCGGGGGTGGGCGGGGGGAGACTGGACCAGGGATGTAGCCATATTTCCTGGTTATAACATTATTATTTCAAAATATACATCTATATTCAGTTTCTTTCTCTAGCATCTTCATTCACATGCCTAAAATGAGATTCCTCACGCATGGTGAAGTTACCCAGGACCCAGAAATTCTCAGATCTAAATGATTCTTTCTTCTTTTAAACAAACATCTTTGTTTGTTAAAAATCTTGTCATTTAAATTTCACCCTACTCAAAAGTTGTCTTGGCTTTTTTCCTGCAAATGAAAACAGTTTCTATAAATTCCTCATTTCCATATTATATACTTTATGTGCAAACTATAAATGAGTAAAAAGAGAATACTTAGAAAGTCCTCCAAGTGAAATAATTTTTTTAACCTTACTGATGTTAGACAGGAAATCAGTATTTATTTCTCGGCAGAAAAGTTCTTGCCCTTAGTAAGATGGACTTGAATTTTGACATCTGTGATCTTCTTAATATTCAACAAATCTGTTTCGGATAGATATATGATAAAGCAAATATTATAGGATGTTAATTGCAGAATCTAGGTGATGGGTAAATATGGGTGTACAATTCTTCCGACTTTTCTGTATGTTTGAAATTTTTCAAAATAAAATGTTAAGAAAAAAGTTCTTAAAAATCTATTTTACTACTGGTAAATTAAGGCCTAAAAAGTCTTAAATAACTTGCCCAATGTCATGCAATGAGTTAATGGCTGATGTGAGAAAAATATTGTTCTGGTAATTCTCAATTTCATCGTAACATTCTAAATCTTAAACCTACGATGCCCTCATGGTATTTTTAAACCATCCATGGTCTGAGTCCTAGATCTAATTATCAAATACATAACTATCACACAGAGCACCATGCTTAAAAAGCAACTAATCGTGTGTAAAGCATGCGTATGAAGAAAGGCAGGGGAGACTACGCCCCAGAAGTATATTCATGGATTATTTGATAAAGTCAGGCTGGAAGAGCAAAGAGTAGTAGTAAATAAATGTTATGCTCTAAAACTGAATTTTGCAGAGAGTTATCAGCATGATTTTTCTATGTTTCACTTTTCACCGTCAGCTGTGAGCTGTTTCCAAGTGTGAAATCGCCTAAGAGAGGAAGCAAAGCTGTCATTTGACATCTGGGAGCGTGGAGATTGGGCTGCGGTAAAAAGCACTTTGGACTTCTTCAATATACACACATATTCACCTATAAATTCTCAAGTGTGAAAAGTATTCAATGAGAAATATCAATGTAAATTTCAAGCATTTATAAAGGCTCATAATCCGGTGGAAACTAAAGGTGAAGGACACATTCATAGGACACCATATCAACTTGTTAAGACTAGAATGGGAAACTTAAGTGATTATGTTAGCATAATAACTAACATATAAACAATTTTATTCACTTGTCTTAGATTGCATATTAAACTTTCAAATCCAGTCTTTTGTGTTTTATGTGCTTAATAAGTTCTATTTTCTAGCTGCTTTTTTATGATGAGAGATGAGACTGCTAAGAAAAAAAATACTGGTAAAAGAAAAAATAAATGCTTTCTTGACATTTTATTTTTCCTTTATACTTAAAATACTATAAAAAAATTTATTCTATATTATGATAAGTTAATAGCTCCAATGATAAAGCACATTAAATCTTCTAAATACATGTGTGTTTGTGTGTATATACAAATTGAAATAAAATCAGTAACTTCAAGGAAGTCCTCTGGAGAAGAATAACCAATTAATTCCAGTTATTCTATAATTCTCCAGATTATTCTATAATCTCTCATAACAAAAAAATAGAAGAATCTGTCTAAACATCTCTCAATAAAATATCTAAAACTCTCCTCATATGGAAACTAGACAATGTTATATTTATATCGTCATGCTATACAATCTATTCCCACTTTGGGGACTATTTCTTTGCTCTTTCTTTCCTGAACTCCGTTCTGTGTTTCTGTGGTATGAAAGGAACCCATTTACCATGAATGATGTTTATTTAAAATAAAACCTTTCGAGAGAATCATCCTCGATAATCTAAGGATACAAAGTGAACCTAAAAGGAACGGCTTCTACTTTGAAAACAGGGCTGGGTCTGATCAGTGAATTCGTATTCTCAAGACCCTCTTGATGGGTCTGCAGCTGCAGCCATTTATTTGCTGGCTTTTTCACAGATGTAGACAGAGAAAAAGCTCCATGGTTTTTGTCTTTTTGTTGTTGGATTTATTTTCCTTAATATAAAAAAGTGGCAACTTTTTTTAAAAAGTTCTTCATTTCACTGTAGAAACTTGTGAACATCGGACATCCCTGGTAGTATACATCGTTGAAATGACTATGACTTTTAAAATCTAAGATCGCAAAGTTGGCAGAAACTACACTTAAATAACAGAAGGTGATCATTTGCATTTCAAAATTTATCTGTCTTGCTTTTCCCCTCAATTAGACCAAAACATGTTGATTCACAGGTTTCTGTGTGTGTGTTTTCTTTTTTAAACTTATTTATAGAGCAGAATAATGGCCCCCCTGCTAGTTTGGCATTTGCTCAAGTTTCTGTCCATGTAAATCGAATCTGTTACTGGAAATTTTTCACAAAATATAAAGGCACATCATCCACAAGATAAAAAGATACACTGCTGATATTATAAAGTACAGGGCAGGTGGATAATGTTTTTAGGACAAATGTGTGATAAGGATTCCCAGGAGGGAGGCGTGGTAGGGGTAGAGGTTGCATGCTGTTCAAACAGAAGTGAATCGTTCTCATCATAATCTTGTGACAACTTTACTTTCTAACCAAACATCAGCTGCTTAACATGCTTTAGAGTTACTTGGACAAAAATACCAAGGTTAGAGTTGGGAAACAGGAGGGCAAGGGGATGTAGGAGGAGAATTACTTCAACCCTTAGCATTGCAAAGGACAGATCAAAAGATGACTTAGTACTCTATGTCCCCGTGTGTTCATTGATTTGTGATTTTTAAGCATTGAAACATTAGCTTCTTATCATTGCTCCCACCCCTTTGAGAAGAGGAGCAAAGTCTACTTGTATTTCTATCAGTAGCATTGCTATTCAGTTTTAAAACAAACAGTAATTCACAAATTTTTGTTCCAATTCCCCTTGCATTATAAGCAATGGGCAGGAGTACACACACCTAACTGAGTTCTGCAACTCTAGGTTTAAGACCATCTAAATTAGAACACCAGCATCACTTTTCAATTAAGGTCATAACTGATTGAGTTTTATACTGTTGATAAAACAAATTAATAGACCCAAGGAATGCAGAGACTTCCCACATTGTTCAATGCATGCCATAATACTAGAACACTTTTGTAACTCACAAAGCTTGAAAGTACAATTCTTTTATGCAAATAATTAAAACAAAGCCCTTCTTCAGACTACAGCTTTTTGCAAATGTTAGTGAAGGACAACCTGGACGATGACAGCAAAAATCCATTAATGGCAGACTGCCACCTGCTGGTAAACTATGAGAATTGTGATTTCTGGGAAAAGGCTTAAAAATCAGAAGTTGGAAACTGATCGCTATTAAATTCAGTACACAAAACTGTATTTCAGTACACAAAGTTGAAAGTATGTATTTGCTGATGTATGTAGTATGGTTTTATTCCACATATAATTCTCAGGAGGTCACATGCTATGAAGGTTAAAGTGAACATGCCTACAGTTTGAAGAAAAATAATCTGCTAGAAAGCCAAAGTACAACCTTACAGATAGTTTTCAACAAGAAAGTAAGAAGAAAAATAGGAAAAAAAGAGTCAGTTATAAACATTAAACTGCCCCATAAACATTTGGTTTTGATGTGAGGTTTATACTGCACTTGACTTCAGGATTTAACAGGTTTTACTTAAAAGAACTCCCAGGTTTAATTTTGATCCTAAAACCCTGAAATTCATTATAATTAACATATATTTATTTACATACATTGGTACCTAAAATGTTATTTATAATCAGATTAGAAAGGGGAAGGGTCTGTTAAAAAATAAACCAGATAACCATAATAAAGTGATTTCACTATGAATTTTTTTTGTTATCCCATTAACTAAATCATACTAATAAGATTTCAAAAGCCAGCATAATATTATCTATTTGAGAAAGAAAAAAATGTAGGCATGCTCCATCACCCCTAGGAAGAAATAAAATCAAACAATCCTAATTTGAGGGACGAAAGAGGAAAGAAAAGAGTATAACAGTAAGAAGAAAATCTAAATCATTGTTTTCAGAAAATAGTTTTAGTATATTTGCTTTGCTGATTGAAAAACTGTGCTATTTCTCAATACAGAAATAATTCTTAACAATGAAAATGGTAACTAAAAACAATATAGCTCTTTGAATCCTAATTATAATCATTTCCCATTATGCAGGGAAACAATGTTAGCATCAATAATAACGCTGGTTTGCTAGTAAGCATTAAATACTGTATTAATCAACAACTAAGCGTATCATGTCAATACAATCAGTTTGAACCTCCTCTGAAAGCCAGAGGGTGACAAGTGAAGCAACTTTGGCCATTCAAAGAGGCTGAATGCTAGGCAAAAGGTGAACAAACTTTGGATTCAAACACAGCCCCATCTGCACTGATGACAGACAGAAACTAACTCAAATCCAATTCATATGCTTAAGAGACCTATAATTATCAGCAAAGGATCTAACACCCCCAGAAATAAATCTCTAATTTAAAAAAGCAGACAATACAGTAAAAGTAAGAGAAACCTGTTGTGTCAAATATTTGGTTATTTCAAAACAAGAAGAATATGCTTCCTAAAATTTCTCAAATATGGAAAGAACTCTTTAAAATCTGCTCTAAAATGCCAGGATGGCACATCACTGAAATCACAACATTGCATTTTTTTTTATTTCAAATTTTATCCATTTTTAGCCTTAGGGATTTTACTCTTTTAGTCATCTACCTCTCACATCTTAAAAATCATCCATTTACTGGGCTTCCCTAGTGGCACAGTGGTTAAGAATCCGCCTGCCAACGCAGGGGACAGAGGTTCCAGCCCTGGTCTGGGAAGATCCCACATGCCGTGGAGCAACTAAGCCCCTGCGCCACAACTACTGAGGCTGTGTGCCACAATTACTGAAGCCCACCTGCCTAGAGCCCGTGCTCCGCAACAAGAGAAGCCACCACAATGAGAAGCCCACGCACCACAACGAAGAGTAGCCCCCACTCGCCGCAACTAGAGAAAGCTTGAGTGGGGCAACAAAGACCCAACTCAGACAAAAATTAAATAAATAAGTAAGTAGACTGTCCTCTGTGACTATGAATGGATAGACAAATGGATAAAGAAGATGTGGTGCATACATACAATGGAATATTACTCAGCCATAAAAAGGAACGAGATTGGGTCATTTGTAGAGACGTGGATGGATCTAGAGACTGTCATACAGAGTGAAGTAAGTCAGAAGGAGAAAAACAAATATTGTATATTAACGCATATATGTGGAATCTAGAAAAATGGTACAGATGAACCGGTTTGCAGGGCAGAAATAGAGACACAGATGTAGAGAACAAATGTATGGACACCAAGGGGGGAAAGTGGCGGGGGTGGTGGTGTGATGAATTGGGAGACTGGGATTGACATGTATACACTAATACGTATAAAATGGATAACTAATAAGAACCTGCTGTATAAAAAAATAAATAAAATTCTAAAATTAAAAAAAAATCATCCAATTAAAGAGGATACTTAAAGGTCCTTTTAAACACTAAGAAGTTGACATTTCTATGAATTCATGGCCAGTTCTAAGAGAAGTATAAACCCATTTAACATCAAATACTAACAAATATACATACACACATATACTATGGATTCTGTAATGATTTTATCCCCCAAATTATCTTTTGTAAAGGGTTAAAGAGATAACCAAATCCAACATATTGTCAACTGCTAGTGAAAATACAACTTCAATAAAGAAATGAGAGCTGCCAAACTACTTTTCCAAGCGAAACATTTTAGGAGATTGCTCTAACCTGGGGCACAGTACATTCTCTCTATGGCATCGCTGTCACAGGAATCTTCAACCTCACTCCACCTGCTAAAATACGTTAGCTGAATGTGTCCTAAAAACAAAACGACAGGAGAAATCAAAACATTTTTCTCTTCCATTTTCTGCAGAAGTGAACTGTAATTACTCCTTTTGTAGCTAAAAACAGTATCATTAAGAATAATGGCATCATTAAGTACTAGAAGCTATTACTGGGGGTGAATTTGCTGCACTGATAATGAAGCTCTAGACAGGAAATGAAGATACTAATTACAAGATAAAACGCCTACTCAGTTAATTGGAAGCAACAGCGAATAAAAAGAAATGCATTTGCAAAAGTTCCTGACCTCTATCATTCAATAAGATGTTGTTTGGGTTCAAATCGCGGCACACAATTCCCTCTCTATGTAAAGCATCAAGGGCTACCACCATTTCAGCTGCCCATCTTTGAATACAGCCCTCTGGGATGTAAAACCTGGAGTTTAGTGCTAATTTTTTATCAAGGTCCTCAAAAATCTGGTGTATCTCCTTGTCTCCTTCTAGTGCTAACCCACTCTCTGCCTTAGTCTCAGAGTCTCTCTGAAATACAGCCGGCTCCTCTTTAGCCAAATCATCAGTTTGATCTGTAAACAGCAATACTTCTTCAGTTTTTAAAGTGTCTGTATTTACGTTATATTCATTAGCACCTGAGAGTGGGTCAGAAATACGGAATAAGCTTTCTTTTGCGTTGTTTGCTGTTACTGCCGATGCAACCAAGCTAAGTCCTTGAAACTTAGGATCCGAGCTGTGTAACAAAGACATGTCTCTCACATTACTGTGATCATCAGCTGCTACACATAACATCCCAGGATCCCCCTGTGCGTAGTGTTTCTCTGTGATACCACGGGATTTAGGCCCACAGGGATCACTCAGTTCCTCTGTGCCTTTTTCTTCACGTGCTTGGCACTGTTCAGTACTAAGTCTGAGGCATAAAACATCAGGGGTTTCCAACAGTTTACTTTCTATTATGCCTATATTAGTCTGTGTGAACTTAGTAGGTCCCATTGCTGCACCATCTTTCATTGGCTCCAATTCACCAGGCAGATTTACAAGAAGATCAGGCCTTCCTTCATCAGTACCACTGACATCATCAAAAGCAGCATCTTTAAAAGAAATAACCGGGACTGAGTCATCTGAGCCCCTGCTAATGGTGTCATGAGCTATAAACTCTACCTTGCTTTCACTAGTACTAAAACTTCTGGAAGTGCTGTCTCCATCAGAAAGAGTGAAGAATGGTTTCAAAGGCTCTGACTTTAGACTATACAACTTTTCTCCAAAATCAAGTCCTAAGAGTTCACTAGTGCTATCCTTACTATCTATTCTAAAGAATTCCATGGGGCTGTTTTTAGATCTACTGAGGGAATCTGATGTTCTTGGAGAACTAACTGCTTCCAGGCCATCATCTCCAGGAAAGAACTTTAGCTCGTGGGCTGTCAGCTGTGCGCTGGGGCTGTCACTGTCAGCAGCAAGGTGTGCTGGGAAGTTTTCTATAGCTTTGGTATCAACATCATTCCTTTCAGTCTTTATGAAAAGCTCCTCATTCAAAGACCCTGGTTCAATCTTTTCTTGCCCATATTCATTGCATAATGTTAAATAACTAGTAGTACATTCTTCTTCTGAACTTGAGCCAGAATCTGGCCATTTCGGAGAGCTGTCTTGCCCATCATCATCTTGGTTGCTATCATCTTGAGAGCTTGGAGTAAGACTAGTCTTCAAAGGCAGAATTTTAAGCATGGCTCCACCATCACTTTCTCTGGATTCAAAGCTGCTGCTGTCCTGAGGACTAGATGTTGGCTGTTGCAGTTGAACTTTAGCAAGTGAAGATTTTTTCACTGCTTCGATGTCAAAGCTTTCTTCAGGACTTCTGTTTAGAAACTTACTGATATATGACCAGAGTTTGCCACCTGTGAATAAGCATAACCAAAAAAAAAAAAAAAATTAAGAACACCAAATTAATGGTTACTTATTGAAGCCATTAAAAAAACAAAAAGTATTCTAATAATCAATCAAAAGCAAGTCAATGATACCCATTAATGTCAAGTATGCTGTAAGAAGCAATTTAATAAAGTGCCTTCTTGAAGAATAGTCGAGCTTGGATTTGGGATTCACGACAACAAAGAGTGTAAATAAAATTTTTGCAATGAAAAGAAAACTAAATAACTAACTAAAATGCTTTCTTATTATTGCTGACTGGTGAGTACAGTTTCAAGCATATCTCCTAATATCAATTATTTTTTAAATGACAACCTATTTCTTACTTTGAAGAGAAACTGGTTATAACAAATAATAATATGAAATTTCACAGCTAAAATTCTACTTTAAAGTTAAACATAATTTACTCTAGAAACATCTATGTTCTGCTCTGTTTATTAATAATTTTTTCAAGCATGGCCACCAAAGCTCTATTGACTAGAAACAGTATTACAAAAAAAAGTTAAATTTGATTCAGAAATCTTAAAAACAGTAATTGTGGGAGCATACTTTGTAAAGATATAACTATTGCTCCCAAAAATAGGAAATAATACATCAAAAATGAAACCCTGTACTAACAAGGAGGAAGCAATTATTTTCAGCATTTTTTTTTTTTTTTTTTTTTTTTTTTGCGGTACGCGGGCCTCTCACTGTTGTGGCCCCTCCCGTTCCGGAGCACAGGCTCCGGGCGCGCAGGCTCAGTGCCCATGGCTCACGGGCCCAGCCGCTCCGCGGTATGTGGGATCTTCCCGGACCGGGGCACGAATCCGCGTCCCCTTCATCGGCAGGCGGATTCTCAACCACTGCACCACCAGGGAAGCCCTCAGCACATTTTTCAATGTCATTATTAAACATCATATACCAAGGGGAACTAAATCTCAGGGGAAATAATCACTGACAGTCAATTATATGTGTAAAAAGGTCAGTGGAAGCATCCAAAATATCTTTCTCTCCTTGGCATTTCATTTCATTTCGAGGAACTCAATAAATATATAAAGTGCCCAATACTGTGCCCAGCACAGAGTAATGCTATAAAGGGTAACTGCCATAATATTAGTCCTAGGATACTCAGACATCTTCTAGCAGTGATCTAGTTAACAATCTTATCCAATCTTGATAATAATTAGTGGTATAGAACATTGTGGTGTTTAACTTCCCTCTTGCTTCTTCTTAGCTAACTTTCTGTCATCACTAGGTTATACTCGGTGTCTCATATTTCTCCATATTCAAACTAAAGTTTAAAGATTCATATATGGCTTTGAAATTCACTCACTCACACACAAAAGAAGCTATGCATCGATTCCATCTTTTTTGATTCTTTTGACAACAATAACCACATTCCTCTTATCACAAATACCTCCATTGTGGCATACCAACAGTAATGCCTGCCCTGAAGCTGGGGTTCTTGTATGCAGTCCAAATAAAATGATGTATATTGTTCAACTGTCCTACTGTGAGGACAGGACTAAGTCTTTTTCATCTTTATATATCTACTGCCTATACAGTGTGCAGGACATGACAGGCATTCACTCAATGCTTGTTAACTCAAATCATAACTTATCAGAATGGGATATGCCATCACAAAGGAGACACTATCTATAGCTGTGAAGTTCCAGTGATCAGCAAGGAACAGTACCTAGTAGAGTTCTAAGAAAAGTTGCATTCATTCTTAGGCTAATTCAACCTGGATGAGCTGCTCAAATCTAAAATGGAATGTGCTTAAATTCTTTATTTTTGCTCTCCAAATCACTTCTTCTTTCTGACTTCAGAGCTACTGAGGCACAAAAACTTGGACTACTTTCTCTCCTTTGTTCTACCTATATCTGACAAGTTTCCAAGTCCTATAAGATCTACCCATGTTTCCCACAGTCTTCCTCTTCTTTTAATTCCTTTGACCACTCTGTGTTTCTTGGAATAATGTTATAGCTACAACTAGACCACTACTTTCAGTCCTTCCTGTATCACTCTATCATACTAACTGCTGCCCAAGTAATCTTCCATTTTAGCACAGATCTTATCATGTCATTTCTCCAAGAACCCAAACCCTACCCCCACCCTACCCACCTACTGAACGTTGTACCAACTCCATATAGGCATTTGGACCCTTAGTAATACAGTATCAACCCATAATTTGTTCCTCTCCCTCAACTCATCACACATTTCACCTGAATAGAATTTCTCCACATATAACCCATGCTGGGCTTTTGCTCAAACTATACCTACCACTTAGAACTGTCTTTCCTATTAGTTTCCCCAATATCTGCTTGTCAAAATCCTACCTATTCTTGAAGGTCCTTCAGAATTTGTTTTCTTTCATCAGTTTTTTTTACATACCCTCACTGTATACAACTCCTTATCTTTGCAGAATCCTCTGTATCACTGCATCCCTCTTATGACATTTACAACATTCTATTTCATATTAATATTACTTTTATGCGTTCATTAGCTCTTTTACCATACTGCAGGGTTTTCATAACTGCAAGGAGAGGATTCTGTCTAGCATGTAAAATAACAGGAATTAAATATTTATTAAATTGAGTTATAAAAAGATGACATCTTTACAAATTTTTTGAAAACCTTAGGAAAAGTTTATACAAATTAAAAATGTCATTATTTTTGGTCATGCTTTCTTCTTATTCTAAAACAGATACATGGTTTTATTATTTTCAAAAAATTTAATATAGAAGAGGACACAGAACAGCAAAGAATTCAGAATATATAAATCACCCATAAACACTATTAACCATTAGTACATTTATCTTCTGACTTTTCACAACTAACATCTTATCATAAACATTTTCTAATTTCATGAGACTATGAACTTGAAAGGCTATATAGCATATCCATGAGATAGATGGATATGGTGTGTTAAAATGTTCCTCTATTGTGGAACATCTAAGTTGCTTCTAGTCTTTTACTATTAGAATTAAAATAATGTCTACTTTAGCTTACAAATACTTGACACCTCTGATTATATCATCAGGACACAACACCAGAAATGAAAGTGCTAGGTCAGGAAGTATGAATATCTTTAATGCTTCTGATATGTGTCACTAAATTGCTTTACAGAAAAGCTGTACCAGAATCCACTCCTACAAACAATGTGTATTAGTGCCATCTTCATAGCATCTTACCTATATTGGATATTAGCAAGTTTACCAATTTGATTAATCAAACATGGCATCTTATTTAATTCCATTCTTTTCATTATTAGATTAAAAATTTTTAATGTAATTGTTGGCATTTTCTTTATGGAAATTTGTTACTAGCCTAAAAATGTACTCTAATGTGAAGTATAAAAACTGCATTTTCAAGAGAGAAAAAAAACTGTTTTAGTTCTTTCCATTCCTTTTTGGGGGCCAAGTTAGATTTAATGCTCAATGTGGAGCTATAGAAACAAAAATTTGGTCCTGTGACATACTTTTTTCAATTACAAAATCATGAAAACTACATAACTTACAAAAATACATAATTCCCATGAAGTTTCTTTCCACAGAAGCTGAGTTCTACTTTCTACAGAGTTAAGATCAGGCCTAATACACAAACTTACACAAATGTCAACATTATTACTGTAACATTAATAATATTAACCTAAAAAAATCCTGTTATTGCTAAATCACAAAATATAAATAGAAAATATCTAAAATATTTATAATCTTTAATACTTTAAGAATATAAATGACACTTTTCTAAGTCCTGTTGAAGCACATAAAATTGCATACATTAGCTACTTTAAGCTATGAAAATAGCAATCCATAAGGTTTAATAAAAACTCTTTTTGTCTCTCTTTAGATTTTCATCTATTGGTTTCCTGCAGGATTACAAAGAAAATCTTTTCAATTTACTTGACCCGAAGTGGAATTTAAATTTAATACATATGATAAAATATTGATTGACCCATGATCAAAAATCATCTTTTGACCCAGCAATTCTACTTCAAGAAATTTGTCTTACAAATAATTCTCAAAACAAAACAAAATTTTAAAAAAATGCACATATACAGGGACAAGTACTGGAAACAATTTAAACAACAGTAGACAGAGGACTACTTAAATCAATTATGGTAAATCTGCACAACCAAATACCTTGTATGTATTCAAAAATAAACAAACAGCAATATTTGTAAACATTTAGTGTTTACCATGTACTAGGCACTATTATAAGTGCTTTACATATACCAACTATTTAATCCCCACATCTACCCTCACATCTACCCTACGTAATTATTACAGTTAATTACATAATTATTATGTGATTCTTATTATCCCTGCTTTACAAATAAGGAAACAGAGGTATAGAAAGGCTAAATAATTTGCCCAAGGTCACACAACTAGTAAATTGTGAGCCAGCCTTCAAGCTAACATAGTCTGGCTCTAAGATCCTTCTTTTCGGTTTTTTTCCCCCTTAATTTTTATTTAATTATTTATTTATTTTTGGCTGTGTTGGGTCTTCGGTGTTGCTGTGCGTGGGCTTTCTCTAGCTGTGGCGAGCGGGGGCTACTCTTCGTTGCGGTGCAAGGGCTTCTCATTGCGGTGGCTTCTCTTGTTGCGGAGCACGGGCTCTAGGCGTGCGGGCTTCAGTAGTTGTGGCTCACGGGTTTAGTTACTCCGTGGCATGTGGGATCTTCCCGGACCAGGGCTCGAACCCATATCCCCTGCATTGGCAGGCGGATTCTTAACCACTGCGCTACCAGGGAAGCCCTAAGATCCTTCTTTTTAATCACTGTACTATACCGCCTCTCTCAGTGGACACCTATACGTACTGATAAGGAAAGATGTCCGAAGTACACTGTTAGGGTGGGGGGAAAAGCAAGCTACAGACAATATGTAAAATACATTTATGTTTTTAAAAAACAGGGACTTTCCTGGTGGCGCAGTGGATAGGACTCTGTGCTCCCAAGGCAGGGGGCGCGGGTTCGATCCCTGGTCAGGGAACCATATCCCACGTGCATGCCGCGGCTGAGGGTTCGTGTGCCACAACTAAGGAGTCCACGCAACGCAACTAAGGAGCTCGCAAACTGCAACTAAGGAGCCCTGGAGCTGCTATTAAGGAGCCCGCGTGCTGCAACTAAGACCTCACACAACCAAATAAATAAAAATAAATAAATATTTTTTTAAAAAATCAGACAGGTAGGGGGGAGAAGTATATGTTTATATACACAGGAAATTTCTGGAAATGTTCACCCTATTTCTAGAGAACAGAAATGGGCATTAAAGTGAATAAGGAGGAAGAATTTTTATTTCTACTTTATATACTTCCATCTGGTATGAATTTCTTTCTATATTAGTTTTATAATGATTTTTTAAAACTAGTTAATAAAAAGAGAATCATTTCATCCCTTTGGTCCCCTCTTAACTTGAGGAGAAACTCTTTCCCATCCCCCACCTATTTGCACAGAAGCTTTTCCAATCACTTTCTTGTAACCTAGTCATTCATCTTTTCTTAGTCAGTATTGAGCAATTATACACTGAGCACCTTCTATGTACCAAGCATTCCTATAAATGCTGGGATACATATATATATTTATATATATATATATATAAAATGAATCATAATCCCTAATCTTAGGAACTTAAAGTTTTAATAACACATATAGCCTTGACTGAATACATTTGTTTCTCCCACATTTTCTTCTTCAAACAGAGTTAAAATAAGAAATCCATTAATAGGAACAATAAACATTTTAAATCTCTCTCCTAAAATCCTGTCTGGCATATCCAACTGCCTACTCAACACCACCTGGAAATTTAATAAGCATCTCAAACTCACATGTCCAACACTGAATCTCTGGTTTTTCCCTCTAAATCTACTCCTCCCACAGCTTTCCTCATCTTAGTAAATGGAAACCATTCTTTCAGTTATTTAAGCCCAAAACCATGGAGTCATACAAGGCAGAGTCATGTCAATTTTACCTTCAGAATGTGTTCAGAATCTAATAAGCATTTCTCACTACCTCCACCACTAATGCTTTGTGGAAGCCAGCGTCGATTTCACCTGGAGTGCTGCAACAACCTCCAAACTGGTCTCCTTGCTTTTTTTTTTTTTTTTTTTTTGCGGTACGCGGGCCTCTCACTGCTGTGGCCTCTTCCGTTGCGGAGCACAGGCTCCGGACGCGCAGGCTCAGCGGTCATGGCTCACGGGCCCAGCCGCTCCGCGGCATGTGGGATCCTCCCGGACCGGGGCACGAACCCGCATCCACTGCATCGGCAGGCGGACTCTCAACCACTGCACCACCAGGGAAGCCCTGGTCTCCCCGCTTTTGAGTTTGCCCTCCTAGATTCTATTTTCCACCAAGCAACCAGAGTAATCCCTACCTTGTCACTGCTCTGCTCAATATCCCCCAGGTCTTCCTATCCATTCAGAATAAAAACGATGTTCTTAAAGTGGCCTAGAAGACCACGCCGGATCTGCCCACCTGCCTCCCCACTTCTCTGATACCATTTCCTACCACTCTTCCCATTCTGCTCCAGCCACACTTGACCTTGCTGTTTCTTGTACAGCAAATACACTCTTGCCTCCAGGCCTATGTACTTGTTCCCTCTTGCCAAGATACTCTTCCCTCCCATGTCCACATCTGCTCCCTCTCTCATTTCCCTCAGGTCATTGGCCAAATGTCTCCTTCTTAATAAGGTGACCACTCTCTATAAAATAACAACCCCCAACTCACCCTTCTGGCATTCCCTCATATATTTACTTATGTATTTGCTTAGTGTCTGTTCTGCCTCTATACTGCAAGCTCCACGTGGGCAGAGTCTTTATTTTGCTCACTGCCATGTTAGAGCTAAGCCTGTATCCCAGAGAGCACTCCATATATTTCTAAATGAATTAATGTAAAATGTTATGAAAATTAGTCCAAGAGACTCATGTGAATCATGAATAGTTCTGTTAAGCAAAGGGGAGTTAAAGCCCAAATCATAAATGTTCAAGGATTCATATTATGGAGAAAACAATTCTTCAGTGTTTACTTTTTCAGTAATAGCTATTCACGTATATGAAAGTGATGCTTTTATGATATATGCACAACCTCCTAATTCACAGAGGTAACAAAGAAAGTACCACTGACATGTAAAAAGATAACACACTGTCTGCCAGTTCACTTGACTGCTCAATGCCAAATCCAGGAAATTATCCTAGATTCTTCTCTCCCTGACCTCAAATCCATCGCAGGTCCCACTGACTACCCTCAGAGCAACTCCACAAGTATCCCAGAAGGCCATGCCATCATCATCTCTTGCCCAGACTACTTTATTACACTTCATTGCTTCTCCTCTTGCCTTTCTATAATCCATTCCACATACAACAGTCAGAGTGATTTTCTCAAATGTAGATCAGACATTGTCACTGCTTAATATGTCCAATGGTCTCCCAATGCACTTGAATGAAAGCCAAAGCCCTTACCATGCTCCTGCCTGCTTCTCCAACAGCTTCATATACCACCACTGCCTTCACCTACCAGACTCCAACTGAATCGTCTCCTTTCTTGTTCATCAAACATTGCAAGTTTCTTTTTGCCTATTTCTTACACTGATCCCTATACCTAAATGGGTTTCCCCCTTACATCCAAACGGTTATTTCTTATGTCATTCAGAACTCCTCTTAAATGTCACCTTCTTAGAGCGGGCTTCCTTGACTAACTAGTCTAGAGTAGTCCCCCAGTCATTCTCGATTAGAGCTCTCTGTATTAAAGATGAGTATGGTCCCTATTATTAGCCAATATTATCATGCTTTTGTTTTTCTGTTTGACTCTCCACAAGAAGAATGTAAGTTTCAAAAAGTCAGACTCTTTCCCTGCTATGTTCACCTAAAAGAAAGCTTAATAGATAGTACATGCTCAATAAATTTGCTGAATATTAAATGAATCCAGAGTCCCTATTTACACCATAATCCAATATATTTGTATTATAAAATCTTCTTAAAATTAAACAATAAACACCTGAAATGAGTAGTCATAAGAGATTCCTGCCCACCCCCCAAGTTTAAATAATCCAGGACAAATTCTATGGTCACGTAACCATTCAAAGTCAGGTACGGTCAACAATAAAGGAAAGAGACTTGGTAAAGATAATCTAAAACAGTGGAAAATTTGAAAGCCACATGCATGTCTATGGCTTTAAAGCATATTATAAACATTCTCTATAGTAACAAAGTAAAATCAGTTGAAATATCAGCTTTGGGAAGTATAAGAGAAGGTGAGAAGATGGCACAAGAAAAAATGAAGTACTGTATTTGGAGAAGGAAAAGGAAAAACAGGAAGAGGAAGCTGCAACTAGCAGAGGTACACGAGGATTAAAAATTTGCCACAGATAATCTCCAACATGAGTAATCCACACTGGGTAATAGAATATTGACTATAATTACATTCATCCTACTGACCTTGTTCTAAATTATTATGGATTATTACTATGCAAGTTATTTTGTTCCACACCAGAGGTGGCTGTATTTCGCTATCAGATGACATGACCTCTAATTCAATAATGTCTGTAATGCACTGGTATCCTCGGATAAAAGCTGTCTATAATATCTGAACAAAGGTGAATTAGTTATCCAATTCACACACGCAATTAACTCTCTTAATACCTGAGAGACCATGGAGCCCCTTCTGAATTTCCTATCAAATACTACATATGGAGGTCTTCCCTCCATCTGTAGTTATCTTGTGCTGTACTTCATAATAAACAATATTAATAGTTTATTGCCCCGCCAAAAATCTTACATTAGTTATCATACGAGACCTCATTCCACAAAGCAATGACTCATTTTCCTGGGAAAATGCATTCAATTCAAATGTTATGCCTATTACTAAAGCACAGTAGTTCTTTATTCTCAGTAATGTTAAAATTCAGGAAATATGGAAAATAATTTTAATTTTCTTTATTATTTTAAGAACACCTCTCAAAAGCCAAAAGGCAATATTTATTTTGTGGATTAATATTTATATGCTGTGTTCATTCTACATAAAAGACTATTTTTTTAAATTTAGGTGTTAAAGGGCAAAAACAGACCAAAATATAGTATTTTTTTGCCACCTTTTCCCTTTACGAAGAGCTGAAATTTCAGTTTGAAGGCAGAGCACTGTACCTTTGCTTTGTACCCACATGTGATGCCAATGGCTGTATTCGTAAAAACCCAGATCAGAATAACTAGGTAATGTCAAATGTTAAGCAAATACCTATGCCTTCTAAAAAAGGAGGTAATTAACTAATTCTTCAGGGGATGCTCTTCATTTTGTCATCTAACATTAGTGTATCTTCTCAGCAGAAAACAAGAGAAATCCCTAAAATAAAACTTAGTTCTCTTAGCACACATTCACATTAAAGTTCTCATCATATTGGACCAATCCTAGGAGTGAGTAAGTAGTTAAGTATATCTAAGAATGTTACTACAGTTCAAATGAAATCTGCCTCTCGCCTGGACTTTCATTCTCCCTCACAACTCAAACTAGGGAGGGAGAGCAGAGGAATAAGGAAACAATTTCTCACATGTGTTTCCTATGTTTTATCCGCTCAAGTAATGACAGAAGTAAGAAGGACATTATAGAAACTAAAAAGCTAAGCAGGTGACATTCTTCACTCCACAAACAATTTAAACTACAAACCAACCTTCCACATGCTGCAGCACAAGAAATACCGACTCCTCAGAAATGATGTACTTGTGCAGACACACCATGTTGGGCACACAGCGGGGGATGATGGTCTTTCTGTTCCTGCTGTATTCACTGCTTTTCCTTAGACCCTGACAGAGAACAAAAAGGTCAGTTGTACCCTCAGTTGCCTTTGGAGCCTGCTGTGCTCTGTGTTTATCAACCAAACTAATCTATCCGAGTTACCCTGGGCTTCAGAGAAACCACTCATCTGCTGCTCTATGCCCCTCAGTCCCTGGAGGCTCTGCTGATGGCATCTGGCGTGAATCCAGAGAACGGAAGATGCCACAAAGCTGCCATTAAAATCAATTACGTGGGTCAGTGTTTTTATTAGAGATGCTCTCAAACTAAGTCATCAGGATGACACACAGTTATTTCTCTATGACCTTTTCTTAAGTTTTATTTTACTTATGTATATCTTTAAAGCAGTAGACATCGTGAGATCAGTTCAAATTCCTGAGACACAAAAGGCATTCCTAGATTAAACGGGCAGTTTTAAAAATCTATTCCAAAAAAGTACAAAGATCATTTTAAGTTTTCTCCAAAGGAACAAGGTATGTGTAGTTTCTGCTGTCATATCCTGGTTTAAAAATCCGAGAAAACGCCAGTGATAAAGTATACTCATAAAAAGAAATTTATTTCAGTATATGTCATTGTGACCAACTGCCATGCTGATAAGTAAAAGAAAAAATATCAGAAAAATATAAAACTAATCTGAAATTCATTAATTCTGGATGCTGTGGAAATGCTTAAATTAGGATATTTTTAGAATATGTACTACCACAATCCACTTCAAATATGATTTTGAAATTACAAAATTGAGGGGTTTTTCTTCCTTTATTCATTTAATTACAAATTGAGTAATACAGAGAATCAAAATTGAATTTAGAAAAAAGACAGGGCCAGGGATGTAGATAACACTTTCCCAAATACCTGTAACAAAGACTTTAAGGCAAAATTTCAGCTCTTAAGAATTATAATCATAATCAAAGGTATGATTGCGTGTGGTCTTCACATATTATGCAAAATGTACTAGAGATGTATTTAAATTATACACTATACATTTAAACAGCATAAAATGAGTCTTCAACTTATCCAAATTATTTCCTCCATACTCTATAACCTAAGTCTCTTTTTAAATGTATGCTATATTTATCCACTGTGATGGAAGGACACAAAGTAAAATAAATACAGATCACTGCAAACATAAAAGAACATTCAAACACCCAGAAAAAAATTATTTTCTTTCAGAAGCATAATTTGAAAATAAATTTCTAAATTCATTAAACAGAAAAATTCTACTTACTTTTAGAATAAATGTCTGTTCTGTCCTTGTGTCCATTACAAGTAAAACCTACATAAAAGACATGAGTAATAACCTATTTACAATACAATGAAACATGAACTCATAACTTTTTGAAACTATACTTTAAAGGTTTGGGGGAAGTGTTGAAATTGACTCTGCCAAAATTGTTAATTTCTGAATTGATTTTTTTAAGTCGCCAAATCACAGGATTAAAACAGTCTTATCTAAAAGTGTGTTTCCTTTCTAAAAATGCCATATTTTAGAAACACTACTACATTTTCCTAGATTTATTTTTTAAATATATTTCTTAAAAGGAAGAATTATTTTAGAAAAAGAAGTTTTCCTCATGAAACATATATGGTTTTAAAAAAATAAAATAAAAAAATTTTTTTACAGAAATTGAAGTCTCAGTTTTCTTCCTAAAACGTCTAATGTAGCAACTTGCTACAATGTGATCTCAATAACCCAGGCTCTAACCCAAGGCACCCTTCTGGTGCTACTTCTCCATCCTGGACTCATCCTTAACTCCTCTTTTCCCATCAGCAAATCCTGCCAGCTCTATCTTCAAATTGTATCCAGAATCTGAACTCACCTCACCACTTCCACAGCTATTACCCTGAATGAAACAAAGATTTACCTGGATTATAACAATGGTGTCCCAACAGATTTCTCTGCTTCCATCTTTGCTGCCCTACGGTCTATTCTCAAAATAGCACGCAGGGTTTGCTTTTAAAAACATAAGTTATATCATGTCACTTCTCATTCAGAGAAAAAGCACACATTCAAAACAATGACCTCAAAAAAAAAAAAATGACCTCAAGACCCCTCATAATCTCACACATTGCCCCCTCAAACTATCCACTCCCCCTGTACCCATCCTGGTGAAAAAAAGAGTGAACAGAGATAGGGAATTATGCTACTGTATTTATAGTTTATATTTTATAAACATCTTAGTATTTATATTATATATTTTATATTATGTTAATCTTATCGTTTTGGAGAAACACTATAGCAGAGGTTGGCAAACTTTTCCTGTAAAGATGCAGGTAGTAAATATTTAAGGCTTTGCAGGCCCACACGGTCTCTGTTGCAGCTATTCAACTCTGCTGTTGTAGCACAAAAGCAGCCAGAGTCCGAAATGGGCCATCGCGGGAGAATTTACACCACAGAAATCTGCAAACACTGTAAACAGGGCTTTTTTTCCCCACCCCCTCCAGAGAGTTGGAAGTCAAGGGTAAAAGAAGATATTAAGCTTAGAAAAATAAAAGAATGGTCAGAAAGAGAAAAACAAATACTATAAGCTAACACATATATATAGAATCTAAAAAAAAAAAGTGTTCTGAAGAACCTAGGGTCAGGACAGGAATAAAGACGCAGATGTAGAGAATGGACCTGAGGACATGGGGAGGGGGAAAGGGAAGCTGAGACAAAGTGAGAGAGTGGCATGGACATATATACACTACCAAATGTAAAATAGAGAGCTAGTAGGAAGCAGCCACATAGCACAGGGAGATCAGCTCAGTGCTTTGTGACTACCCAGAGGGGTGGGATAGCGAGGGTGGGAGGGAGACGCAAGAGGGAGGGGATATGGAGATATATGTATACATACAGCTGATTCACTTTGTTATACAGCAGCAACTAACACAACAATGTAAAGCAACTATACCTCAATAATGATGTCAAATAAATAAATACATACATACATAAATAAAAGAATGGTGAGAAGAAACGGGAGTTACAAAGAGGAACCCGTTTAAGACCTGATGAATTTTAAGTAATAGTGACAACTTCATCTTTGACCCCTCTTCTGAGTGCTTGACCTATATTCTTTAACTCCATTAATTTCAATTGAATATTCCCACAGATACCTCCTAAACTCATCTCTTCCTCTTCCCAAAGCCCTGTCCTCACTAAAACTAAAACAAAACCCCGCTTCACCTCTTACCATATTGAATAACACCACCACCCATGGAACACCCCCAAATCAAAAAGCTCCCTAAGTCACCGTGAATTCTCCCCTGCCCCCGACCTTCATAACCAGTGACCAAGTCCAGTCATTTCTACCTAAGTATTTCTCTCCTCCACCTTCTACTCTCTTTCGCCTACCATGTTTTAAGTGTTTAGTATGTGCTATGCTTTAGTCATGTGTAATCACTGTTAATTCCTTCAATTACCCAAGAAGATAGTTTTACCATTTCTACTCCACATGTGAAGATACTATAGCTTCATCTGTAGAAGCCATAACGGTAGATAATAATAGTATCTACAATTTGTGAGAATTTCAGTGAGATAATCTTTAAAACTGCTTGGTACAGCCAGTTATTACTATTATTGCTATCACTATTATTGCTTCTTCTCCCTGAAATGTTCACCCAGCCCCTTATCAAAAAAGCACTTATCTTTCCATATTCAGCTCAAATGTCACTGACATTTTCTTCCTTTGTTCTCCCACTGTATATGGTACCAGCCTCTTCAATTTGGTTTTATTTGGTCACTTGTCTATATCCCAACCAAATTTCAAGCTTTTTATCAGCATGTTTAAGCAGAATAACAGTCACCAAAGACACTCATATCTTAATCTCCATAACTTGTGAATATGTTATGTTACTGGCAAAAAGGACTCTGCAGATGTAATTAGGGTACAGACCTTAAAACAGATTACCCTGGATTACCTGACTGGGCTTAATCAAATCACATGACCCCTTATAGAACTGTCTCTGTCCAGAACTGGAGAGCACAAAAATGATATGGCAGAAGGGGAAATCAGAGGGATTCGAAGTATGAGAGGGACGTGTTGTTGCTGGATACAGAGGTCCACACGTAAGCACTGGAAAGAGCCCTCTAGGAGCTCACAGTTAGCATGAGAAGGAGCAGGCAGCTTCTAGGAACAAAGAACAACCCTTGGCTGAGAGCCAGCAACCACAGTCCTACAACCACAAAGAAAAGAATTCAGCCAACAACCTGAATGAGCTTGAAAGTGGATTTTCTCCCAGAGTCTCCAGTAAGGAATGCAGCCCTGCCAGCACCTTGATTTTAGCCCAAAGCAACCCATGTCAGACCTCTGATCCAAAGAACTTTGACATAATAAATTTAGTTGTTTTAAGCTGCAAAGTTTGTGGTAATTTGTAATGCAGCGATAGAAAGCTAATCCAGGGCAGAAATTGTATTTCCTCCAACACATAACCTATCCGTCTCCCACAGTAATTGTTCAATAAACATATGTGAATGAATTTAGGTGTAAAAGTTTGGAAGGTAGACAGCAATTTGGGAATGGAGCTTAGAAAATAAGTCAGGACTAAAGATGTACAGTAACTGAGCAATCTCCATAAAAATAACAGCTAAAGACATGAGGAAGTACCCCAATGGAATGCTCACTTTATAGCAGGCACTGTGATGGGGTTTAAGGAATTAAATCACATAATTCATTTAACAATCCAATGAGGTAGGTATACTCTATTTTCTTCCTTTTTGGCCACACCACACGGCATGTGGGATCTTAGTTGCCCAACCAGGAATCGAACCCACGCCCCTTGCAGTGGAAGCGCAGTCTTAACCACTGAACAGCCAAGAACGTTCCAAGGTAGATATACTTTTATTAACCAATGTTACAGAGGAGAAAACAAACATAAAACTGTTAACCTGCCCATGCTCACAAAGCTAAGACGTGCTAGAGGTGAAATTTAAACCCAGCAATCTGGCTCCAGGGCTCTTCCTCTTTAACTGCTAAACTATACTATTTATGTCTGTGTATACATAGCTGGAATATTGAGGGTATATAACACAATAACAACCAAAAGTACAGTGAGAAATACACCAAAAACCCCAGAAAATATAGTGGTTCAGACATCAGGAAAAGAGAATGCTTACAATGAGAGTAATCACCTGTGCCAAACAACAAAGAGAAGCCATGAAGAAAGAGGACTAAGAAGGGGCTACTGCCTAAGGCAGTTAGGAAATCGCTCATAACTTTCAATACTACCTCATGTAGTCTACTGGTGGGGACAGAAGCCAACTACTCTGAGTTAGTAATGGGTGATAAGAAAATGGAGGCAACATATACATGTCTTTCCAAAGAGAAGTATGTCAGAAGAAGGAAAAACACTAAAATGAAAGAGTTAGTAGGATCATCAGGTTTTGAACTATTTTCAGAGAGGGTAGACCTATTTGCCCATAATTTCCCTCGGAGCTATATTCACCACCAATCTTGAACCTCCTAGGCATGGAAACACATTCAAAGAACTTGAACCTTGACAGTTAAATTAACATATCATGAGTGCAAAAGGGGGTACACCTCTGTAAAGGAGGGCTCAATAAACATCTACTGAGTCTGTGAAGACATTCAGTATTCCTTAAATCTCATGTGTTTTCACATCAAGTTATGACTCTTTTAAGCTATTCATCAGATTCCAATCCTAATTTAAATAACATACTTCTATGTGAAATAGAAAACGTTTCACTAGGTAAAAGGAAGCTGTACAAAGCAAAGAACTTTTTTCTACCAGAAACTTCTTAATCGACTGAACAGAATGTACCTGCATAAATCAGGAGTGATATCTCTTTGCTGGTCTCACTTAGCCATGAAGCATGAAGTGGATCCGATAAAAAGGCCACATTAAGATCGATAAACATGGCTGAGAAGGGCTGCTTTGTTTACATTTACTTTCTTCTCCAAGTTTGTCTGCAACTAGACAATGTTCACATTGAGGCAATAAACACAAGAACATATGTGATTTTTTTTTAAATGTGCCCTTTGACTGTCAATTTCTCCCAAACAGGTGTTGGCTAAATGATTATAAATTGGCCTCTGGATACACCTCTTCAACTGAGCCGTACAGGGCTGGTGATAATATAATTAGACCTAAAAACATCAGGCTGGTGAATGCTTTCCATCTGTTTGGCAATAATGTTTAGTTAACAGTAGTCTTTAAAAGAAGCACCTTCAACTTCAGTTCTTAAAGTTATTTATAGAGCCATTCTTAACACACCAGCACTTCTGCTAACAACAGCTTTAGCCACTTGGAAATTATTAGCCATGCGGCTGTATACAAAGAGAAACGACTGCATTTAACATCTGTATCTTTCCAAATTTACACGCTTCAACCTCATTTAGAGTCATTTCTTAATGAACAGTGCTATGGCGCTGCATTAATATTATAGTTGCATGCACAGAGATCATAAGGAGCCAAACATTTTTTTAATGCCAACAGCAGGCCAATCTGTAATGAAGCTGTCAGCATAAAGGACAAAATAATAGCTTCTTTAACCCTCAAACAGAATTCGTTCATTTGTGGACTAGAACATATCAATTTAAAAACTGCTTCATGGGTTTGCTCACCTTTAAAAAGACAAAAGTCTAATTTGGTACTAAGTGATACAATTGTCTTCCCAATAAAAGACTCCTAAAACCATCTTTTGTTTCATGATAAAACAAGTACTATAACTAAACCTGTCATGAAATAATTATCTTGGATATCATACCTTATTGAAAGAATACAAGTAATGTATTTTTCCCTTTCATTTTTCACACTTACTTATCAGCACTATATTAGCATATGGTCTAACAAGAGAGATTACTTCATCTTTGCCCGTGGTAATATATAGAATCACTGTTCCTAACTGGGAAAAAAAAGAAAAAAAAACTTATGCCTTTAGGATTAGCCTCATCTGCTCCTCAATTCCACCAGCACAATGAGACTTGCCTATTCTTCTTTCGCAACAGTAGCAGGAAAAGCTCCAATTGATTATAAGTCAATTTTGTTAACTAGAATGGGGAAAGCCCAATATTTAACTAGGTACTATCTCTGGAAAGATAGGAGAGGTTGGGGAATATATCTAAAGTATCAAATGATGAGTTTTTTTTAAGCATATGAAAAATAAATTTGGAGAAAAGAAAAGAGACAAATAGCAATAAAGACACTATGATTGTGGTGAGGAATTATGGATAGTTCCCTTCAGTGAAGATGATGTGCCACCCATTTTTTAATTTTTTTAGATACTTAATTTAAAGGTTGACATTCAAAGTGTGTAAGTCTCTAAAAGTAAATTCAACTCCAATTCCTTTAAAAAGAAAGACTACCTGGGTTATCTGAGGGAATATCTATCTCTGCTTTGGTGCCAGTTACTTCACAGGACTCCAGAACAATTAATAAAAGTGTTTTTTTAAATGTTTAAGAAAAGCTTACAGAGATAGCCATACCAGACAAACAGCGTTTCCCTTAATGGTGTCACAGTACCATTCGTGTTGACGGGATGTCATCTAAATGGACTTCAATTGTGCAAGTTATACTGCTGGGAATTCACACATAAACAAACATACCAGAAAAGAATGGGATCAACATAATAAAGAAGCCAGAGAAAACAGAGAAGCCCAATTCCACAAGTTAGAGAGTCTTTTTCAACATAGTTCCAGATAAATATGATTATACTTACTGTACTCTCTTTTTTAAAAAAGTCCACACTTAACTTGACCACTATTAGATGAGTTATTAACTAAACTCATCTTGGCAGCTTTACAGGAGCTAGTAAGGTTATTCTTCCGCAGAAATGGTTTTGAACAACAAACCTAAAGCACTAAACCTTTGCTCTCCCTGTCAATACCACAGGATGATAATCAAATGTTATTTATATTTATTGCTAAAACCCATCTCATTTCATATGCTTAGAATATTCAAAATGTATTTCTACTGTTGATTGTTTATTCCATACCTTATGCTCATGAGATAATCTTATAAAAAATTTAACTACCAGAAAACAAAGAGTACTAGGTGACCTTTAATACCAACAATTCTCCCCACTGGGGTCTAACTTTCTCTTTCTTTGACATCAGAAGGCTAGCAATGTTCCCTGTACCATTGCCCAGCAACTCCAAAAGCAAAAGATACTCAGCCTACCACTTCTGTCCATGAGAAGTTGCAGCATCAGGAGCATCAGCATGAACAGACTGTGTAGAGGAACTTCTCACCTGTTACATGCCATGAAATCAATCTGTTCTTAATGGTCATGCTCACAAAAGTTGTTTCACTGATAAGAACTGAAGTATGAAAAGTAAAATTTGACATGGATACTTACAACTGTATCCTAAAGGACATTTTTATTTACTACTCTCAAGAATCTATTTTCAGCAAAGCATAAAAGGTACCCCTGTGATGTAAAGGGAACAGAAAAAAATTATTTGAAGTCTTACCAGTGTTTTATTTGTGCTAGAACTTCCAACATAGCACAATATCATGAACTAAGTGAACAAACAATCAAAAAGGGTACTGCTTTGTGGACTGATAGCAAAGCCAAAACATCACCAACCAACTTAGAGCAAGGAGAAATATCTTTTTGAAGCGGGCTAAGTTCTTTAGGCTTCTATATAAGCTAGAAGTATCTTCAAAGGTAGGAACCACAGAACTAATCTACTAGGATTCTATGGAAGTAGTACGTAAGATCCACATTTCTTTCCAATTATTAAATTCCAAATTACCATAAATCAAAACATACTTTACACACCATTGTAAAGCAATTATACTCCAATAAAGATGTTAAAAATAATAATAAAATAAGGAAATGTAAAATTATATATATATATATACTTTAAATGTTTATCCAAACACATTTAACTCCCCAAAACATCCCAGTTCAGTTTACATAATTCTTTTATCTGCCTTAACTACAAGCATATTGGGGCAGGGGCAGGGGAGAAGAACCACAGTAGGACTAGCAAGCAACACAAATCTAAACTGGTAAGTAACGAATTCCTGTATAAGAAAACAACTAATTTTAGATTTCTTTAAATGCCCAGACATTTACAAAGGTTTGAGTATGCTAATTTTTTAATTAAAAGATATTTCAGCAGCGAAAGCTCTTTCATATGCACTACTGATTCTTCATCAAACGTTAACTTTCCAACTTAACACCAGTATAGCCGGTGGCAGCCTGAAGGTTCACCATCTGCTGCTACCCAAAGTCACTGTGGCCACCTTCAGAACATATGCATCAAAGCCTGGAGATAAGAGACTGAAGGAATACTGCGTAAGCCAGCATAAGGGTGATGACAAACCTAGAGGCAGGCAACAGGCAAGCTACCAGAAAATTCAGAACATCACGAACCATCAGTCACCTCTTAGAATACATACCCAAGGTCACAAGGGACTCCAGTGGCTGAACAAAAAGACAAGAGAAATACTACCTCTAATGGAATTTACTTAAGTAAATGTGATGATTTTTTCCTTTAAAAAAAGGGGAGAAGTGGCTAGTTTTTATAAATCCCCTATAATTTTATACAAAGCAAGCATACAATAAATAAAATGAAATATAAATTGAAGGTGTGTTCAGTCTATGAAATAATAATAAAGGTATAGATATATTTTTTTAGGTAGTCATTAAATAAGGTACTTTGCTTTGAAAGGTTTGTTTTCTGTGTACCATCATATCCACAATCCAAATGTTACCAAGGTAAATGCACTTTGAGATGAGGTTTTATAAAATCCACAAAATAGCAATTAAAAATCCTGATTTCTGGCTACTCAAAAATGTCATTTATTTAAGGTAATGATTATATTCACCACAATACCTCATGTAGAAACAAAATACTGTGGTTTCTTTTAAATTACTACAAACAGAGAATCTCAAGAACCTAGCTATATATTCATCTTAGAAGAAATGCACTTATATGAAATTTTCTTATACATCATTTTTGATTCCTGGGTTGGTTTTTTTGGTATCTTTAATGTAGTTAGAAGAGAAGCAATACAGAAAGTATTTTTTAGAATATATAAAGCATCTTTTAATTCTTGATTTTAAAATGGCAGAAGATACATTTAGTTTGCATTCATTCTAATCTTAATCCTGATTTTTAAAAATTCTTCCAAGCTTCCACAGCGAATTAGTTATAAATTAATTTAAAACTAGGGCATTATTAAACATTCATGTACCCTAAGAACTGTCATAACAAAGCCCATTTGTCCTGACCTCTATTTAAATTGAACACAACCTGTTGAGCACAACTATCTACAGTTTCTGTAATCAAATACAATACTGTTGTGTGTGTATGCTCCACAGGAACACAATTCATGCCTCTGTATACTTAGTAACTTCAATAATAATCATGATGATTTTTTAAAAGATCACAGTTTGTCACTGTGATAGCTAAAAATAGAGTAAATGTTACCAAAGTAACTTTATCTTCCAAGATGTTATGAATCATAACATTAAAAAAAGAAAATAAGCATATTTTGGTGGTGCTAATGAGATTTGCAAATACAAGTAATTTACTCAAAATTCAAAGGCCAGTCATTCCCACATTGTTTCATTCCTCCAAGGGGCATTGAAATATGGTTGGCAAAGATTGTTTTATCAGGATCAGAAAAGATAAAAAGGATTTTAAAGATGTTCCTCGGGACTTCCCTGGTGGTCCAGTGGTTAAGACTTCTCCTTCCAGTGAAGGGGGTGCAGGTTCAATCCCTGGTTGGCGAGCTGAGCTCTCACATGCCTTGTGGCCAAAAAACCAAAACATAAAAACAGAAGCGATATTGTAACAAATTCAATAAAAACTTTAAAAATGGTCCACATCAAAAAAAAAAAACTTAAAAAAAAAATGTTTCTCTAAAAGTCACTTGGCCAACACCTGGATTATTTAGGCGAATAGCTAAATCTAGTCCTGCCCTAGGGCAATGCAAAATACATGTGATTCTCCAGAAAATAATCCAGGGAGTAATTATTTCAACCACAAATATGAATTTTAAATCTCATATTCCTGTTAGCCAAATGTCAATGAATGTGAGCCATTCCTCAATGATGTTTCATACTAGGATGTGAGGTTAATGATTTAGTGAACAATAAACCTATCACAGAAATGTCTTTTTCATATATATGAAAAAAGTTTTACTTTGTATAATTTTTCAAATCCTAGGCCTACACATCTATTACTTCATAAAACATGCTTCCAAAGGACATGGTGTGTCTTTGTAAGAAAATAGGATATAAATATAGCAGAAGGCAGAATATAAAAAACAGAGAAATCGAGTTTAAAACAGAAATGCTGAAGAGCTAGGAAGAACATCCACTTAGGAGCCTCTTCTCAGATCCAAATGCTTTAAAAGCTAGATCTCTACACCTTTGTCATCCTCATTTTGTTTGTCTGTTTTCTGTTTTTGCAAAGCAACTTGCCCAAGGCCACAAAGCGATTATGCTAAAGAGAGGTAAAAACTCTGAAGTTCTGGGTTTATAGGCCCAAATTCAGTTTATGTCATTCAATACCATAATGAAACCATTTGTTCTCTTCGGTTTGAATTCTGAACTTCACTTGGGATAATGACTTGACACTGTTAAATTTAGATGAAAATTAATTCAATTATAAGTATAGTCTGCTGTATTTAGCTTTAGATCCTTCTTATTTGCATTTGCTAGAAACACCTAATACTCTGGTGCTGATATAAACTATGTCCATTCATACTCTGGTTTAATATTTTCATTCTGCTGCTAAGTGTGTTCCATAAATATGCTCAAATAAATTTATAGGCCCTGGAAACTGAAATAAGTCCCTAAAGAGCAGCAAATATGTCCACATAGTTTTCATATAGTGTTCAAAATTGGTGCAGTGTGTACTCAGTAAATGCTATCTTATAAGGATAACAGACGGACACAGAGGCTACATCTTCAAGTCAATCAATACATATCCAACTAAGTTGCCAATGTCAGAGATAGCCTGATTCCAATTCGGAAGAAAATGCTTCAAGGGCAAGAAAGCTTTAAATGTTATTATTTTTAAGTGTTTTAAATGAGTTTTGCACTTTTGTAGCAGATGGAGTTGAAATTCTGGTACTGGTCAAAATTTAACAATGTTTTAATATGACTAGAAATTTTATTTAGTAGAAGAATACAATGTGTTAATGTTCTAAAAAATTCCAAAATATTTTAAAGCGTATATGAAAGACACAACACTCATTCTCAAACTGACAATTTCATCGACTGCAACAATTTCCCTGCCAACAGTCTACAGGTGTATTCTGTGAGAGAGGGCGAAAAAGGGAGGAGGATGAATGTTTTGACAGTTTTCAAAACTACTCTTCTTGCTCTGATCCTGAACATGTAGTATATTTTGAGGTACAGACTCACAGAGTATTTGAAATCTTAAAACACATATATCTCTTTTTGTCCCCTTTATAACTATTCAGCAAGCATTTGTTAAATCCTTACTGCATGGACAGCACTGTAGTTAGGCATTATCAGAGAAAATAAAGAAGGATAAGTTATAGTTTCTGCCCTCTAGGACAGGTTAACAAGATATTTAAGGCAACTAAAGGCATACAAGCTAAAATAATACACAACTGAATGCTAAGTAGTGTTAATTCAAAGAAAGGAAAGATGAGTATTACAGTTAAGGCAGAGATAAGCTTTCAGCTAAGTCTCGAAGAATGGACTAAACATAGGTGGGCAGGAAGGAAAAAAGGAAGAATTCAAAGAGTTGAAGAAGCTAGAAAGAAAGCATGCGCTGAGTGTCCCACAATTCCTTTAGCCTGAAACTCTATTCTAGGAGCTAAACCCTACTCATTCCTCATGTCTTTGTTTTGCTTCTAAGAAGCCTCTGGAGAGCCCCAAGCTAGGCACCCCTCCTACATGTTCTCACAATACCCTAGTGTACTTCCTTCACCCAAAGCAGTTTCACACTGTATTGTAACTGCTATTTCCCACTGAATTATAAACTCTGAGAGGGTAGAGATTAGGTGTTTTATTCACCATTGTATCTCCAGTGGCTATTATTACGCTTGACATATAGCAGGAGCTCAACAAATATTTGCTGAATGAATGAATGAATGAGAAAATAGAAATGGAAAAGACCTGGAGAGAAATGGTGAGGAGGCAGGCCAATTAGAATAAATGGTCCCTACCTTTTTTAAGATAATGTGAGTAAAGAGGTATCATTCATTCATTCATTCATTCATTTTTTCAATACATATATATTGAGTATCTGCTGTTTTTAAGTCACTATGCTAAATGTTAAAAATACGAAATTAAATAAGATATAGTCACCAAGCTGGTGTTTGACATGTTATAGAGGCTTATTCTCCAAAGACACATATCTTCTGCACAGGATTTAGACTATCTTTTCTATCTAATAGATGTCTGTGAATACTGTACCAAAATATATAAAAATGTTAATTTTTAGGAAAGAAGGGGGAAAATACTTGGTATTTGAGGCATATGAAGGCTTGTTGGAGGAGGCATAGAAATAATATCAAGAACTACCATACAATATGGATGAATGCTATGACAGATAGGCTCAAGGCATTAAAAGGACACAGCAAAAGATATTTACATTAGACCGTAGAGGTAAGTAAGCAAGGGAGCCTTCCAAAAGAAGACAATAATTAAGAATGAGACAAATTAAGTGATGAAGGAAAGGTAAAGTCACTCCAGGTAGAGGGGTGTAAAACATGACACCTTGTGTATTTTACAAGTTCCACAGGGCTGTAACCAAGACAGCATGTTGAGGTGGTCTGGGAATGGTCTTTGTAGGCTTAGCTAAGAAATTTGAACATTATCCTAAAATTCTATGTGAAGGTATTAAAGACTTTTAAGCAAGAGAGTTATTCATTTTTGAAAAATCACTTTCCTAAAGTATCAGTTTTATGAATTATTCTGGGAACAGTGTTGATAATGAACCAGAGGAAAATGAGACTAGAGGCAAATAACAGTATGTCTTAAAAGGGGGATAAAGAGAATAGTGTATATCTTTAAACTTACAATAACTTGGGATGCCTAAATTTTGATGTGAAACAGCTGAAGGAAAGATGGCTTAGTTGTAACTAGCAGTACCCAGGAGGTATTGGGTCAACCTGAAATAATTATTCTATAGCTATATGTCATCTGCAGGATTCTTTGTCCTATTTTGTTGAAAAAAAATTGTTAACAACTTGAAAAAGGTCAACAAAGACATGCTGATCAAAATTATGGATGCCATGAAGCTGAGAGGACTGCACAAAGTGTTAAATTTAACATTCTCTGAAATACAGATCACTATCCCCTAGAGAAACTGCATTAAATAACAGTAAAGAAATGTTTAAAGTTATACAATAATGACTACAAAGAAAACAAGAGAGGAGATGAGAAAAGATGGAAAAGTTTCAGAAGACAGAAAACAGAATGAATCAGATACTACAGACAGCTAAAGGAGGGATTGAAGAGTGCTACTGAAAACAGGGGCAGTATATGAAAACCTAAATGCCAAATTGATGAGGACATCAGTCCTCCTTCAACCACTGGGCTCCCAGAATGCTGGTTGGTCCAATACGAGATCCCTTGGTAAGAGATTTAAAGGTTCTTTTCTAAGAAAACCAAATAGCCTAAAAGATAAGGCATATAAATACTGACATTATTAGGTCTCCTAATAAAACATCTGGATTATTACACAAACTGAAGGTCAACAAATGAAAAAAAAAATCCAACCAAACAAATCATTGTGAAATTTTAGAATAGCGAGAAGAGCCTATAGGCCTCCAGCGAGAGAAAGGGAGGAAGAAAAAAAATGGGTCAGGAACTGGAATGCAATATATTGGGTTGGCCAAAAAGTTTGTTTGGGTTTTTTATGGAAAAACCCAAATGAACTTTTTGGCCAACCCAACAGAAGACTGATGAAGAGAATTCCCACAGTAACAAGAAGTGGAAGTGTGATGAGGAAAGCTATGCAGAAGGCCAAGAGAACAAACCAATCCATACGTAAGCAGAACAAGGAAGGAATCCAAGAGAAAAGACTGAGAAAACCACTGATCTAATGTACTATTTGAGTTGTCTGACTGCATTGAGACGTTTTAAAGTTTTATCAGAGAGTTTAGTAATAAATAATGATAGGGACAGAGAAAAAAATAAGCAAATGGGGGAAAACGAGGCAATTTATTAACTCTAAGAGAAAACCAAAAATTTGTACATGGAAAGTCCAAAGATATTTCAACAGATTGAAATTTAGGCCAAATTTAAGCAAAATAAAACTAGAATAAACAAACATAAAACACTACCAATTGGAAAGACAACACACTGTGTTGAAAAAACTAAAAACTGGTTATTGGAGAAGGGCAGTACTAAGGACTAAAGAGGCAGTATTTGGCTCAAGAGAAAAAAGGACTTTCTAGGAGTTTCAATTGTGTAAAATGGAATGACTGACTTTGAGACATTAAGTAGCTCTGTCTTTATTCACACTTCTTTACAGTCCCTTCCATCCTGTTTTAGAATTTACATACTGACCTATATCTCTCCTGCTAGACTAAAGAGACGAACCATGTCTTATATAGCACCTAACACAGTGCCTGCTACATGGTGGCATTCAAAACGAGTTTGTTAAATTAATAAATAAAAGGCCCTGAAAAAAATAATAAATAAATAAATTAATTAAAGGCCCTGAAGCTGAATAGCCATTCAATGGGGCACTACAGATGGGCCACAAGATCTGTAATTCAGTGGGTCAGATGACCTTAAAGTCCTTTCTAACCCTGAGATTGTATACCCCAAGCCATTAGGAGGTAAAATGAAACTTGTCCCTTTATTTTGAAATTACTTAGGCTCTCCTATTATAAAACTGACCAAATATATTATACATTATACAATCATACTTTAAATACAAAAAGAATTTGACTTCTTTGGAACAAAAATACTCTATTAGTCCAATATATTAACATTAATATCGCAGATAAAGGGTTTTACAAGTATAGAATTCATTTTATACTCTTAATTATAATTAAGATGTGAATTTCAACAATAGAGACAGAATAAGATATTGCAACACTGAACATTATGAAACATAACTAAAACTCGTGTGTGTGTATCAAACATGTGGTTGTCCCTTATTTTAAAAAATCAGGTATACTAGATGTGGTTCCTTAAAGATATTATTAATTATAATCAAAGCCTATTTTAATTCCTTATATAAAAACTATGGGTAAACTACATTCCCTTAAATTAAGTTTGTGGTTATTAATGTTATCTGCACAATCTAGCTCTATTGTTTACTATTCCTTATCTTCTTGAAGCAGTTTTTGGTTCACAACAAAATTAAGCAGAAAGTACAGAGTTCCCATATACCTCCTGTCCCCAAACACCCACAGCCTCCTCTACTATGATCATCTTGCACCAGTAGTACATTTGTTGAAACTGATGAACCTACACTGACACACCAAAGTCCACAATTTATATTAGAGTTCACTCGTGGTGCTGTACATTCAATGGTTTTTGACAAATGTACAACACGTATCCACCATAATAATATCATGCAAAATAGTTTCACTGCCCCCCAAAATTCTGTCTCTGCCTATTCATCCCTCCTCCCTCCTCCTAATTCCTTGCAATCACTGATCATTTTACTCTCTCCATAATTTTTTGCCTTTTCCAGAATGTCATATAGCTGCAATCACACAGTATGTACCTTTTTCAGATTGGAATCTTTCACTTAGTGACATACATTTAAGTTTCCTCCATGTCTTCATGGCTTGATAGCTCATTTCTGTTAAGCGCTGAATAATTTTCCATTGTCTAGATGTACCACAGTTTATTTATCCATTCATCTCCTGAAGGACATCTTGGTTGCTTCCAAGTTTTGGAAATGATGAATAAAGCTGTTATAAATATACACATGTAGATGTTTGTGTAGATATAAGTTTTCAACTCATTTGGGTAAAAAACTAATGAGCATGACTTCTGGATTATATAGTAAAAATATGTTTAGTTTGGTAAGAAACTGTCAAACTGTCTTCCAAAGTGGCTGTACCATTTTGCACTCCCAACCAGCAATGAATGAGAGTTCCTATTATTCCACATCCTCCCCAGCATTTGGTGTTGTCAGTGTTCCAGATTTTGGCCAGTCTAATAGATAGGTGGTGGTACCTCATTGTTGTTTTAGTTTGCACTTCCCTGATGACCTATGATGTGGAGCATCTTCTCATATGCTTATTTGCCATATGTATGTGTATCTTCTTTGGTGAGGTTCCTGTTAAGGTCTTTAGCCCATTTTGTAATTGGGTTGTGCATTTTCTTATTGTTAGGTTTTAAGAGCTCTTTGTATATTCCAGGTAACATTCCTTATGACACATGTCTTTGACAAATATTTTTCCCAGTCTACAACTTGTCTTCATTATCTTGACAGTGTCTTTCACAGAGCAGAAGTTTTTAATTTTAATGAAGTCCAGCTTATCAATTATTTCTTTCATGGATCATGCCTTTGGTTATATCTAAAAAGTCACTGCCATGCCCAAGGTCATCTAGATTTTCTCCTATGTTGTCTTCCAGGAGTTTTATAACTTTGTGTTTTCATTTATGTCTATGATCCACTTTGAGTTAATTTTTTTGAATGATGTAAAGTCTGGGTCTAGGTCCCCTTTGTTCATGTGAATGTCCATTGGATGTGGTGTTCCAGTACCACTTGTTGAAGCAACTATCTTTTCTCCATGGTATTACCTTTACTCCTTTATCAAAGACCACTAGACTATATTCATGTAGATCTATTTCTGAACTCTCTATTCTGTTCCATTGATCTGTCTGTTCTTTCACCAATCCCACACTGTCTTCATTTCTGTAGCTTTATAGTAAGTCTTGAATTCAGGTAGAATTAGTTCTCTGAGTTTGTTCTTTTCCTTCAATATTGTGTTAGACTTTCTGGGACTTCTGTTCCTCTGTAAAAAATTTATAGTCATTTTCTCAACATCCACAAAATAACTTGCTGTGATTTTGACTGGGATTGCACTAAAAGTATAAATCAAGCTGGGAAGAACTGACATCTTGACAATAATGAGGCATCCTATCCATGAACATGGAATATCTCTCCATTTATTTAGTTCTTCTTTAATTTTTTCATTAGAGTTTTATAGTTTTCCTCATATAATGTTGTACATATTTTGTTAGACTTCTATCTAAGTATTTCATTTTTTTGGAAGTGCTGATGTAAGTCATATTGTGTTTTTAATTTAAATTCCCCTTATTCACTGCTGGTATATAAGAAAGTGATTGGCTTTTATACGTTAACCATGTATCCTGCAGCCTTCCTATAATCGTTTATTAGTTTCAGGAGATTTTTTGTGCTTTCTTTATATAGACAATCATGTCACCTTAAACGAAGTTTTCTTTCTTCCTTTCCAATTTTCATAATTTTATCTTCTTTTCTTGTCTTACTGCAGTAGTGAGAACTTCCAGTAGGGTGTTGAAAAGGAGGGATGAGAGAGGACATCCTTGCCTTGTTCATGATCTTAGTAGGAAAACTTCAAGTTTCTCACTATTAAGGATGATGCAAACTATAGGAGTTTTGTAAATGTTCTTTATCAAGTTGAGGAAGTTTTCCTCTATTCCTAATTTGCTGAGAGTTTTTATCATGAATGGGTATTGAATTATGTCAAATGCTTTTTCAGAGTCAATTGATATGATGATGTGATTTCTTCTTTAGCCTTCTGATACGCATTAACTGACTTCCAAATGTTAAACCACCCTTGCACACATGGGATAAATCTCACTTGGTCATAGTGTATAGCTCTTTCTATACATTATTAGATTCAATTTCCTAATATTTTGATTAGGATTTTTGTATCTATGTTCATGAGAGATACTTGTCTACAGTTTTCATTTTTAGTAATATCTTTAGTTTTGGTGTTAGGATAACGCTGGCCTCCGAGATTGAGTTAGGAAGAATTCCCTCCACTTCTATCTTCTGGAAGAAATTATAGAGAATTGGTACAATGTCTTCCCTAAATGTTTGGTGGAACTCACCAGTGAACCCATTTGGCCTGATGTTTTCTGTTTTAGAAGCTTATTAATTATTGGTTCAATTTCTTTAATAGATATAGGCCTGCTCAGATTGTGTATTTCCTGTGTGAGTTTCAGCAGACTATGTCTTCCAAAGAATTGGTCCTTTTCATCTAGATCATCAATTTTGTGTGCACAGAGCTGTTCACAGTATTCCTTTAATACCCTTTTAATGTCCATGTGTGTAGTGATGTCCACTCTTTCATTTCTGATCTTAGAAATTTGTGTCATCTCTCTTCTTTTCTTAGTTAGCCTAGATAAAGGCTTATTGATTTTATTTATCTTTTCAAAGAATCAGCTTTCGGTTTTGTTAATTTTCTCTACTGATTTCCTGTTTTCAATTCCTATGATTTCTGCCCTAATTTTTATTCTTTTCTTCTGCTTACTTTGTATTTAATTTGCTCTTCTTTTCCTCATTTCCTAGGATGGAAACTTAGATGACTGATTTTAGATCTTTCTTCAATTTTAATATAGGCATTCAATGCTATAACTTCCTTCTAAGCACCACTTTCACTGCATCTCACAAAGTTTGATAATTTTTTCCTTTTCATTGAGTTCAAAATATTTTGAAATTTATCTTCAGATTTTTTATTTGGCCTATGTGTTATTTAGAAGTATGTTGTATAATCTCCAAGTATTTGGGAATTTTCTAGTTATCTTTCTTTTACTGATTTCTAATTTAATTCCATGTGGTCTAAGAGCAGATATTGTAAGAATTCTACTCTTTTAAAGTTGTTAACGTGTGTTTTATGATCCAGAATGTGGTCGTGGTCTACCTTGGTGAATGTTCCATGTGAGCTTGAGAAGAATATATTTTATGCTATTGTTGCATGAAGAAGTCTGTAAGTGTTGATTATGTCCAATTATGTTGATAGCTGCTGAGTTCAACTATGTCCTTAATGATTTTCTGCCTACTGGATCTGTCCATTTCTGATGTTGAAGACTCCAACTATAATAGATTTACCTATTTCTCCTTGTAGTTCTATCAGTTTTTTGCCTCACGTATTTTGATGCTCAATTATTAGGCACGTACACATTAAGGCTTGTTATATCTTCTTGGATAACTGATCCTTTTATCATTATGTAATGCTTCTGATAATTTCTAATAATTTATCTTGCTCTGAAGTCAGCACTGTCTGAAATTACTATAGTTATTCCTGCTTTCTTTTGATTTGTGTAAACATGGTAAATCTTTCCCTAACCTTTTACCTTTAATCTAATGTGTCTTTTAAAGTGACTGTCTTATAGATAACATATAGTTGGGTCTTGTTTTTTAATCTACTCTGACAAGTTCTGTCTTTTAAATAGTACATTTAGACCATTGATCTTTATGATTATTTACTTCTATTAATTGCCCTGCTTATTTTTCCTATTTTTCTCCTCCCACTCTTCTTCTACCATTTGTGGCTTTAATTGATCATTTTATATGATTCCATTTTTTCTCCATTTTAGCAAATAAATTATACCTCTTTTTTTACTTTAGTGCTTGCCCTAGAGTTTGCGATATACATTTACAACTAATCTAACTCCACTTTCAAATAAAACTATACTGCTTCTCAGGTAGTACAAGTACCTTATAATAGCAAAATATTCTTAATCCATCTCTCTCATCCTTGGTATCATTGTCATTCATTTCACTTATACAGAAGTACACATAAGCATATATATACATACATAACTATACATAATTGGATACACTGTTTCTATTAATATTTTGAACAAGCTGTTTTTTTCTCTTTCCAGTATTCCCATTATGCTTATATTATGCCTTTTATAGTTATACCACAGTTCTTGGGTATCCTGTTCCATTTTTTTTTTAGTGTTTTTTCCCTTTGGTTTTCAGTTTCAAGTTTCCATTTACATATTCTCAAGTTCAGAGATTCTTTCCTCGGACCTGTCCAGTCTACTAATGAGCCAATCAAAAGTACCCTTCATTTCTGTATAGTATTTTTTACCTCTAGTTCTCTTTCCTATTCTTTCTTAGAATAAAATTCTTTCTCTCTGCATACATTATCCATCTGTTCTTGCATGTTGTCTACTTCTTCTATTAGAACATACAGTCATTAGTCATAGTTTTTAAATTCATGACCTGATAATGCCAACATTCCTCCATATCTGAGTCTGGTTCTGATTCTTGCCCTGTCTCTTCAAACTATGGGTTTTTGCCATCTAGTATGCCTTGTAATTTTTTGTTGAAATCTGTACATGATATACTGAGTGAAAGCAACTCCAGTTAACGCTTTTTTAGTAACGTGGTGGTAAGATGACAGGAGAGGGGAGGAATTCTATAGTCCTATGATTATGTCTTAGTCTTTTAGTGAGCCTGTGGCCCTGGACTATGAATTTCACAAGTGTCTATCAGCTTTTCCTCAGCCCTAGATGGAACCAGATGGCTACAGGGGACTGGAGTTGGGTATTTCCCTTCCCCTACACACAAAGCTACAGCCAAACTGGCGTTTGGCATTTCCCTCCTGCCAAGTCAGTTAGGCTCTAATAAGAATAGAATGCTCTGGCTTATTTCAAAATGTATACTTTTCCCCTTCCCCTTTCAGGAATCCTGAAGGGATTTTTCTCCAATATTCACTGTGAGAACCTGGTAGAGCTCCAGGAGACAAAACTCACAAAAGTGAGGGTACACCCCGTAGAATTTTTAACTCTCAAACTTGTCCCTATTGGATCTCTGCCAATTTGTCAGTTACAGTCCCATTTTATACCCTGGGACTACTTCCCACAGAGGTTTATGCTGATGGGTTTCTGCTTCAGTAACCTGCGATTCTCTATATCTGATGTCTCTCCAATGTGGCGGGCAGCTATTGGCCCTATGACTTTACTTCTCTGGTAGATCTCAGAAGAGTTCTTAGTTTTTCAGTTTGTTTAGCTTTTTACTTGTTGTTAGGATGGAGTGGTGCCTTCCAAGATCCTTTCATGGCAGATCAAAAGCAAAAAAGGACTACAGTGATTTTTAAGTATTTATAAACATAGGTTTCAATAGCAACATTATTAGTACTATGCTACACACAAAACCATTATGATGAATTACTTCATTATAAATACATCTACATCTATAGTACTGCTGAATATACTATAATATACTGAAACTATGATTATACTGTATTTGCAGGTTCTAATTTGAGAACTGTTACTCTATTTTTATAATATACTATATATTTGAACTACATACTAAAAATATAGTAGTAAAGTGTATTGTTGTCTTATATATGTGAAAATTACTCTACATTTACTATAAATAATATTCACAGCAGTGATTTCTTAAAGGTTGCAACAGAATAATAATAAATTTGTCAAAAACAATATGAAAGCATATTGGATTATCTCACTTTTGTCGTAATATGCAATCAATAAATTTAGCAATAATTATTAATCCTTATCTAGTTTATTAGTAGTTTTTTAAATGTCTTTATCCTATATTATCTGGATTCGTAAATAAATGAAATATGGGAAATGAATAAAGTAGGAAAAATATAACTTTGTGACTTTAAGAATGATATATAAATGGAATCATAAAACATATATTTGAGATTCACTTTTTTTAATTTTTTAATTTTTTTTTTATACAGCGGGTCCTTATTAGCCATCAATTTTATACACATCAGTGTATACATGTCAATCCCAATCGCCCAATTCACCCCACAACCCCAGCCCCCACGCTTTCCCCCTTGGTGTCCATACGTTTGTTCTCTACATCTGTGACTCAATTTCTGGCCTGCAAACCAGTTCATCTGTACCATTTTTCTAGGTTCCACATATATGCGCTAACATACGATATTTGTTTTTCTCTTTCTGACTTAACTTCACTCTGTATGACAGTCTCTAGATCCATCCAGGTCTCTACAAATGACACAATTTCTTTACTTTTTTTTTTTTTTTAAATAATTCTTTATTTTATTTATTTATTTTTGGCTGTGCTGGGTCTTCCTTTCTGTGCGAGGGCTTTCTCCAGTTGCGGCAAGTGGGGGCCACTCTTCATTGCGGTGTGCGGGCCTCGTACACTATCGTGGCCTCTCTTGTTGCAGAGCAAAGGCTCCAGAGGTGCAGGCTCAGTAGTTGTGGATCACGGGCATAGCTGCTCCATGGCATGTGGGATCTTCCCAGACCAGGGCTCGAACCCGTGTCCCCTGCATTGGCAGGCAGATTCTCAACCACTGCACCACGAGGGAAGCCCAATTTCTTTCCTTTTTATGGCTGAGTAATACTCCATTGTATATATGTACCACTTCTTCTTTATCCATTCAACTGTCAATGGGCATTTAGATTGCTTCCATGACCCGGCTATTGTAAATAGTGCTGCAGTGAACATTGGGGTGCATGTGTCTTTTTCAATTACGGTTTTCTCTGGGTATATGCCCAGTAGTCAGATGGCTGGATCATATGGTAATTCTATTTTTAGTTTCTTAAGGAACCTCAATACTGTTCTCCATAGTGGCTGTATCAATTTACATTCCCACCAACAGTACAAGAGGGTTCCCTTTTCTCCACACCCTCTCCAGCATTTGTTGTTTGTAGATTTTCTGATGATGCCCATTCTAACTGGTGTGAGGTGATACCTCATTGTAGTTTTCATTTGCATTTCTCTAATTATCAGTGATGTTAAGCAGCTTTTCATGTGCTTCTTGGCCATCTGTATGTCTTCTTTGGAGAAATGTCTATTTAGGTCTTCTGCCCATTTTTTGATTGGGTTGTGTGTTTCTTTGATATTGAGCTGCATGAGCTGTTTATATATTTTGGAGATTAATCCTTTGCCCGTTGATTCATTTGCAAATATTTTCTCCCATTCTGAGGGTTGTCTTTAAGTCTTGTTAATGGTTTCCTTTGCTGTGCACAAGCTTTGAAGTTTCACTAGGTCCCATTTGTTTATTTTTGTTTTTATTTCCATTACTCTAGGAGGTGGATCAAAAAATATCTTGCTGTGATTTATGTCAAAGAGTGTTCTTCCTATGTTTTCCTCTAAGAGTTTTATAGTGTCCAGTCTTACATTTAGGTCCCTAATCCATTTTGAGTTTATTTTTGTGTATGGTGTTAGGGAGTGTTCTAATTTCATTCTTTTACATGTAGCTGTCCAGTTTTCCCAGTACCACTTACTGAAGAGACTGTCTTTTCTCCATTGCATATGCTTGCCTCCTTTGTCATAGATTAGTTGACCAGAGGTGGGTGGGTTTATCTCAGGGCTTTCTATCTTGTTCCATTGATCTATGTTTCTGTTTTTGTGCCAATACCATCTTGTCTTGATTACTGTAGCTTTGTAGTATAGTCTGAAGTCAGGGAGTCTCATTCCTCCAGCTCCGTTTTTTTCCCTCAAGACTGCTTTGGCTATTCGAGGTCTTTTGTGCCTCCAAACAAATTTTAAGATTTTTTGTTCTAGTTCTATAAAAAATGCCATGGGTAATTTGATAGGGATTGCAATGAATCTGTAGATTGCTTTTGGGTAGTATAGTCATTTTCACAATATAGTCATTTTCTTCCAATCCAAGAACATGGTATATCTCTCCATCTGTTGGTATCATCTTTAATTTCTTTCATCAGTGTCTTATAGTTTTCTGCATACAGGTCTTTTTCTCCCTAGGTAGGTTTATTCCAAGGTATTTTATTCTTTTTGTTGCAATGGTAAATGGGAGTGTTTCCTTAATTTCTCTTTCACATTTTTCATCATTAGTGTATAGGAATGCAAGAGATTTCTGTGCATTAATTTTGTATCCTGCAACTTTACCAAATTCATTGATTAGCTCTAGTAGTTTTCTGGTGGCATCTTTAGGATTCTCTATGTATAGTATCATGTCATCTGCAAACAGTGACAGTTTTACTTTTTCTTCTTCAATTTGTATTCCTTTTATTTCTTTTTCTTCTCTGATTGCCATGGCTAGGACTTCCAAAACTGTGCTGAATAACAGTGGTGAAAGTGGACATCCTTGTCTCGTTCCTGATCTTAGAGGAAATGCTTTCACTTTTTCACCATTGAGAATGATGTTTACTGTGGGTTTGTCATATATGGCCTTTATTATGTTGAGGTAGGTTCCCTCTATGCCCACTTTCTGTAGAGTTTTTATCATAAATGGGTGTTGAATTTTGTCAAAAGCTTTTTCTGCATCTATTGAGATGATCATATGGTTTTTCTTCTTCAATTTGTTAATATGGTTTACCACATAGACTGATTTACATATATTGAAGAATCCTTGCATCCCTGGGATAAATCCCACTTGATCATGGTGTATGATCCTTTTAATGTGTTGTTGGATTCTGTTTGCTAGTATTTTGTTGAGGATTTTTGCATCTAAGTTCATCCGTGATATTGGTCTGTAATTTTCTTCTTTGTAGTATCTTTGTCTGGTTTTGGTATCAGGGTGATGGTGGCCTCAAAGAGTGAGTTTGGGAGTGTTCCTTCCTCCACAATGTTTTGGAAGAGTTTGAGAAGGATGGGTGCTAGCTCTTCTCTAAATGTTTGATAGAATTCACCTGCAAAGGCATCTGGTCCTGGACTTTTGTTTGTTGGAAAATTTTTAATCACAGTTTCAATTTCATTACTTGTGATTGGTCTGTTCATATTTTGTATTTCTTCCTGGTTCAGTCTTGGAAGGTTATACCTTTCTAAGCATTTGTCCATTTCTTCCAGGTTGTCCATTTTATTAGCATAGAGTTGCTGGTAGTAGTCTCTTAGGATGCTTTGTATTTCTGCAGTGTCTGTTGTAACTTCTCCTTTTTCGTTTCTAATTTTATTGATTTGAGTCCTCTCCCTCTTTTTCTTGATGAGTTTGGCTAATGGTTTATCAATATTGTTTATCTTCTCAAAGAACCAGCTTTTAGTTTTATTGATCTTTACTACTGTTTTGTTTCTATTTCATTTATTTCTGCTCTGATCTTTGATTTCTTTCCTTCTGCTAACTTTGGGTTTTGTTTGTTCTTCTTTCTCTACTTCCTTTAGGTGTAAGGTTAGATTGTTTACTTGAGATTTTTCTTGTTTCTTGAGGTAGGCTTTTATAGCTAAGAAGTTCCCTCTTAGAACTGCTTTTGCTGTATCCCATAGGTTTTGCATCATCGTGTTTTCATTGTCATTTGTCTCTAGGTATTTTTTGATTTCCTCTTTGATTTCTTCAGTGATCTCTCGGTTATTTAGTAACGTATTGTTTAGCCTCCATGTGTTTGTGTTTCTTACGTTTTTTTCCCCTGTAATTCACTTCTAATCTCATAGCATGGTGGTCAGAAAAGATGTTTGATATGATTTCAATTTTCTTAAATTTACTGTGGCTTGATTTGTGACCCAAGACGTGATCTATCCTGGAGAATGTTCTGTGCGCACTTGAGAAGAAAGTGTAATCTTTTGTTTCTGGATGGAATGTCCTATAAATATCAATTAAATCTACCTAGTCTATTGTGTCATTTAAAGTTTCTGTTTCCTTATTTATTTTCATCTTGGATGATCTGTCCATTGGTGTAAGTGAGGTGTTAATGTCCCCCACTATTACTGTGTTACTGTCGATTTACTCTTTTAGAACTGTTAGCAGTTGCCTTATGTATTGAGGTGCTCCTATGCTGGTGCATACATATTTATAATTGTTATATTTTCTTCTTAGATTGATCCCTTGATCATTATGTAGTGTCCTTCTTTGTCTCTTGTAATAGTCTTTATTTTAAAGTCTGTTTTGTCTGATATGAGAACTGCTACTCCAGCTTTCTTTTGATTTCCATTTGCATGGAATACCTTTTTCTATCCCCTCACTTTCAGTCTGTATGTGTCCTTAGGTCTGAAGTGGGTCGCTTGTAGACAGCATATATATGGGTCTTGTTTTTGTATCCATTCAGCAAGCCTGTATCTTTTGGTTGGAGCATTTAATCCATTCACGTTTAAGGAAATTACCGATATGTATGTTCCTATGACCATTTTCTTTATTGTTTTCGGTTTGTTTTTGTAGGTCCTTTTCTTCTCTTGTGTTTCTCACTTAGAGAAGCTCCTTTAGCATTTGTTGTAGAGCTGGTTTGGTGGTGCTGAATTCTCTGAGCTTTGCCTTGTCTGTAAAGCTTTTGATTTCTCCATCAATCTGAATGAGATCCTTGCTGGGTAGAGTAATCCTGGTTGTAGGTTCTTCCCTTTCATCACTTTAAGTATATCATGCCACTCCATTCTGGCTTGTAGAGTTTCTGCTGAGAAATCAATTGTTAACCTTATGGGAGCTCCCTTGTATGTTATTTGTCGCTTTTCCCTTGTTGCTTTCAGTAATTTGTCTTTAATTTTTGCCAGTTTGATTACTATGTGTCTTGGCATGTTGCTCCTTGGGTTTATCCTGTATGGGACTCGCTGCACTTCCTGGACTTGGGTGGCTATTTCCTTTCCCATGTTAGGGAAGTTTTCGACTATAATATCTTCAAGTATTTTCTCGGGTCCTTTCTCTCTCTGTACTCCTTCTGGGACCCCTATAATGCGAATGTTGTTGCATTTAATGTTGTCCCAGAGGTCTCTTAGGCTGTCTTCATTTCTTTTCATTCTTTTTTCTTTATTCTGTTCCTCAGCAGTGAATTCCACCATTCTGCCTTCCAGGTCACTTATCCGTTCTTCTGCCTCAGTTATTTGGCTATTGATTCCTTCTAGTGTAGTTTTCATTTCAGTTATTTTATTGTTCATCTCTGTTTGTTTGTTCTTTAATTCTTCTAGGTCTATGTTAAACATTTCTTGCATCTTCTCGATCTTTGCCTCCATTCTTTTTCCGAGGTCCTGGATCATCTTCACTATCATTATTCTGAATTCTTTTTCTGGAAGTTTGCCTGTCTCCACTTCATTTAGTTGTTTTCCTGGGGTTTTATCTTGTTCCTTCAGCTGGTACATAGCCCTCTGCGTTTTCATCTTGTCTCTCTTTCTGTGAATGTGGTTTTTGTTCCACAGGCTGCAGGATTGTAGCTCTTCTTGCTTCTGCTGTCTGCTCTCTGGTGGATGAGGCTATCTAAGAGGCTTGTGCAAGTTCCCTGATGGGAGGGACTGGTGGTGGGTAGAGCTGACTCAAGATTGACTTTTTTATTCAGCATAATGCCCTTGAGATCCATCCCAGTTGATGTATCAGTAGTTCATTCCTTTTTATTGCTGAGTAATATTACATGTTATTGATGCACCACAGTTTAACTGTTCACTTATTGTGAGACATTTTGGTTGTTTCCAGTTTGGGGCTAATACAAATAAAGTTTTCTAATAGGTGTATAGTGATGCCTCATCGTGATCTTGTTTTGCATTTTGCTAATCACAGGTGATGTTGAACACCTTTTCATATGCTAATTTGCCATCGTTTAATCTGGTGAAATGGCTTTTTGTATCTTTTGTTAATTTTCTGGTTGGATTGTTTGGGTTTTTTAACGCTGGCTTTCAAGAATTCTTTACAGATTCTAGATGAGTCCTTTGTCATATATGTGGTTTGCAAATAAGTTCTCCTAGTCCGTAGCTTGTCTTTTCATTCTCTTAATGGGTTTTTCACAGACCAAAAGTTTTTAATCTTGATAAAGTCAACTTATCAATTTTTCCTTTTATGAATCATGCTTTCAGTGTCATGTCTAAAACCTCTATAAACCAAGGCTTAGCTACTGAAGATTTTTTCCTCTGTTTACTTTGAGAAGTTACATAGTTTCACATTTCACATTTACACGTATGATCCATTTGGAGCTAATTTTTGTATAACGTATGAGGTATAAGTTAAGGTTCATTTTTTTGCCAATAGACATCCTACTGTTCCAGCACTATTTATTAAAAAGATGATTCTTCCTACAAGGTCTGCTTTTGTACCTTTGTTAAAAGTCAGCTGGCTGCATTTGTGGGGCTATTACTGCATTCTCTATTCTACTCCATTGATTTATGTGTCTCCCCCTATACCAATACTACACTGTCTTGATTACTATATAGCTATATGGTCTTGAAATCAAGTAAATTGTACCCACTTATTATTTTTTCAAAGCTGGTTTAGCTATTATAGTTCCTATACTTTCCCATGTAAATTTTAAAGTAAGTTGGCCTATGTCTACAAAAAAAACTAGAATTTGACAGAAACTGTGTTAAAATTGTGTATTGATTTGGGGAGAATTTACATCATTTCCATCATTTCTATGTTGAGTCTTCCAAGCCAAAAACAATGCACATTTCTCCAATTATTTAGACCTTTGATTTTTTTCATCAGTTTTGTACTTTACAGCATAAAAGTCTTGTACATATTTTGTTATATTAACACCTAAGTAGTTCAGTATTTTTGGAGTGATTGTAAATGATATTGTATTTTTACTTCCAGTTTCTATGTGTTCACTGTTACTATACAGAAATATAACATTTTTGTAAGCTGATTTTATATCTTGCAACCTTGATGAATTCACTTATTAGTTCTAGTTTTTTGATAGATTCCATGTTTTTATATGTGTAGAACATCATGTCTCCTTCAAATAGGGTCAACTGTTTGCTTTCTTTCCAATTCATATGCCTTTTATTTCTTGATCTTACCTAGTAGTACTGTCTAGAACTTCCAGTACTATGTTTAATAGATGTGCTAAGAATATGCCGCCTTGTTCCCAACCTTAGGGTAAAGCATTCAGTCATTCATCATTAACTATGGTATTAGCTGTGAAATTTTTATAGATATTCTTAACCAAGTTGAGGAAGTTCCACTCTATTCCTAGTTTTTAGAGAGATTATTTTTTAAATCATGAATCGGTGTTGAATTTTTCAAATGCTTTTTCTGCATCAATTGGTACACTCATACAATTTTTCCTCTTGTTAAGGTGGGTGGATTACACTGATTGATTTTCAAACACTGAACCAACCTGGCATCCCTGAAATCAACCCCACTTGGTCATGGGACATAATTCCTTTTACATACTGCTGATTTCTATTTGCTAATATTTTGTTGAGGATTTCTATATCTGTGAATATTGGCCTATAATTTTCCTTTTTGTACTGTCTTTGATTTTGGTATTAGGACAATATTAGCCTCATAAAATGAACTGGGAACTGATCCACCTTCTTCCATTATCTGGAAAAGAATATAAAGAATCAGTGTCAATTCTTTAAAATTTTGGTAGAATTCTCCCCAGTTGAGCCCCAAGATTTCATTTTAGGAATTTTTTTTATTGTAAATTCAATTCCCTTAATAGTTATAGGGCTATTCAAATTATCCATTTCATATTAGGTTATAGTCTACACTTTTCTACAAATTGGTGCATTTCATCTAAGTTAGTAAATCTTTTCCCAATAGCAAGCCAACCCAAGAATTCTACCTAGCAAGCATCAGATAAAGTTGGGAAGCTATCTCAATTACAAAATGCCAAGGCACTTGAAGTAATAGTTTTAGGTTTACACTATGTGGCATCTCTTATAACAGTGACTTATAAAGCATCCCACTGAAGCTGTTTTTCAAGGAGTGGCAATGTATTTGGGCAATCCAACCATACCATCCTCACTGGTTAACCTTGTAAACACCATACACACACCACATGCAGGATGACTCTCCAGCTGCACACAAACCAGAAGAGTTAACTGGACATGAAGGGATCACATCTTGGTATTTTTACTCTGATGTTCAAGTCAGTGTTCCTCCTAGCCTTTTTTTTTTTTTTTTAACTCTGTTTAAAACTCACAAGAAGTTGCAAAAATAACAGAGTCCCATGTACCGTTCACCCAGCTTCTCCTGATGGTGACATCTTATATACCTATAGCACAATATCAAAACCAGGAAACTGACATTAGTACATTACTAGATTATGGATTCCTTTATCCTTTTTATAGATAAGCTATATAATAGTGAACTTTCTCAGAAACTCTCCCAGCACTTGGGCATCTATTAGCAATCAAACTACCAATCCAGACTTCTAATTCAACTGCAAACTACCTATATATAAACAATCCTTCTACACACAAACATATACATACTCTATATATTCATACCTCACACACAGAAACACAAAAGTTTGCATCCACACATGCACAAACTTATATGAAAACAATAGCAATCCCATCCTTCTTATCTGAGTACTGTATTTCACTAATTTCTACTTTCCCTAGCTATTACTACATGAAGACTATGTGTAAATGAGTCTGAGGGCTAAAAGAAACCTTTAAAAGTTATCTAACATAAAAATCCATCCAATGCTTGATTCCTTGTACAACATCCTCATCAATGATCCTTCAGCCTTTACTTGAGTACTTCTAATGACAAGAAACAAATAAGATATGAAGGAATCCAATCCACCTTTGGCCAATCCTAATTCTTGAAAGGTATCTCTAATCATTAGCCCAAAACTTAAAAATCTGTACTCACTTACTTCTAGTTGTATCCTTTGGGGTATATGAACAAAAAAGGCTTATCCCTCACTGTCTTTCTCCCAGGAAAGACAGATGCCCTATTTTTCCTAAGATGTCCTAGGTTTGCATCTATTGCTCTGGCATACTTAATAACCCGTTTTACCCTCAAGATCTGAACAGAACATTATATATTCACTCTATCCTGTATAGCCCTCAAAAATATGAAGACCACACGTTTTTATTAGGTTAACCTCATTTTTCAGCTCTTCTTTGTATGATACAATTTTGAGGGCCTTCACTAGCCTTATCATTCTTGCTTCTGAATGCACACCAGCTTATTGATATTCCAAGAGCTTAAGTTCCTTGTCCCATATATATACTAATGAAAGATTTTCTAATCCCAATTAAAGAACAGAAAGTCACTTACACCCCTTTGAATTCTAGACCAAGATACAGCATTGCAATTACTGTGCCTCTGGGTAAAGACATCTGAGCGTCTTGAACCATGATGCTAGGTAGCAGTCTCACATTACACCAGTAGGTGTCACTCTATATATGATATATTTAAAGTTATCTAAGTCTCAATTTCATTCATTCAACAAATTTTTATTAATCATCCATTATATGCCAGGCATGATTCTAGGTGCTATGAGATTATACAGGTGAACAAGACACGATCTTATTTTCATGGAGATTACAGGCTAGATATTAATGAACAAATCTGCTTTATTTATATATAAAAGTCTATAAAATTCTATTCCTAGGTAAATTTTATTTTCCTGAGTTATTAGATAATAACACTCAAAATAACTCATGAAGAACATATTAATGAAACAGAATCAGAGCGGTACAGGTGAGATTAATGTATCCAGTGTATTTTCTACCTATTTGAATTGATACAACACTTCTCTTCCAAACTTCAAGTTTCTAAAACCCAAATTTTAGGTATCCCTCATTACAGTGGGGAGGAATTTATCTTAAAAAACAATTCAAAACACAACATTGTAAAGCAATTATACTCCAATTAAAAAAAAATTCAAACTTTTAAAAAATCTACCTATTCATGTTTTTACAAAGGAGAGACTGGTATACAAATTTTTAAAGATTATTTGTAAAGCTTATTAATTCCCAAGCTCATATTTCCTTGTTTCTACTTAGAAAAGTTAAAATGTCCCCTTCTAAATACCAACATACTCCCCAGGTTAATAGAACAAAGACAGTAATGAATTATGCCTCAGCCTAGAGTTTAGGAATTCTTCTACTGTCAACATCCTTATTTGGATACATGTGAGACTCATAGCTATTATCAGGACTTAAAGGTGACTACTCATGATTAGAGCAGAGCAATGAAAGGTCATACTTTGTCAAAATAAACAGATCTAAGAGAAGGAGGAGACACTGTACATCAAAAAAGTATATTTTCCTGCACAGAAATCCAAGAACCTTTCATTAATCCAAGAACTATTTAATTGCTATTCTACTTCTCTGTATTCTCAAATAGAATGTTCTGTAAACTGGAAAGGCTAGGAAAAACATGGTTAAGGAAATATTTCAGGCTCAAAAGTCCTACTGCTTAGAATTCTTTAACTTCAAAATTCAAATAAATGTATTTGAGAAAAATGATGCTTATAAGAATTTAATAAGACCTGACAGCTTCATGTAATATCCAACCTACTGTTTATTTTGAAATACCTCAAACTCTTATTAGTTACTGTTCAAATTACCTGAAATATACTGCATATTGTTCAATTTTAGTATGGACTCACATTCATACTTTAGAACACAAGAAGTACTCAATGAACATGAAGTTATAAATAAACACTAAGGTGCTTCATAAAACATGGTTAACATAAAAAAGATTAATTTATAACTAATATTAAGATATTTTCTTTCACTTTGAAAGGTAAAGTGGTGGTTGACCAAATATATGTAAAACACGGTTTACTGTATATGATTTTTTAATTACATTTGTAAACTCTCTGACAGGCTCAGTACTGTTAATGTCTGGCATATCTGAGATGTCACCAAATTTGGGGAAACTCAATGGCAGAGACCTCTGTTATCGCAGTACTTTTATTCCAAATATAAAAATGTGTGTGTGCAAAAGGGGGTTTAGTGTATTGGAAAAAGCACAGCTTTTGGTGTCACAACGATTTACGTTTGAATTTCCGTACCACCCAAAATAGCTATGTGATTTCTGGGCAAGTTACTTAAACTGTTCTAAGCATTGCTTTTACACCAACATGGGAATAACAGGTTGGATAGGATTAATGCATTGTTTATATTATATAAATGCCTAATACATGGTTTGATACACAGCAGGCACTCAAGAAATGGTACTTATTAGGAGAATGTCATTTTTTTTGACCATTAGATTGACTATACCAGTTAATGTTGAACAACTACTGACTCACTAGTTTTTATAACTATAACAGGTTTATAAAACCAAACCCCTTACTAGACTGAATGCCAACAAATAAGTACCTTCTCCTTTAACACAAGTATATTTTGCATGACCTTACATGAATTGCTTAGATAAAAGCTTTTTCTCTTCTCTTTTGTTATTTTAAAGTACAGATGCATTTGAGTCATTTTCTCCTTTTGTTTCATATCCTTAAGATCCAAAGCTTCAAAGACATAATGTCAGCATGCATCGATTTATGACTGAACTCTTGAAGAGACACTGAAGAATTACCTTGTCAATCACCCCAAGGACTCTGAAGGCCTTCAGCTCCTCGGCAGGGCTCCTTAGGTTCCAAGGGGGCCTTGAACTTAGTGATCCTGGAGGCTAATGGAAGATATCAAAGATTATACATCAATCAGGGAGGTGCTTGAAGGAAGACTGCCTGCTGAAGCAAATGTCAGGCCAAAGGAACTAAATTTATCATAAATCAGAGAATGGAAAGATGAAAGGAGGAAGTTTCTATTTGTCTGGAATGTAAAATAAAAAAATAATCAAATCAAAAATGAAGAAAATAAAAATCAAGAAAACAGTCGCAAGTAAATAAGTCGTAACATTGAAAACAAAATTTTCAAAAGAAAAATTAATGAGCTGATATAGTTTCTAGAGCAACAATGCAATTCAGAACTGTACAGCTGTAATGAAACTTTGTAACAAATGGCTAACTGAGCCAACAATCAATCACAGCCCAGAAGGCTCAAGAGTAATTTAGAAGGAGGGGACTAAAACAAATGTAACAATAGAGGGAAGGAACATAAGTCATTTTCTCTCATCATAAAACTATAGTCCTTTAATGTTACTTTATAAATATATACTAGGTATGTTAAGAGGGATTGGCAAATTCAAGTTCAATCAGAATTGCCAATAATGGTGAAAAATTAAGAAACTCTGTCATATAACCAATAATTATTAGAACTGAGATTGTGTAAGCCTAGAAAAGAGATGATTTACAGAAAAAAGAAAATATTTTTTAATATTTGAACATCTGTGATGTGGAAAACTTAGTCTGTTCGCCACAAAAAAAAGTCCAAAAAAGATCAGTGAGTAAGGAAGGGATATTTCAGTACCACATACAATAAAGAATAATCCTAACTTTCCACCCATTGGTCTTAGTTTTTCCCTATCAGTAAAAGTAAAACATTAGACTAGATAAACTTAAAGACATCTCCATTTGGCATTTACAACCAGAAAGCAATGCTTTATTCATCCTTATATTAAAATGGTGATGCTGCAAAGGATGATAGGACACACAAAGCCTTATTATACCCTCAAAGCAGACCTTTTTGTTGTAAAAAAAATCTGTTAGAATATATAGGAAACATTTATCATCCCCATGAGTAGACAATAAATATCCTGGTTAACCAAATGTCACGATTACCAGAGTTACTGAGTTACATTTTTGATATTTCAAGTCGTAGTGCAGCTCAGCATCACTAGACAAGAAGCTCCTTGAGAACAGGAAATATGCCTTATTCGTCTTTATATTCACAGTGCCTAGCATGTTGGTTGGAAGCAAAGAGAAAGAGCAGAAAAGAGAGAAAGGAGGAAGAGAGCAGGGTAACAAGTGAGGGAGGTTGCATAGACAAGTTAGGTGTCTTTTACAAACGGGGAAAACTGTCACTTTGTGAAATTTCCTAAAAGCAGCAATCCTAATTGCTTTCAAAAATTTTTTTGTTTTTAGGTTTAGTAAGCAAATACTAACTTCAATATGCCTAAAGAGGTGGTATTTAATTTTTTTTAAAAAAGAAAACTTTTTATTTTTTAAAGAGACAACTTGAGAACGCTGGTGACAGTGGCAACTGGACAGGATGATAATAATCTTTTTTTTTAAGTACATTACTCTTTTTTTATGTTTTTTTTTAATTTATTTTATTTTATTTATTTATTTTTGGCTGTGTTGGGTCTTTGTTGCTGCGTGCGGGCTTTCTCTAGTTGCGGCGAGCAGGGGCTACTCTTCATTGCGGTGTGCAAGCTTCTCATTGTTGTGGCTTCTCTTGTTGCGGAGCACAGGCTCCAGGCGTGCGGGATTCAGTAGTTGTGGCATGTGGGCTCAGTAGTTGTGGCTTGCGAGCTCTAGAGCTCAGGCTCAGTAGTTGTGGTGCACGGGCTTAGTTGCTCTGCAGCATGTGGAATCTTCCTGGACAAGGACTTGAACCCGTGTCATCTGCATTGGCAGGTGGATTCTTAACCACTATGCCACGAGGGAAGCCCAATAATAATCTTTTTAAATCTATTTAATTTCTACTTCTAGGATATGTTTCCAAAAAATTCCTTTTTAATCTCACTAGGTGCTGAGCTAGATGACATAAAACACAGATACATCTCTGCCTCCCTAAAATCCAAGGGGAATTTTTAAGGACAGAAAAACATTTAGCAGAGTATTTTAGTAGACATATAACAGAAATAGTCTCTTCTCTCTTAATATATTATTTTATCTTCATACCTCACCCTGGCCTGAGTGTAGTACTTACAAGAAGTTATTATTATAATCCCCATTTTACAGATAAATAAAAGGAAGTTCAGAATGGTTGGGTGTTTACCGTCAGAAAGAGCAGTGAAAGATCCTAGGCTAGACCCCAACTCCTTACTCTATTGCTTGCAGTCCTTCTGCTACACAACACATTCTGATAATTAAGAATTCATCTCCCCCTACTCTATTACCAAGTAAGAACAAGAAATGCTTGTGATTTTGGTGAAAGGAATGGTTAGGAAAAGTTATAGGAGGAAAAAGAATACTTTAAGTGATAACTTATCCATTACATTCATCTTTGAAAATATGGCCAAACACGTCCAACATCCCTATCTCCTACTTATCCCTCTTATTCAGTAATGTCACTGGATCTTTCAGTTTCCAAAGAAATTTATCAGTTCACTTTAGCAATCTAAACAGCAAAGACAGCAAACCACAAAATCTCTACTGTGCCTTTCAATAAATTACTGTGTGCCCACTATGTGCATGATAACTGAAAGGGATATAAATCATCAAAAGACACCATCCCAGGACTTCCCTGGTGGTCCAGCAGTTAAGACTCTGCGCTCCCAATGCAGGGGGCTTGGGTTCAATCCCTGGGCAGGGAACTAGATCCCGCATGCTGCAACTAAGAGCCCACAGGCCGCAACTAAGAGCCCGCATGTCGCAACTAAAGATCCCGTACGCCGCAACTAAAGATCCCATATGCTGCAACTAAGACATGGCACAGCCAAATAAATAAATATTAAAAAAAAAAAAAGACATGGTCCCTAGCTTCAAGAAGTTTACAACTCACCTGAGGAGATAAGCCAAATACATGAAAAGTTAAGTAACAATAAGACGTTTTTTAAAAACATAAGTCAATAGAGATAAGTCACTAGTTTATCACATGTATGATAACCTGTGGTCTCAGAAAGAAGTGGAATCAAAGGGGATTTTAAATGTTATGTAGGAATTAGGTTAGGAAAGGATATTATACATAGGATTGGGGAAAAAAGAACTCTCTTGGTGGTGAAAAAAATGTTCAAATTGTAGAACAAAGGAAAATAAAATTGCACTTTTAAGGTTGGTCAGTTTTATTGACTTTAACAGGCCTTGAATGCCAGGGAAAAAAGTCTGGACTATGTTTTCCAGACTCTAGAAAACAAGTTTTTGTATGAGAAGCAACTCAATGAAAACAGTGACTTAGTAAGGTTACTTTTGCAAAGACAGGAATGGTGAAATTGTAATGGGGAAAGACCAAAGGCAAAGTGATCATTCAAGTTCTCTTTCTACTTTAACCATCTATAAAAGTTTAAGATCAGAGAAATGAACAAAGAAAGATCATGAAATAAAACCATCAATAAAAAATCCTGTATTTCTGATATGCAGTGCTTAAATTGGGTAGAATCCCTATAGATCTATTCCTTTTTTAGATGGCAAAAGGAAACATAAATCCACAGAATTTTAAGAAAAGAAAGAGACCGAGATCAAGTCCAACATTTTTTTTTCAGATGAGAAAACTGAAAAGCAGCAAGGTTAAGCAATTTGTCTAAGATGACAAAACTAGGTAATAGATAAGAGGGGATTAAATCTTATTTATAAAATAATATAACATTGTTTAGGAAAACTTCAGCCAATGCTATTGGGGCAGGGTGGGGTGGAAATATTTCTAGGCAACATGGCTGATTTCCTTAAAGAAAAAAGTAAAAATTTCACTTATTTGTATTAGCTACTATATCAGAAGATGCCTAGAGAAGCAAGGAGTTCAAAACTTAAATACAGAGGGTGAGGAGAAGGGAAAGGTAAGAATATATGATAATCCAACAACCTTCAAAACCAAAGATGGCAAGTATATATCACTCAACTGCTCAAGCCAATGGCAGACTCTATTAGTCCCACACTCTGTCTTGCAATACAGCCACCACCAGTGGCTAGAGTTAGCACAGCAGTAAAACCTATTTACTATTCCTGTTCAACATTGTCTAAATGGTTAAGTTAACCTTACCTTTGTTTTCATTTTTGGGGTTTTTTAAATCTGTTGTTTATCCTGCCCAGAGTCTCTTTCACTCGGTATTATTATTCCCTTTTCTCAATGAGATCTATCTCAATTCTTACCAATCTGTTAGTGAGGTACTTTTCAAACTTTAACATGCATGCACATCATCTGAGGACCTTGTAAAAATGGAGATTCGGATTCAGTAGTCTTTGGCGGAGCCTAAGATTCTGCATTTCCAAGAAGCTACCAGGTGATGCTGTGCTGCTGGTCCACCAACCACATGTGGAGTAAGGTTAGCTACTCATCCTTAAATAACCTGAGAGTAAGTCAGCATTATTTGGGAGGGAACAAGCAATCAAGGACAAAAGGAAAGCTCTACAAAGAACATATCAAGAATTCCGCTCTGAACCACGATAGCCAACTACACTAGTTTCTGAACTTGGCTTCATCTGTAGATTTTTGGCTTTGCCAAGACTTTCACTGGCAACCTATTAACCCTCAATACTCAGTTTCCTAAAAAAAGTCTCTCTTACATCACATTTCAAGCACAACTCTTAACTGCAGTCCTATTACTGATTTGGAATGCCCCTGATTTCTATCTTTGCTTTGCCCATGTTTCACTAAGGGTGACACAACACTCATTTTAAAATATTTGCTAAAGAAGAATTGAGAAATACCAATAATACCAGTAAACAAAATGCACAACAGAGAAATATTTTCAATATTACAGCAACTATACTCAAAATCCACAAAATATTCAGGAAAGCCATACATTCTACAGTTGTCCCTCAGTATACACAGGGGATTGGTTCCAGGATCCCCACGAATACCAAAATCCTCAGATGCTCAAGTCCCTTATTTAAAATGGTGTAGTATTTACATATAACCTACACACATCCTCCCATATACTTTAAATCATCTCTAAACTACTTATAATACCTAATGCAATGTAAATGCTATGTCAATAGTTGACAACAGGTGCCAAATTCAAGTTTTGTTTCTTAGAACTTTCTAGAATTTTTTCTCCCCAAATATTTTCGATCTGCAGTTGGCTTAATCCACAAATGTGGAACCCATGGGTACAGAGGGCCAATTGTATTTTCATTCGTACCTTGTAATTGCAAACAAAAAAAAGTATTCGTGCTTTAAAAACTACACAATCCTTTATGTCCTAAGTTTAGACCATTTACTGTCTTTTTCTAAATTTCACTGATCTTAAGTTTTAAATTCCTAGAGCTAAAAATAGCAAATAAGCTATTTCAAGTCTTTTCCAGAGAAACCCCCTGTAATACCAATTCTTAAATCATTCAAAGTCACCAACAATTAAAAAAAAAAAAAAGGAAAAGAAATCCATCTCCTTTAGTTAAAACTGCACCTTTAGTTCAAATAAAGCTCATTTCCTTTTTTTCTCAGACTTGCTCCTTAAGTTTCCTCAGAGCCTTTTAGTAATGAAGTAATGAAGAAAAGAAAGAGTAGGAGAGTGCTTTTGCTCCTTTCTTTCCTTTTTTGAAAAGGATATTATCACCAACGACGGGGAAATACGGAACTTTTTTATTTACCACATAAGAGTCTCAAATAAACTCAATAAAGCAAAAGCTTGAACTACCACAGAAAACTCAGGTAAAGTGAGTCATGACCTAGACTGCACCAAAGGGAAAAACAGTAATCAACAAAAAATTTCAAACCCACAAAGGATTCCTTTATTTTCTTATTCAACCAGATGAGAAAGAAATATTTGCACATGTATTCAAGAAAGGAATAATATCTGCTCTGCACAGAATTTAAGATTTGCTAAAAATCATTTATATCATTCTCTCATCGTGTTGGTTGAAACTATTGCCCAAAGATGGCTAAAGAAGAGAAATAATAAATTCACCAAGCTCATCCAGAACCTCTAGAAGACATTTAAGTTAAATTACAGATAAAAAATAATCAAGCATATCTCTGACCTAAATAAGGGCCAGATTTAAGAGTAAAATACAAAAGTGAAAATAAAAAGAAAATCCTTACCCTAAAAGAAAAACATCTTGCTCTATCAGGAAAAACTCTTCTCTAACCTCCTTGCCTAAGAACTGAAAAAAAATCCTAGCATATCAAATCTGATTCACTAGGTACCCCTTTTTAACCCTTCCTGATACACGTTTCCATTATTCTACATGGCTCTCACAATCCTCTCTAACTTTTGTTTCCTCAATTACGTACATATTTTGGGTCCTCAATTATGCTTTAGGGTTTGCAAGAGCAGAGACTGTGTCATATCTTTAATATAACTCCAAAGTATATCTAGTTTGATACTGTATACACGCAGAGTCATAACAGAGGCTTAATGAATTTATATAAATCTAATACAATCAGCTTTCCTATACTAGATCTCTTTTTGTTTTATTTTCATTTGAAGCTATGCTTGAAGGAAAATTCTGACTGATATACTTCATGGTTCCTTTCTCCAAGTCAAAAGCTATACAGCAGGCTTTATATATTTATTTGCCTAATAAATTATTGTTCCATAAAATGACTGTGGGGAACTGTAACAGGGGATACATAAATGGAGAGTTTGAATGAGTAAGTATAAGTAGAAGATTCAAAGTTAACATTAATAGAAAGAACAGAATACTGCTGATTTTGACTCCCTAAAACTTTTAGAATATGGTTATCCCTTGAATAATACGGGGTTGGGGTGCCAAACCTCCCCACAGTTGAAAATCCTAATATAACTTATAGTAGCCCTCTGTATCCACAATTCCTCCTGTATCCATGGATTCAACCAACTTCAGACCGTGTAGTACTGCAGTATTTACTGCTGAAAGAAATCCACGTGTAAGTGAACCTGCACTGTTCAAACCCATGTTGTTCAAGAATCAATTGTATTTATATACAAGATGGATTTAGTAAAAGTTCATAGAGGCGCATCCTATTTAATACATTTATGAGTATCCCCCAAAATGGATGGAGAATATACGCATCAGGATAGCACACAGGGTAGGTTGCCAACTCCACAGAAAATAAGAATCAGACTCAAAGTAATGTTTAGACAAATATTCCATTCAAAAATGATAAAATTCAGGGACTTCCCTGTGGCGCAGTGGTTAAGAATCCACCTGCCAATGCAGGGGACATGGGTTCGATCCCTGATCCGGGAAGATCCCACATGCCACAGAGCAACTAAGCCCGTGCGCCACAACTACTGAGCCTGCGTGCCACAACTACTGAAGCCTGCGCACCTAGAGCCCGTGCTCCGCAACAAGAGAAGACACCGCGAGGAGAAGCCCGCGCACCACAACGAAAAGTAACGCGTGCTCACCGCAGCTAGAGAAAGCCCATGTGCAGCAACAAAGACCCAACACAGCCAAAAATAAATAAATAAATAATAAATAAATTTATTTTTTAAAAAGATAAAACTCAATCCTGCCATTTGCAAAATGAATGGACCTAGAGGGTATTCGGTATTAGGCTGTCAGGGAAAAACAAATATTGTATGATTCCACTTACATGTGGAATCTAAAAGACAAAACAAATGAATAAACATAACAAAACAGAAACAGACTCATAAATACAGAGAACAGACTGGTGGTTGCCAGAGCAGGGAGAGGGTGTGAGTGAAACAGGTGTGGGAGATTAAGAGGTGCAAACTTCCAGTTACAAAGTAAATAAGTCAGCATAAGGAATATAGTCAATAGTATTGTAATAACTTTATATGGTAACACATGATAACTAGACTTATCATGGTGACCATTTTGTAATGTATAAAAATATTGAATCACTATGTTGTACACCTGAAACTAATATAAGTCAATTATACTTCAATAAAAATAAATAGTTTTTAATTTTAAAAATAAAATTCAATAGTGAAACATTAATGGAAATAATATAATTGAAACAACGATGAAAGAAAACAGGAAAAGATTAGCAAACAGAATACAGAGAGTCACAGTAATTAACAATCTGAAAATGAGTCAGCAGCTGTCTTACTTAAATACATTCATTATGTTAGAACAAGTAACGAAAGTATATTACTTCAAAGTTGGAATATACGTTTTTGTTCTAAAAAGACTGGCCAAATGCTTAACAACAAAAATTCTTATACTAATAAGTACAGTTCTGATAACTGTATGTTTTAAAAGGACACACAGAAAATGAAAAGGCCTCAGAAAAGCAGCAAAAAAAGTTTTAGTTGTCCAATGAACCAATATTAAATAATGGGCTATTTTTAAACCAGAAAACTGAGACATTTTATAATTTTCAGAAAGTATAAAAAGCATTTAAAAATGTGGGAAAAGGTATATAAAGCAATATATGAGGGGAGATGAAAAATAGGGCTAATGCTTATTAAGCTAGTCTAAAAAGCTTGGCTTATAGGCTGGTCTTTTTATGAGGTAGGCACTTGAATGTTCACATGTGTATGTACGTGTGCATCCACATATGAGTGATTTTTTTTTAACTCATTTAATCCTAACTACAACCTAGCAAGGAATTACTATTATCCTCATCATTCAGATGTAGGAACTGAAGCTAAGAGGTGGAGTTAAGTATCTTGTCCAATCTTCCATGGCTTCAAGGGACAGAGTTGAGATGTGAACAAGCCTGCCTGCCTCTTAGATCAATTAAGAAAATAAACACTTTCTCCCACCTCTAGAAGGTATAAGTCTTAAATTGCATCAGAAAAAAAAACTTAGTTTCATATAAAGTAAAAAAGAAAAAAACAGAAAAATTTCTTCCAGAAATTTGCCAAATCCAGATGGACATAACATAAAAACAGTAATGATAAACCAAAATGTTTCTAATGTTTTAAACATTCACCTGCTTTCCAGACAAGACTAGGGGTAGCCCCAAATAACCTAAATATCCCTGTTAGAATTATACCTTTATAATTCTAGGTAATCTATAGCTGCTACTTGTAGGACTTATGCTTAAATAATCAGTTTTAGCATGAATCAATAAACGGTGCAGGAATAGTATAAGAATCATAACTTTAAAATTTTCAAATAAAATTCAGTATAAATTACTGTCATTCTACACATGGTGATATTAGGGATGGAGTAAAGAATAAAGGGCCAAGAAAGAGAAGGAGAAAGTGAGTCCCATTTTATTCCACTTTTGGTGGTTTGCTTTAATGCTTTTCTTCTCACCAACACCTTGTAAGAAAATCACTGATAAAATTCCAAAGACCAAAATGCTCAAACATTCTAGTTAGAAATAAAACTGAGAGACAAAACAGCAAAAATGGCTAAAGAAAATATAAAATGAAACATAAGACATACCTGAGATACATCATCAAGTTGAGGTTTCACATAAAGGCTAGAGAGACTCTCTGCTCGCATGAGATATTCTGCGGTTCTTCTCTTCACAGCTTCTCGACGAGTAGGGCTTGACTCTCCTAAAAGGAAAAAACAGAAGTCAGGACATGTGAAAAATAAATAAACTTTCTTTAATCCAAACTGAAGATTAACGTCCTTTTACCCAATTTACCACTTGTTCACATTTCTAACTGAAAAGAAGAGAGAGATCAAAATTGGAACAGACATCAAAGTTATTCATATCAGCAAGGTCTAAAGTTATTCATATCAGCAAGGTCTCTAGATGAATTTCATTTATCTAAATTCTGAAACGCCCCTGTTTAAATATGTATAGAGAACTTGATGTATTTTATAAGAGGAGCCGATATATAAAGAATGTAATGTAAAAAGCTCTGTGGACAAGAGACTGGCCTAGCCCAAACAGTATACAATTGTCCAACTCAACAAATAGGACTAAGTGCAAGAGACATTTACTAAAAGCTGTGACATGGATGTGATATGCTATAAAAGTACCACCAAACTGGAGAATAAAATTATTTAGGGTAACTCTAAATTCACTCTGATTTTTTTAAGCATCAGGGTTTATTCATTAATAACAAATTGTCACCCACCTTACAACTGAAAACAATAATGTGATTTAAATCCTTGTAATATATTATGTGAAAGTGAACAAGGATCATTTACCCTGTCTGGCTCTCAGTTTCCCTAAGGAAAGGGTATTCAAAGTGGCCTCTAAGAACTCAAGATCTCAAAAAGGAGGTGTTATACTCCTGGATCTCTCCTCTCCAGAGTAGGATGATCCTATGCTTTTACCCATTTTATATATATACTCGACTATAATATAACATTTCATTTGAAGAAAGGATTCCATGGCTGAAAGTCAAAAAGTCTGAAACCACTGTACTATATGATGTCTAAGGTTCCTAGCATAAATAATATTCAATACTATACTATACATGACTCATTTTTATCAAAGCACTTAATACACAGTACTGTTTTTATAATTCACCCTATGCATCTTCTGAATGAAGTTAACCAAAATGTAAGTATCACACAGTGGAAAGTACCCTGGATTATATTCCAGAAACCCTGGTTATCTGAATTCTGGCTCTGTCTCTCGTTAGTCATGTGTCCGATGATAAGTCATCTCAACTCTGTGAACCTCTTCCTCATTCTCTAAAATGGAAATATATACCTCAAATGACTGTAGAGATTAAAGGAGACAACATACATAAAAGGTACTACAACAGAGCCAGTGCTATAGGAAGCAGTAAGTTGTAAAGGTTTTCAATCTTGGTTTTTCTCTCAAAACCAAATCCTACATAATAATGTCACCTGGTTTCCTGAATTAGAAGTGAACTGAATTACAATAAAGCAGATATTTTTCCCCAAGAGAAAAATATTTTTCTACAGGTGGAAAAACCTCTTCTTATTTCTGCCTGGAACAACATCTTATATTTCTTCTGGGAAATGCCCCTTTCTCCTCCCCTTCAAACTCCTCCACCTCTCCCCCAACCACTACTAACCCTTAACAACATGGTTTGAATGCAAGCTGCTACCTTATTTCACATCTCAGCCCCTCTAGTCACTACTTGTCAGCCAAGGGTGAGCCTCCCTGTCACAGCAGGGCCAACCATAGAACCCCATCCTCTTGGCCACAGTTGGAGAAGGGAGAAATTGGCCCAACACAAACTGGACCAATCAGTCCTTCTGTGTTATTGACGCTGGAAGTAAGAGAGTGGGAAGTGCCAGCAGCCACAGTTTCTGCCAAAGCAAAAAAAGAAACACAAATACGAGAGACCAAAAAAGAAAACCTAATGTGACTGGGGTCCCTGATTTCAGTTGAACCTACAATCCTGCCATTTGTTCCCTAAGGTAGTGGATTTTGTCACATGTAAACCAAAGAACCCTGAGTGAATACAGACCTCTAAGAAAAAGTACAGGGACTTCCCTGGTGGTCCAATGGCTAAGACTCTGCACTCCCAATGCAGGGGGCCCAGGTTCGATCCCTGGTCAGGGAACTAGATCCCACATGCCGCAACTAAGAGTTCGCATGCCTCAACTAAAGATCCCGCATACCACAACGAAGATCCTGCGTGCCACAACTAAGACCCAGTGCAGCCTAATAAATAAATATATATTTTTTAAAAAGAAAAGAAAAATTGCAACGAAGTTGGGATTGCAATTTTGCTTAAATACCTTTCCTTTCACAGCTTTTATCTTACAACTCCATCTCTTCTCTCCTTTATGAGTAGTAGTTCACAAATATAACTGGTCTTGGTGAGGGATGGGGATCTCTACAGCCTTTTAACTGTGGAACAATCTATATTTATTAACTCTCCAACTCCTCAAACCTCAAATAAAATGTCAGTATTGCTTCCTGCCTCTGTCCTTAAAATTTACTTAATTTCTAAACCCAAGGTTTTTATTTTTACTTGGTTGAAAAATGGATATAATCTGTGAAAATCACCTAACTATAACATATTTTGAAGATAAAATGTGCCACATAAATAAGAAACATTCACTACTTCAACACACTGCTCATTCTCAGTTTTGAGCTTATTGCTCATAGACTCCAACTGCTACTCCCATTATCATTAGCTCTTCTCATTGCAGGTTATACCTTTCAAGCCCTAATTTAAATCCCCATTTAGAATTTTTGGTTCTTCTTAGGCTCAACTCTAATAGAAACTATGGCAATTTAGGTTTTTTTTCTATTTAATTCAGTGTCATTAAGCTTTAATAAAACTTCACATTTTTCTTTTTCAAAAAAATCAACTTGAGAGCTTCCCTGGTGGCGCAGTGGTTGAGAGTCCGCCTGCTGATGCAGGGGACATGGGTTCATGCCCCGGTCCAGGAAGATCCCACATGTCACGGAGCGGTTGGGCCCGTGAGCCATGGCCACTGAGCCTGCGTGTCCGGAGCCTGTGCCCCGCAACGGGAGAGGCCACAACAGTGAGAGGCCCGCGTACCGCAAAAAAAAAACAAAAACAACAAAAAAAACGTATTTTGTAATCAAATTGCTGCTTTTTAAACTTTTGGTATTTCTGTTGCTTTCGAGGCAGTCACCATAGTAACAGAGAAACAAGAACCGGAAGCCCGCAGTTGAAATGGACTCCTGCTGATGATAGGGGTTCCGCTTCCATGGAAACAACAACGAAGTGATGGAAATACTGGAAGGTTTTTTAAATGTAACCTTAAATATACATACTATGTCTCCTTCCTTATCAGCCCCTTAAAAGTAGGTCACAAGCACTGCTGATCAATAGCAGCAGCCAAGGATGAAAACCACCTCTTGCAGATTTCGGCTGCAGGATACTTACTGAGGTTTTTGAGTACCAGAAAGAAAAGATTCATCTATCGATTTCCAGAATAATTCCAAGTAGTCAACTTATTCATAAATATGACTTTAAACAGATTTTACTTGATCAAAATTTTTGACTCTAACCTTCTTAATTTCTTAGTCTTCATTTTAAGACACACACGCAGCATATAATGATTATTTTTCAAGGAAACTAGGTTACCTGGAATTCAACTTTTAATCCCATATTAGGTCATGTGGCTATTATTTCTTCAGTAATATATCTAGGGAGACACTTAATAAATGCTTTTAAAAATGGATATGTATTTAACATTCTACCTAGGGACTTCCCTGATGGTCCAGTGGTTAAGACTTCGCCTTCCAATGCAGGGGGTGTAGATTCAATCCCTGGTCGGGAAGCTAAGATCCCACATGCCTCGGGGCCAAAAGCCAAAACATAAAACAGAAGCAATATCGTAACAAACTCAATAAAGACTTTAAAAATGGTCCACATCAAAAAATCTTTTAAAAAAATAAAAATTCTACCTGAAGATAAACCAATACTTTCAATAGGTTCTCTACATTTCTGTTAATCATTCAGACAGAACAAGAATTTCCACTGTGCTTTGGCATTCAAAAGAGAAAAACTGCTTCCATTATTTATTTACTAACCTTTATGTCAAAAAGTTCTGGTGTACCTAAAAGATGTCTTATCTTTATATATCGTGTCAACCCATATTTCTTTACCTCAGATCAAGAGAAAGAATAGAATTAGGGTGATTATAAAGTGTGATTCATGAAAGAAGAGAGTGTAGCTGAATAGAAATGAGCAATTTCAAAGTTGTCATTGAAAATTTTTGAAAACTGCTATCCAGCAGTCCAGAGCACCAACCCTGACTCAATTTACTAAGAGAAGTTATTATAGAAGGCACAATCTATAGATAATAGAATTGTGAAATTCTAATTTACCCAAGAGACCATCACCATTTGGTACTCCTTCACTATATCTAATTCATTTAATATATTACCTTCCTTTTATAACTAAGGAAATTGAGGCTCAGGGATGTGAAATGCCTTTCTCAGTCACAAAGTTAAATAAGAGCCTAAACCTAAACCAGATCTTATGCTACCACACTTCAGGTAACTGAATTTGAATTAGATTATTCTACTGTTACTGAGTAGAGCAAGAAAAATACAGAGCACAGGACAAGTACAAGCGAGTATGGGAACAAAGATGAAGAGAAAATAAAGGTAAGGAGTTGAGGCAGGAGCCTATCAGACAACATAAAGTAGAATCAGAGAGAAGGAAAGACTGAAGAAGATAGACAGGCACACGAGAAAATCAGAGCTATGAAGAGGTACAAATTTCACACTATGTAAAAGAGAATGGGCCTCTCTGAGAAAAAGTGGGCTCTCAAACATCCTTGTAACCCAAGGATTTCCTTGGAAAACAAAGGTCCTTATTCATTTACCAATTTAAAAAAAAAAAAAAAGGCATTTTTACTCACAGAAATAATGAAAATCAGTTTCACGAACTAGAATAAAAAGTTAATTCTTCCAATTCTGTTATTCTATCCTTAGTCACTAAAAAGAATATAGCTACTGCCTCATCATTGATTCAACAAAAGAAAAGCAATGTTAAAGGAGGAACTGGCTACGTCAGACTTCTTGAAAGCCAGTATGTCTACATTTGTACTTTATGGGAAATTTTAAGGGATTTTCAAGAGTATTTTGACCATACTTGATTGTCTCCACATGCACAGAATTTAATCCCCATATAAGACTCTACTTACTCACATCTTATATTCCTATCTCTACTCCACACTCTCCAGTAGGCCCTACTGGAGGCTCTATCACTTTACTCTTGGTCAAGCATGCTTGGTTTTCATTCAGATTTATCACATTAGGAAGAACATCCAAATCAACCTGGGTTTGCTGGGATAAGTTTTTGTTTGTTGGTGCTTCCTTTTTTTTTTTTTTAAACAACTTCAGTCACATAAAAGAATATATGCCTGTTTGAGATGGCCTTGGTGGTTAGAGTTTTTTTTTAAGTGCTGATTTATTATATTCAATGGGTTTTTTGTTCTTTTCAGGTAAAGCCTACCATTTCTGACTTATGCTAAGTGTTCTGACAACAAAAGGCAACCTTGAGAAAAACTGTAATTTACGGTTCTACACATCACCCACAAATCTAGAGCCATCAGCCTTTCCGTGAATAACAAACCTGGTCAGTCAGGGAATCTGCTTCCCATTTGCATTTAACCAACCCCCTATTAATGTTTTTTCTAAACTAAGTGTTATGTGAAACCTAGAAGTTCAAAGAGGCACCAGAGAATAGTAAAAGCAATAGTCACGATAACAGTTGTGCCCAGGCACTGCCTCAACTATAACTGCTTTCCATGTTGTTTACGCAGTTTTTCTGCCATTAAAAAAAGAAACAGGGCTTCCCTGGTGGCGCAGTGGTTGAGAGTCCGCCTGCCGATGCAGGGGACACAGGTTCGTGCCCCGGTCCGGCAAGATCCCACATACCGCGGAGCAGCTGGGCCCGTGAGCCATGGCCGCTGAGCCTGCGCGTCCGGAGCCTGTGCTCCGCAACGGGAGAGGCCACAACAGTGAAAGGCCCACGTACCGCAAAAAAAAAAGGAACAAACAGCCCAAAATGGAGCCACTAAGCCCATGTCACCAAACTTTAGAATACCTAACTTAATCGCAGCTTCAACCTTCCCCAGGACTGGAATCTTAACCAGTCAGTCTGGAACTTCCTCGTCAGCACCAGGGAGGTAACCAGCCAATAAACGTTTTTGTCTCCCAAAGGAAGGTGTATTGCTCAAAATAATCTTTTTTTGTTTATGACTTCCTTGTCCCATCCCCTCTTTGGCTTTAAAGACCTTTCCTTTTCTGGAGCTCCGTGGAGCTCCTTTCTACTTGCTAGATGGGATGCTGCCCGGTTCAGGAATCAATAAAGTCAATTAGATCTTCAAATTTACTCAGCTGGATTTTGTCTTTTAACAGATATGGTGTCAGTGTCAGGGTCCAAAGTGAACAAACTTCTGATGGCATTCGAGGACAAGAAAGACAGGTGTGGTATCTGTGAACCTCTTTTTGCGTTCACTGTCTTTCTTTCAGCGGTAAGTTTCTCTCAATTCTGAGCTCCTTTCTCTTTGCATCAAGCTTCAGATATAACTGGCTTTCCTTTACAGAGCAAGACAGCTTGAGCTGGTGGACACTTCTGCCCGGAACCCAGGTCCCTAGCTTTATTATGGACTGCAATTCCCAGGTTTTTGAGTGGAATCCCCAGCCCTTAATTCTGTTCCAGGATCCACTTAGGTACTGTTAGTGGCAATATGCAGTTTCCTATTTATGTGGGGTCCCCAGTCCACAGCCCACATTTGTTGAGGTCTGCTGGTTCAATGCTTTCCCCAGTCCAAGGTCCCACATCCCACATTGGGGAACTGGTATGGTACACACAGGGCCTTTTCTTGGTTAGGACCCAGTATATACTAAGGTACACATTTTTTTGCCTTACTTTATGTAGATAAAGGCTAAATGCTAATAGGAATCTCAGAAGTCAAAACAGCCTCAAAATTGATGCATAAGGGTTGAGCATTTAAGATCTGTTAGAATACCCACCACCTAACTCAAAGACTCCCAAGTTAGGATAAGTTGGTCACAGAATGGGTTACTGACACTCAGTCACTTGCCAACCTTAAGAAAATTTCCACGCATAGAGGTACACTGTAAAACACCACATAAACCCCAACCCTATGACACACTCCTCTTAGGTATTAGTTTGGCTCCAAGAGACCCAAAGGCCTAGCTAAAAAAATAAAAACAATAATGGGATCCTTAAAATCCAAAGAGTTAAGCACACCCTTCTGGCATACCTGCTTATTTTATGTCTAACAACTACAATCCTGGAAACTGTAGATATCTACAAAAATGTCAAAATATTACTAAAAACAACCCAGAATTACAGTGGCCATTATGGGGAACATTCCAATTAGACAAGATCATTCACTTAAGAAGTGCACTTAAAAGTAAGAGTTCCCCAATTAAACAAACAGAATAGGATACATATTTTAACTGGTATGCAGTAGCTTCCAAAGGCTTCAAAATGCCAAAAGAACTTTATTGAAAGTTTCATTACAAAAAGCTAACAAAAAATTAAAGACACAAGAGGTACCTAAAACAAAGGAGTATAAGACAGACACAGAACTTCCCTGGTGGTGCAGTGATTAAGAATCTGCCTGCCAATGCAGGGGACAAGGGTTCGAGCCCTGGTCCGGGAAGATCCCACATGCCACGGAGCAACTAAACCAGTGTGCCACAACTACTGAGCCTGCACTCTAAAGCCTGCGAGCCACAACTACTGAGCCTGCGTGCCACAACTACTGAAGCTCATGCGCTTAGAGCCCCTGCTCCGCAACAAGAGAAGCCACCACAATGAGAAGCCCGCGCACCGCAATGAAGAGTAGCCCCCGCTCACTGCAACTAGAGAAAGCCCGTGTGCAGCAACGAAGACCCAACACGGCCAAAAATAAATAAATAATAAATAAATAAATGTATTAAAGAAAAAAAAAGACAGACACAACTCCTACTGCCCCCTCTGTCTTCCTTTATTAAGTACTCATTCTAGTAATCTTCTGTTTGAATTGTCTTTCCACTCTGAAGAGACTACAAGGCCATAAACAAAAGTCCGTCAAGTTAATGGCCATACAGGAACCCCTATGCCTTTGAAAGAAAGACCCTGTAAGGATCTCTCTCAGAGGTAATGAGACTGAGGATTTTCTGGTAAATTGCTACATCATTCCCTTAAACAACCAAGGGGAAACGGAAATTAAAAATTAATTTAAAACCTTGCCAAATTCTGGTAAATATCAGAGATACATTCTCCACTTAAACCCCACTCAGACCTTGCAGGTGGGATCCTGGAAAAACTGGCAGAAGCCAGTTGAGGATGAGAATTATTACCAGAGTCAATTCTGGATCTCTGTCTGTAGTACCCAATAAAGAGAAAAATAAAGTATCTTTTGCACCCAATTAGGGGATACCTCTTAAGTCCAAGGGGCTCGTCAATACTGCCAGAAATATTTACTGTTTATCTAAGCTGAAAATTGACAAGATTTTTTTTTTAATTTTAAGTAGCTCTGTGGTCAAAAGTTGGCCAAACTGGAAGCTAATATACGGAGTCTGCTAATAACTGTTTTTTAAGGCCTTCTCCCCTAAACTAAAATAATGTTCCCAGCAGGAAAGAAAAAACTTCTAAAGCCCTTATAAAAGGACTTACGGGTGGATCAACCTATGATGGCATTTAAATAACAACCCAATTCCTTGTGTAACTGAGAGCAACTGTCCTTATCTTACAAATCTTTGCAAAACTAGAAATGCAGCTCTAGAGGCAGTCCAAAATTCACCTATTCCTTTTTCCAATCCCCAAACCTCCTCTATTTATCTTAAAAGACTTGTAACTTGCATTCTTTTCTTGTGCCTTTGAGATGTAAATATTAAAGTACCAACTTCAGAGAGGTAGTTCTTATCAGTTAAAAAAAAAAAAAAGAGGGGGAAGGGGGACAGAGGGTAGGTCACTTGGAACTTGAGCAACTGAGAAATCCCAAGTGTACAGAAGCTATGAGGTCCCTGTTCGCATCTGTCTACATGTTCACATGTGCCTATATACATGTGTTACAGATATATTTTCTACCTCTGGATAGTATTGCCAAAATTAACTTATAGAAGAGCTCTGGGGCTTCCCTGGTGGCGCAGTGGTTGAGAGTCCGCCTGCCGATGCAGGAGACACGGGTTCGTGCCCCGGTCCGGGAAGATCCCACATGCCGCGGAGCAGCTGGGCCCGTGAGCCATGGCCGCTGAGCCTGCGTGTCCGGAGCCTGTGCTCCGCAACGGGAGAGGCCACAACAGTGAGAGGCCCGCGTACCGTAAAAAAAAAAAAAAAAAAAAGGAGCTCTATTTAACTGGCTTACAAAAAAAATTAAGTGCTTATATAAATCATGTATTCATAAAATTCTTAAAAACATAAGAAAAATTAACCCAATGGTTTTGAGGTTCACTCGATCTGAGATAATCTTTAGTAAGTAAAAGCTCATTTTACGTTTGTTGATTTAATTAAAACAGACACGTCTTTAAAGTTATCACACTAAAAATAATGTTGATATACACCTTTTATTCAGCCTAGGCTAACTAAAGATTAAATAAGTTCATGTTATCTCTTATAAAATTTGTCAGCAAGAAAAATGGCTTGGGATGAAGACTGACATTGTCTAATGTCTCATGAAGTTTTTGTGGGCAGTCTAAACATAATTGTTAAAAACAAGTAAATGAAATAGATGTCAGTAGGATAAAAAGTTTTTAGGTGAACTTTCCAATAGTTTCTCCAAATCTTTTTGGTAACCTGAAATTTTGTTAACTTAAATTAAAGGACAGTCATTAAGTATCTAGATCACTTCCAAACAAGGTAAAGTACTGAAAGATTAATTACTGAACATAGGTTTATCTAATTTTTGCTTCTTTTTACAGAGAAATTCAAGGCATTTTGGGTCTATTAATAAGCATGTTTTATGCCACACTGAGAAACTATGAGAAAACACATTTCTAGAAATTATAGGAAGTATTTATGAATCTGCCAATCCACAGAATGCTAATGTAAAAGATAGTTCATAATTGCTTACTTCCCAGTTTTCACTAGAAATTAAAGGTTTCTAAGGGTTAAAAATTCTCATGTAGGTAATTAAAACTACTAGAAATAATAAGGAAAAGGGATTTTATGTGTGATCAGGACTGGCTAAGATTAGAATGAATTTGATTAAGTTTCAATACCAAAAGTAAGCTGGTGTAAAATTAGAATTTGAGTTTCTCCCTATTAAAAGGGACAAAGTGTTCTTGGACTACTGGTCTGCTTTTAATAGTAAGAGATTATAAAAGGTTTTCCTTTACCTTTTGAACAATCTGCCAGGGCCAGGGAGGAGGTGGGGGACACAAAGATCTTGTGTCCTGTCAAAATCATCACCTATGTTCCCTGTTGTCTTTATCGGGTCTTTGATTTCTTAAACCTAGTCCTCTGGATATTAAAAAAAGTAAGTTTTGCTCAGAACTATGTAACCTATATTTGCCTGTAAAGTCTTTGTCACTTTGGTTCAATACATAAGCATTGTTTCGTAGTGTCCTATGACCCTATTTGACCAAGTGTTTTTAAACCGTTTGATATTTTTTACAAAATTTCCAAAAATCAAATTCTAAAAGAAGTCTTTCTGACCTCTAACGTTGGGATTTTTCCAGAGGGCCCCTGGCATATCTCAAAAGATTTGTTCTCTCTTCTCATAAAAAGATAGATGTTAAACTAATTAGACTTATTTGATATGTTAAATTACATGTGAAGCATTGAGAAATAAAAATACTGGGCCTTCTTTATGTTCTATTTATATAGGTATATAAGTATTCTAAAAATTGTATGAAGTTCCTAGAAATCTGATATATGTTAATATCTGACAGTTATAATAAAACATTATAATACATATAATGACATTATAACACAATAATAAATCTGATAATGTTATCAGTCATAATTCTAGTTATTGTCTTGGAGTGTTGTGTGTCACAGAAATAACCAAATTCCCTTGTCAACTGCACTGTAATGAACTCTAGTCAGATCTTTAACCATGGGCATTTTAAGTCTTTTGACATTTACAGACGGTTATTGTTTTACTCTGATGCTTTTGCTAAAGCATTCCTACAAAAGTGTTTCTTTTTTCAGAGAAATTTCTAGAAAGGATTCTGACAAGTACTCTAGGATACTAGTTTCTGGTAACTTTCAGATAATAACACCAACTGGTTAAGAATTTATAGAACTCTAAGGAAAAACTGGATTCATAAAACTGCTAACAAAAGATGAAGATCAAGAACTAATTACAGTGTAAAGCAACTATACTCCAATAAAAATTAATTTAAAAAAAGAAATAATTACATAGAACTGAATGAACTGATGAAGATGATTATAATTTTTTATGACTTTTTGTTTAAAACATTGCTGGTTCTTTTGTTTTTCCAGGTTTAAGGAAATCCTTTTATCTCTTCTTTTAACGCTATCAGCAATTTGGTAACATACATTTGTGAACTAAAGTGGAACATTTACTTTTTCTCCCTACTTGATCCCACCAAAATTCAGAAACTCCTGAGTATTCTCTTCATGGCAATAAAGTTCATTATTTGCATAAGTTCAATAAGAATCTGTTCTCACTGTAACAGAACACAATTGGAAACACTGGCTATATTACCAAGACTTTAACTAGAATGTCATATTTGACAGAAATGTGTATACACTCAGATATGACCAGACAGCTTTAAGGAACTGCTCGGAAAAATTGGCCTGGTGCCTTACTTACAGGGTTACCGTCAGCCTTACCAGTTGAGTATGGAAGGTTATACTTCCTGACAGGCCCAGGAACCTTGAAAAGAGAGGACTTCACTCAAACTGTAGGTATTGCAGGTAAAATCTAGTGATGATGCTTGGATTGGCTTCCTAGCCTCAAAGGCTTTTAAGAGTTCAATCTGAGATCCCTCATGAAAAGTTCCACCAAAGCAGTCTTAAAAAGAACTTATACAATCAATCACTATTCTTGCTGCACTTATGAAAATAATCAGGCCAAGTCTAATGCAAACTGATTAGTTTTACTGTAATTATCCTTTAAAAAAAGAAGTGGGGATAACTGCAGGGAGAAAAATTATGTTTGCACCTTTGTCTATTTTAGAGTAACCCTGTTAACTGTCTTTGAGGTTTCGTTATACACCTATAAACTGAACTAGATCCTAAATTCTTCTAGTTTCCTCAAATATCTGGCTACCACTCTCCAAACTAACATTTCTAATTTTCTCCCACCCTTCTAATTTAAAGTCACTAAAGCCTTTGTTTTAAAGGCTGCCATTGAATCTCCTATAAGAGACTACAAGGGACTATAACCAGGTCCTCTTCCCTGCCCAGATGGCAGGGAAGTCAAACTTCAGAGACTCGAGCCTCGGATATATGTCTCACAGCTGAAGAAGGCTCCACCTGACCTCTGGTCCTGTACAGACAGTAAGGACCTCTGAATCAAATTGTCAAGGAAGAGAAGTAGCTGACATCAAGGTAGATTGCTTCTGCCCATGATGCTGGATCAAGACTTCATACTTTAACAAACATGAAACCCTTTATTCTTGTCTTTCTTTCATTTACTCTGGAATTAGCCTGGAAAAACATTTCCATATCTCCCAGTCCAATGCTAAGCAGAGCAACATCTCAGACTGCTGGATTTGTCACCAAAGATTCCGACCTATCCATGATACTAGAGATCTCCTGGTCCTCCCTGTGACCAATTTTTCTTCTATTCCCAATGTCACTGGAAACTATGATCAACACCCCACTCACCCCTTCTTAGTAAGAAGTGTCTTACCAAGTTCAACTCTTGTGGCCAGAACATGAAATACCATTTTTTACCTTTCTCCAATTATAACTGTACTTCCCCAATGACACATAATTACCTACATAACTTAGGTCATTTGCCCCCCCCACATTCCCATGATTATCTAGATCAGATCTGTCCCCACTCACTAAGAGATCTCACCAGCAGCACCCATCTTTGCAAGGTGGGTGACTATTTCAGGCTAAAAGATTTTCCTTCCGTATGCACTGAAATCCTAACTGACCTCTGGCTTGAACGGTAAACACAGCAATCCCTATGAATGGTCCATTATCAGCATCACTTTAACGGGAATGGTTTGTGCCCCAATAGGCTTTGTCTTTGTTTGTGGCAGTTATCATTCTCCTCGGACCTATGCGTGCCTAGATGTCTAGCGTACAACTGTGCAATGCCTCTTAGGTTACCCAACTGTACCCCTAACTTTCCACAAATGAACTAGTCACCTCATTGGTCAACTCCCATGGATTTACATCAGAAAGTTAGAAAAGACCTACCAGGAGATGTTCATGACTCAGAATTCACTTCCTTTGGCAAGGCCATGCTTCCCTAGTCAAAAGTAAATGTAATTGAGAATGTGATTTAAAAATTTTCCTTAATTCTTGAAGATATTCTGTTATCTGCTACTGAAACAATAGCTGCCCCCCAAAAATCCTTAGACTCTCTGGCCAAAATTTTTCCTCATAATAGTATAGCCCTTAATTATCTTTTAGCTGAGCAGGGAGGTGTCTGTGCTGTGGTCAACACCACTTGCTATGCCTGGATCAACACTTCTGGGGAAGCTGAAACTCAATTCCATAAAATCACTGAGCAAGCCACTTGGTTAAAAAGCTGACTCCTTCAGCAGGGTTGTTCTTTGACTTATTTGATTTTGATTGGTTTGGATCTTGGGGACCATGGCTCCAAAATGCACCCCAAACATTGAGAATTATCCTGCTTTTTTATAATCATAATAATCTTTAAACTTTGATCACATTTCTCAGTTAAGCTAAGAGTTTGATCAAAAGGGGAGAATTTAAAAAAAAAAAAAGAAAAAGAAACAACAGGTCCAAAACGGAGTCACTTGTGCTAAGCCCATGTCACCAAACCAAGACTTAATACCTAGCCTAACTGTAATTTCAACCTTTCCCAGGATTGGAATCTTAACCAATCAATCTGGAATTTCTCAGTCAGGATCAGTGAGATAATATGCATGATAAACCCTTTTGACCCCAAAGGAAGGTGACCTTGCTCAAAATAATCCTTATTTTTATTTATGACTTCCTTTTCCCACCCGCTTTCTGCCTTTAAAAACGTCTCCTTTTCTGGAGCTCCTTAGAGCTCCCTGCTACTTGCTAGATAGGATGCTGCCCAATTCATGAATCCATTAATAATGCCAATTAGATCTTCAAATTTACTCACTTGAATTTTGTTTTTTAACACTGCTATCAGTAATACTGTGTGAAAACTAACACATCGTTAGACCATAGGGTGTTAAATGCCTACAGAGGTAGCCTTCTCTTAGATTCAACAATTTCTTTCTGCTCCCTAACCTATTTTTGTTTTGCATTTTTAAAGGGGAGAACCCAAAAGACCAATCATTCAATTCCTTCAAAACAACACTGCTTGCACAGTCTCTTCCTGACAATAAACTCTTCTAAGTAAGAAAGTAAATAAATAAACAATCCCTTAAATGTTCCTTATGATGATGATGATAATAATCCCCTAAGTGTCCCTTATGTTCTAATCAAATGGCTTCTAAAAGATTAAGAGAAAAAGATTAAAAGGAGCTAGAGACATATTGAAGGAAAAAGGAATAAAGAATTAAAACCAAAAAGCTAAATTTTGTCTTATAAGATGGAATAAAAATAAGATAGGGGAAAATCTGGAAAGGAAACTCCACATAAACTTACAGTTTTTTATCTGCCACACAGGTAAATATGGAAAGTCCCCCAAACCATACAAAAGCTTTTGCTCATTTTTCACTAGCTATAAGAGACATCTTAAGAGAAGCAGCAAATCTATGGAAGACTCAGTTCAACAACTGTTTTCTTGATGTCATGATATGGAATCACATTTCCTTTGAGAGGATGTAAAAATGATCAACAGAAATACTGATTATAAGCAGTTAATTCTTCTCAATTCTGTAAGTTTCACAGACTCCATTAATGCGTCCCCACCTTAAAAACTAAATTGCCTTAGTAGTGTATACTAGAATTAGAAAAGACTCCATCCCATCTTTCTTCAGACTGATTTAAGGTGAAAATTACATATCACCACATTTAAACAATTCAAAGTATGTGTCAAGCACTACCCCCAGAGTATATCACATGTGAAGCCCATTTCAAGATAACAAAGAAAATCCTACCAGCAACTGGCTTTCTTTAAGTACGACACAAGAGTGAAAAAGTTCTCCATACCACTTACTCCTGCCTCTCCTACCCCTTTCAGAAGGAAAGATGTCTAACAGTTACTGAACATCTATTATGTTCCAGACACATAGTCATCTCAATGTTTATGGTCATTTCAATGTTGTCATAGGACATTACATATAGAAGACTATCAATAAAATTTTGTTAAACAAATGAATGAAAAAGTAAATGAATGATCTTGCACCAATATTACACAGTCTGATTACAATACCTTCACACCTAGAGATGATTCAATTATCTCCTTCTATAACTTAGTGCCTTTCATAATAGTCACATAAAATACACGTCAGAAAATGTGTATAATTATTGTCTTTATCATCTGTGCAGGTGAAATGCATAAAAAAGGAATATAGCATAGAAGTGGCATGGCTGGACTGAAAAGAGAATCTATATTTGGTTTAATTTTATGAAAAATTATCATTACAGTATCCGTGAGGAAAATACAACACAGATATTCTAAGTAATTATAAATCATTGTGTAAAATAAAATGAAGCCTATGAACTCTATCGTTTGACAATTACAATTTTGGAAAATGTGTGTCTTAACAGTTTGTAAAAGTATGACACAATGATCTGGTTATTTTTCAAATGAAACACACTTTGAGACCACTAAGAGAAATACAGTATAATCGTCTGAGAAAAAGCAGATTTACATTTTTAATACTTCCTAAAAGAGAATAAATAAGCTGAACTTCCATGCAATTTATAACTAGCTCAGTGTTTAATTAAGATATAGCTTAAGGTGTAAATTATGTAAAAGTATGTAACTCAAGTAAAAACAAAATAATGATTAAATCCTTGCCCAAGTGCCTAATGACCTGCCAGCACTGAAATAGCAGTCGTTTTTCACTTAGGGTATTTTAGTTTTGTTTGGATTATTTTAAAATACTCGTAGATATCTACATTTCTTCTGATCAGAATCAAGGTTTTTTTCAGTAATCACAGGGATTAAACCAACCCTCTCATTTTATGTTTTTAAACTGTGCTGCTAAAGATATTAAAATGTGGTGATACTGATGACAGAGACCATCTAATAAAAAACAAAAAAAAAACCTCGAGAATCCTCATCTCTGCTTTTGCTATAGAGCAGCTGTGCCTCACACAGATTCACATGAATGAAAATATTTAGATGAGAAACCACCCACTTAGTTTATTTTCCGTATGACTTTCCTGTAATTATTTTGTAAACTGTTCACACAACAATACATAAAAACATCTGCAAAAACAGGTAATTAATGTGTCAAGCCAAACTAATGCATTTTTTATGGTGTCCATGCTTCGTCAACTGTAATTATAACTCTTTTTTAAGCAAATGATGATGTGTTTGTTGCAATGTGCAAGTGGTTATTTTAGATGCTCTGTTTACTCTTCATACAATCTGAATATAAAACTCCACAGCTACTTTACCCCACATCAATGCCTTACCTAGCTTTTTGCAGAAGCAGGAAAGTGGTTCTCTTTTCCAGGCTATAATTTCCAGTGAACACTTTTGTCATTAAAACATGAAACTCTCAACATAAAAGTCGACACCAAAATAGCCAACAATTCAAGAAACACATGCCAGCAGATGATTCATCCAGACTTTCTTCCTTCAGTTGTAACCATGTGGGAAGGCAGCACTCTATGCCCATCGGATGCAGTACGCTGAGCCTCCTGATCATCAGAGGTCCAGAAGGTTCATTGTTTTTTGAATGTATGATATTCTTTCCATCTAGACCACCAAACACATATATCTTTGACATGAGACCAACAAATGAAGAATCAAAACCTGCCCAAAGCATACTGCTTCATATTCAATTTATCCTGCTTGAGTTCTAACTACATAAAAGATCATCTTAATTACCATTATTACTATTATTATACATTAACAATATTGCATACCAATAATCATCCTCAAATGGACATTATTCTAGGCCCAAGGTATGTGATCTCTAAAGTTCTGCTTTCAGAGGTAACAAAATCTGAAATTAAGGAAGAAGCACAACCCTATAATATTCTTATAGTGTCTCTTCTCTTTTTAAAAAGGGCAACTTTTAAAACGTCTATGGTGAAAACCTGTAGTATTAAAAAACTGTGGTAATAAAGAACTCTTAGGAAACAAGGTTTTTCTGTTTATTTTCACAATCAAAATTTTTAGCGATAATGTAGAATTAGCCCTTCTGGGTCCAAGCTTATATAACTCTTTATTTTGATACAAATATTTCTCTTTTTTTTTGCAGTATGCGGGCCTCTCACTGTGTGACCTCTCCCGTTGTGGAGCACAGGCTCCGGACGCGCAGGCCCAGCGGCCATGGCTCACGGGCCCAGCTGCTCCGCGGCATGTGGGATCCTCCCGGACCGGGGCACGAATCCGTGTCCCCTGCATCGGCAGGCAGACTCTCAACCACTGCGCCACCAGGGAAGCCCGATACAAATATTTCTAAACTGAGTTGTTACTCCATTCTTCCCCTGATTATTAGCTACTGTGATATGCTACAGGTGTCTATTCAGCTGCTAGAATATAGTATAGGTGTTTGTCTATGCCTACCTTGTTCCCAAAAAGAACATGAGAAAAGTATTGGAGTAAATCACATGACAGTTTCCCAGCTGCCAAGTTTGCATTTTAGGTCAAATGCTAATTCTGGACAATTTGGGGTTGAGTCTAATCAAAACAGAATAGAGCCCGAGTTCCCAGGATGCTGAAATAGGAAAGACAAGACCAAGACAAGGAAAGGAACCAAAACAGAAGCTTATTTACTAAAGCTAGAAATCAAACTCAGGGTCATATTAGCAAGAAATAACACGGAGTTCCCACTACTTATATAGCTACAAATATAAATGTAATAGCGCATATAATTAATGTCATTTCAAATGGCTGAATTCTACACATTGTCAAACTTTCGGGACAAATATACTGATGTCTGTGTGGAGTACTGATGTGCCTCCAGGAGTCATGTTAAGCCTATTTGACATTTTCACAAGCTGCCTTAAAGCATACTGGCTATTTACTACACTTACTTTAAGATTTCACCTATTTCTCACCTCCTCCAGAAGCCTTCCCTACAAGCTTTCTCCTTCCCCCGGTCAAGTGCCCATTTATAGGTATCAATAGAATTATTCTCATTCAAAAATATTTATAGAGGATTTTCTACGGAAAAGCCACTATACTAGAAGATACAATCATGAATGAGAAAATTCCTTGCATCCAAGGACATTACAAGTAAACAGAGATATTCATTCAATAAATAATTGCATAAATAATTATTTCATTGTAAATATGATAAGTACTTGAAGCAAAACAGTGTGCAATGACAACAAGATTCAGAAATCTATTCTGGTCTGAATAGAGGTGAGGAAAGGCTTCACTGAGGAACTGTCATTGAAACTGAGACCTGATGAACAAGGGGATATCAACTGAGGCAACACAGAAAAACACTCAAACAGAGCACAGCTTATGTGAAGGTTCCAACACAGAAAAGACCTTGGCGCTTGCCAGGAGGTAAAAGGCAGTCACTGTGGCTAAAGAAGAATAACTGAAGAGGAGTGGCTCAAGATGAGCCTGGAGAGGGAGGAAGAAGCCAAATCATTCATAGCCTTGTAGACCATAATATCTTTGGATTTTATCCTCAAAGCATTGAGTTTAATGCAAGAAACTGGCATGATTAGACTATTTTTAAAAGATCACTCAGACTACTCTACTGGTAGAGAAAGAATGGATTAACATCAAGCAAGAGCAGAGCAGGAAAAAAAATTATAAAGTTGTTAGACAAGCAACGACAGGAGGTAGGACTTCCAGAATATCAGAGAGAGGAACTGGAGAAAACCTTCCCAGACAAAACTGGTCAAAATTATCAAAAACAACAACTCTGGAAATTGACTACAGACATACAAAAAATTAAGAAATATTTATATAAGAAAAGTGCAATAGAGAAGCAAGGGTGTTTTAACATGCAGCTACTCCTACCCATCCCGAGCCCAAGGTCGATAGCCGATGTGAGGATCAACAGCCTTCCTGCTGCCGGGGGTGGCTAGTCTGATATCCACTGAAAAAAGTTCCAGGCTATTGAAATCAACAGCAAACAGTGACAACAGACAAGCCAAAAATTTAACAGAAACATCTGAGAAACAAGATAGCACAGTGTGCTTTGATAAGCTCCCACATATTCGTGGGGATCTTGAAAGTTATACACATGCACAGAGAAGACCACAGAGGGCCACAGCTATCCTCTCACTCTTGGTGAACAGGAGACCATGCAAAAACAGAAAGTAAAAACCAGGGAAGACTCGTAAACCGCCTGAATTTTGAATGCCCTAGCCCACACACAGACACTCTCAGCAAATGGCAGAAGCCTCACTGACTGAGGCAGTTTAAGCATAATCTCTAAAGGATCACTGGCTGACCACAAAAAACAACAAACAACCCTAGAAAAACAGAGGGGAGGAGGTAGAATCGTACAGTTGCTATAATATATTATCTAAAGTACCAAGTTTTCAACAAAAAATATGAGACATGTCAAGAAACACGAAAAGTATGGCCCATAAACAGAAAAAAGCAGCAGTCAGTAAAAACTGTCTCTGAAGGGACTCATATGTAAATCTTAGTAGACAAACACTTCAAACAATTATTATAAATATGTTCAAAGAACTAAAAGAAACCATGTTTAAGGAATTAAAGAAAGCACAAAGACAATGAATCAACAAATACAGATTAACAATGAAAACACGGAAATTGTAAAAAAGAACCAAATAGAAATTCTGGAGTTAAAAAGTACTCAACAGCACACTGAGCTGACAGAAAAAAGAATCAGCAAATTTGAAGATAAATGAGTAGACATTATCCAGTCTGAATAAAACTGAACAATAAAAAAAAAAAAAGAGGGAGGGTGTGGGGGAAGAACCAAATTCAGAAATAAAGCACACTAACATACAAATAATGCAGTCCAAAAAATAAAAGAGCGGGGGAAAACGGAAGAAAGGAATATTTTAAAGAAATAATAGGTAAGGGACTTCCCTGGTGGTCCAGCGGTTAAGACTCTGTGCTCCCAATGCAGGGAGCCCGGGTTCAATCCCTGGTCAGGGAACTAGATCCCACATGCCACAACTAAAAGAGCCCACATGCCACAACTAAATGAGCCCACATGCCGCAACTAAAATATCCCGAACGCCACAACGAAGATCCTTCACGCGGCAACAAAGATCCAGCATGCCGCAACTAAGACCCAGCACGGCCAAATATATATACATATATATATATATATATATATATATATATATATATATATATATATAAATATTTTTTTAAAAAGAAAGAAATAATAGGTGAAAATTTCCCCAAAATGATCTACATATCTAAGAAGGTCATCAAATACCAAGGATATAACAAACATTAAGAAGGATAAATGTAGAGATTCACACCCAAATATATAATAGCCAAACTGTCAAAAACCAAAACAGAAAATCTTAAAAGTAGCAAAAGATAAACATTACTTATCACATACTAGGGGATTTCAACAAAACTTAACAACTGACTTATTATCAGAAAACTGAAAACCAAAAGGCAGTGGTATGGCATATTCAATATGCTGAAAAGGAGAAAAAAACAGTCCACCAAGAATCCAATATCCAGGAAAACTATCTTTCAACAATAAAGACAAAATAAACATTCTTACATAAACGTTAAGAGAATTTGTTGCTAGTAGACCTGCCCTACAAGAAATACTGAAGCAGGAAAAAAAAAAAAAAAAACCCACAAGAAAGAAAGAAAAGGAAATGACACCAGAGAGTAACTGAAATCCAAATTTAAAAAATAAATAAATAAAGAGAGCAAGGAAATTACTTAGGTAAAATTTTAAAAAGACAGCATAAATATATTCTTTTCATTTCTTCCCCAAACTGGTTTAAAAGACAAGTAAATTTAATCAATAATTGTAAAACTGCATTGTAGGGCTTTTATATAAAGATGTAACATATATGACAATACTAGCAAAAAGTAGAAGGAAGGGAAGGAAGCTATACTGAAGCAAAGTTTCTCTTTATCACTAGAATTAAGGTAGTTTTACTCTGAAGTAGAATGTTTTAAGTTAAAATGTTTATTACTGTAATCTTCAGAAAAACCACTATGGAAAATCATAGTCAAATCAAAGTCAAAATGAGATAGCCTAGAAAAAAAAAACAGATAATAAAGGTACCCTAGAAAAATATCTACTTACCACAGAGGGGGCAGTAAAAACAAAGAAATGAGACATATAGAAAACAAATAGTATGACTGCAGACATAAATCCAATGATATTATTAAATACATTAAATGTATATGGATTAAACATGCCAATCAAAACGCAGAGGTTATAAGACTCATGTTTTTTTTTAAAAAAGGGATCTAACTACATCCTGTCTACAGGAGACAGACTTTGATTCAGACAAACAGGTTGAAAGTAACAGAATGGAAAAACATATATCATACAAAAAGTAATGAGAGAGGTGGATAGCTATACTAACATCCAACAAAAAGATTTTAAGAAAAAAAATTTTACTAGAGACAAAAAAGATTGTAATGTTAAAAAGTTAAATTAATCAGGAAGATATAACAGTTATAAAAAAATTATGCAGCTAATGACGGAGTCCCAAAGTAGATGAAGCAAAAACTGAAAGAAATAAAGGGAGAAACAGACAATTCAACATTAGTCAGAGCTGTCTCAGTAACTGCTAAAACAGGGCTTCCCTGGTGGCGCAGCGGTTGAGAGTCCGCCTGCTGATGATGCAGGGGACACGGGTTCGTGCCCCGGTCCGGGAAGATCCCACATGCCACAGAGCGGCTGGGCCCGTGAGCCATGGCCGCTGAGCCTGCGTGTCCGGAGCCTGTGCTCCGCAACGGGAGAGGCCACAACAGTGAGAGGCCTGCGTACAAAAATACTGCTAAAACAGAAAAAATCAGCATCCATTTTTTAAATATATTTTCACTGGGTACAGAATTCTCAATCGACAGGTTTTTTTTATTTCCATTATGTTAAAGATGTTAATCAGTTGTCTACTTATTTGCATTATTTATGCAGGAAATCTGATGTCACTCTTTTCTTTGTTCTTCAGTTCGTGTTTGGTTTTTTTTCTGCCTGCTTTTAAGATTTTCCTTTATCACTGGTTTTGAACAATTTGATTATAATATGCCTTAGTGTTGTTTTCATGTTTCTTATGCTTGGGGTTTGTTGGGCTTCTTGGACCAGCAGAATGTTTTAACTGAATTTGGAAAGCTTTTAGGCATTACTGAGTTTTGTTCTCGGATAGTTATGTTTCTTGGAAGCAGTTTCATTTTGGCAGGTCTTACTTCTAAAATTTGTTAGGGTGGGCCTAGAGCTAACTGTTACTCCACACTACTGGAGCAAGACTCTTCTGAGTATTCTACCCAATTCCCCATGGTTGAGGTTTTCAAGGCTACCTTTTAGGAACAGACACTATTCCCAGCCCTGTGTGAATGCCCAGAATGTTTCCCCGATCCTTTCAGGGAATCTTTCAATGACTATGGAAAGTTTCTCCGCATCTGTGCACTTATCTGTACTCTGCTAAATATTCCAGGGGACACTCTGCAAATCCATATACGGTCATCTCTTCTCTAGATAAAACACTAGACATCAAGTAATGGTCCTGCAAGCTCTAACTGCAAACTCTAGCTTTGGCCTTTGTGGACTCTCAGCTCCATCTCTTCAACTCAGAGGTTTTGCCATGATCCATCTGGCTTCCCTGTTCCCTGTTCCCTGTCCCTGAGCCTGGAAACTCAACACAGTAAGCTGGACAATCATAAGACTCATCACATTTATTTCCTGTACCTCAGAAAACACTGCCCTTCATTACTTAATATCCAGTGTCTTGAAAACCATTGTTACATATACTTTGTCTGGTTTTTTAGTTCCTTCATGAATGAGAGTAAATATAGTTACCCTGTTACCCATATTGGCCTGTAGTGGGAGTTCTAGTTTTAATGTGGCTAGTGGAAAAATTTTAATGTGTCTTACATTATATTTCTATTATACAGTGTTATTGTAGATAGTCTCCAAAACTATGTAATGCTGAAATCATCTAAGAAAGCAGGGTAAGGAGCTTAAGAAGGTGAACAACCAAGAATCAACAAATTTCAACAGTTAAATGTCAAATGGAAAAGAAGGAGCTGGCAAAGTAGACTTAGAAAAGGCAACCTAAGAGAGAAAATGAAGAAAAGTGTGGTATCACTGGAAAAGTAGAAGAGATTTAGGAAAATCAGAGATTGTATGAAATACAATCACTGCAGAGTGTATACATGTGAGTTAACCAAGGAACATCAAGGATAAGTAACATTATTGAGGGCCCAGTTAAGATTAGTAACAATGAATTCATTTTGGTTAGCAACCTCTGTAAACCAGAAATATGGGAAATTCATGGATACTCCAAAACAAGTGGATAACTTAATCCATAGCTGGGGATCTGCCAGGTAAAAGTGATGTAAGGTCAAAAAGCAAGGGAGATTAAGGTACCTGCCAAAAGACTTTTTGAAATGATGGCTCATGAAAACTAAGATAAATACAGAAATAGAAACAACTGAGAGGTGCTAGAAAGAAAAAGTGGATAGGTTAGCCATCAAGAGGTACTAATAAAAGTAATTTGAAGACTAGGAAAGTACAAAGGAATGGCATTTTTAAAATTGATTGTTTGCCATTCTCTGCCCTCTAATAACTCATCTTTGCCTCTTCTCAATTTTATTCCTTCAGTTCTTGCTTCTTGTTGCTTGGATAAAGATGGGCCTTTTATTATCACTGTTAGTCACGGCACTGTTCCCCCTCCAAGTACCAAACCAATCAACTACAACAAAAAATCCAATTTGGGGTACTTTGTTTCTCATCTCTGCTTTTATTTGACCTGGGTACTCGAAGTTTTTGTTCTTTATTGTCCTACAGTGTATTTTTCCTTTGTAGGGGAAGGGGCTACCACTGATCTGCGTTTATTAAAGATAACTATTTTATAGCAAGATTTTACTTTATTTGTGAACTTTTCACCCACAGCCAATAAAGCAGGTAGGCCTTCATTAATCAGACAATAACTTAATGATATCTCATATATCAATAGTTCAAAAACAATTTAATCATAAGTACCTATGACTATTACATAATGACTGATTATCAAAAATAAGGCAGAGATACTAAAAGGTAAGAAAATGTTCTACAAACATAAATACAATAGCAGTATTACAGGAAGTATCATGAAACCGTCAAATAACTGTTTGAATGTATCAAGAATCCCCATTTTTTCTCTGATTGCGGTGGCTAAAACTTCCAAAACTATGTTGAATAACAGTGGTGAGAGTGGGCAACCTTGTCTTATTCCTGATCTTAGTGGAAACGGTTTCAGTTTTTCACCATTGAGGACGATGTTGGCTGTGGGTTTGTCATATATGGCCTTTATTATGTTGAGGAAAGTTCCCTCTAACCTACTTTCTGCAGGGTTTTTACCATAAATGGGTGTTGAATTTTCTCAAAAGCTTTCTCTGCATCTATTGAGATGATCATATGGTTTTTCTCCTTCAATTTGTTAATATGGTGTATCCCATTGACTGATTTGCGTATACTGAAGAATCCTTGCATTCCTGGAATAAACCCCACTTGATCATGGTGTATGATCCTTTTAATGTGCTGTTGGATTCTGTTTGCTAATATTTTGTTGAGGATTTTTGCATCTATGTTCATCAGTGATATTGGCCAGTAGTCTGGAATCCAAATCGGAAAAGAAGAAGTAAAGCTGTCACTGTTTGCAGATGACATGATACCATACATAGAGAATCCTAAAGATGCTACCAGAAAACTGCTAGAGCTAATCAATGAACTTGGTAAAGTAGCAGGATACAAAATTAATGCACGAAAATCTCTGGCATTCCTATACACTAATGATGAAAAATCTGAAAGTGAAATTAAGAAAACACTCCCATTTACCATTGCAACAAAAAGAATAAACTATCTAGGAATAAACCTACCTAAGGAGACAAGAGACCTGTATGCAGAAAATTATAAGACACTGACGGAAAAAATTAAAGATGATACAAACAGATGGAGAGATATACCATGTTCTTGGAAGATTCAACATTGTGAAAATGACTCTACTACCCAAATCAATCTACAGATTCAATGCAATCCCTATCAAACTACCACTGGCATTTTTCACAGAACTAGAACAAAAAATTTCACAATTTGTATGGGAACACAAAAGACCCCGAAGAGCCAAAGCAATCTTGAGAACGAAAAACGGAGCTGGAGGAATCAGGCTCCCTGACTTCAGACTATACTACAAAGCTACAGTAATCAAGACAGTATGGTACTGGCACAAAAACAGAAAGATAGATCAATGGAACAGGATAGAAAGCCCAGAGATAAACCCACGCACATATGGTAACTTTATCTTTGATAAAGGAAGGAAGAATATACAGTGGAGAAAAGACAGCCTCTTCAATAAGTGGTGCTGGGAAAACTGGACAGCTACATGGAAAAGTATGAAATTAGAACACCCCCCTACACCATACACAAAAATAAACTCAAAATGGATTAAAGACCTAAATGTAAGGCCAGACACTATCAAACTCTTAGAGGAAAACAGAGGCAGAACACTCTATGACATAAATCACAGCAAGATCCTTTTTGACCCACCTCCTAGAGAAATGGAAATAAAAACAAAAATAAACAAATGGGACCTAATGAAACTTCAAAGCTTTTGCACAGCAAAGGAAACCATAAACAAGACCAAAAGACAACCCTCAGAATGGGAGAAAATATTTGCAAATGAAGCAACTGACAAAGGATTAATCTCCAAAATTTACAAGCAGCTCATGCAGCTCAATAACAAAAAAACAAACAACCCAATCCAAAAATGGGCAGAAGAGCTAAATAGACATTTCTCCAAAGAAGATATACAGACTGCCAACAAACACATGAAAGAATGCTCAACATCATTAATCATTAGAGAAATGCAAATCAAAACTACAATGCAATATCATCTCACACCAGTCAGAATGGCCATCATCAAAAAATCTACAAACAATAAATGCTGGAGAGGGTGTGGAGAAAAGGGAACCCTCTTGCACTGTTGGTGGGAATGTAAATTGATACAGCCACTATGGAGAACAGTATGGAGGTTCCTTAAAAACTAAAACTAGAACTACCATACGACCCAGCAATCCCACTACTGGGCATATACCGTGAGAAAACCATAATTCAAAAAGAGCCATGTACCAAAATGTTCACTGCAGCTCTATTTACAATAGCCAGGACATGGAAGCAACCTAAGTGTCCAACAACAGATGAATGGATAAAAAAGATGTGGCACATATATACAATGGAATATTAGCCATAAAAAGAAACGAAATTGAGTTATTTGTAGTGAGGTGGATGGACCTAGAGTCTGTCATACAGAGTGAAGTAAGTCAGAAAGAGAAAAACAAATACCGTATACTAACACATATATATGGAATCTAAGAAAAAAAAAAAAAGGTCATGAAGAATCTAGAGGTAAGACGGGAATAAAGACACAGACCTACTAGAGAATGGACTTGAGGATACGGGGAGGGGGAACGGTAAGCTGTGACAAAGTGAGAGAGTGGCATGGACATACATACACTACCAAATGTAAAACAGCTAGCTACTGGGAAGCAGCTGCATAGCACAGGGAGACCAGCTCGGTGGTGTGTGACCACCTAGAGGGGTGGGACAGGGAGGGTGGGAGGGAGGGAGGAGATGCAAGAGGGAAGAGGTATGGGAACATATGTATATGTATAACTGATTCACTTTGTTATAAAGCAGAAACTAGCACACCATTGTAAAGCAATTATACTCCAATAAAAATGTTAAAAATAAATAAATGAGTAATTTTTTACAAAAAGAATCCCCATTTCAAGGCCCTGTGCAAAAATGATTAAATAGGATGGCTTGGCCATAAAGAAAGCCTCAACAAATTTCAAAAAGTTAAAATCATTCAGACAAAGTCCACCGGACACCATGGAATTAAGTTAGTAATCGGTAACGAAAAGATACTCAGAAAAATCTCAATTGCTGGGATATTAAATAGTATACTTATAATATACATAGAAGTATATTACTTAAAAGTAATACACAAGTGCAGTAGGCAGACTAATGGACCCCTAAGGTGTCTGTGTCCTAACCAAGGAACCTGTGAAAATATTACTTTACTTGGCTAAAACAACTTTACAAATGTGATTAAGGTTACGAATCTTGAGACATGGCATTTTTCCTGGATTATCAGGGTGGGCCCAACCAAATCACATAGGTTCTTAAAATCACGCGACGTGTCCTTGCTAAGGATCACAGTGAGATGTAACTATGGAAAAATGATCAGAGATACAAGATTGCTGGCTTTCAAGATGGAAGAAGACATGCAGGTGGCCTCTAGAAGCTAGAAAAGGCAAGGAAACCCATTCTCCCCTAGAGTCTCTGGACGGGAACACAGTCCTGCCCACACTTTGATTTCAGCCCAGTAAGACTCATGTCAGATTTCTAACCTACAGAACCATAAGATAATAAATTTGTGTTGTAAATTTGTGGTAATTCTGCTTAACAGAATCTAACTCTCTTTCTTGATAAAACCATCCAGAAAACTAGAAATAGTAGGGAACTTCTTCAACATTATAAAGGACACCTATGAAAAACCAATTACTAATATCATGTTCAATGGTAAAAAACTAAAAGCTTTCCCCCTAAGATCTGGAACAAGACAAGGATGCTGGCAAGTCCCTGGTGGCACAGTGGTTAAGAATCCGCCTGCCAATGCAGGGGGCATGGGTTCGAGCCATGGTCTGGGAAGATCCCACATGCCACATAGCAACTAAGCCTGTGCACCACAACTACTGAGCCTGTGCTCTAGAGCCCGTAAGCCACAACTACTGAGCCCACGTGCCACAACTACTGAAGCCCATGCGCCTAGAGCCTGTGCTCCGCAATGAGAGAAGTCACTGCAATGAGAAGCCCACGCACTGCAATGAAGAGTAGCCCCTGCTTGCCACAAATAGAGGAAGCCCACGGGCAGCAACGAAGACCCAACGCAGCCAAAAATTAATTAATTAAAAAAAAAAAAGACAAGGATGCTTACCTTCACAATGCTACTGAACACTGTATTGGAAATTCTAGCCAGAGCATTAGGCAAGAAAAAGTAATAAAAGGCACCCAAATTGAAAAAGAATAAATAAACTACATCTATTCAGATAAAATAATCCTATATATAGAAATCCCAAGGAATCCACAAAAACCTACTAGAGCTAATAAATGAATTGGGCAAGTTGCCAGATACAAGATATACACACAGAAATCAACTGTGTTTTAATTCACCAGAAACAAACAATCTGCAAAGAAAATTAATGAAACAATTCCATTTACGATACCATTCAAAAGAATAAATACCTAGGAACAGATTTAACCAAGGAGGCGAAAGATTCATACACTGAAAACCACAAAACACTGCTGAAAGAAATTAAAGAAGATGTAAAAAATAAGACATCTATGTTCATAGATTGAAAGACTTAATATTGTTAAGATGGCAATACTCCCCAAATGTATTTACAGATTTAATTCAATGCCTACTAAAATTCCAACAGCCTTTTTTGCAGAAATAGAAAAGCTGATTTCTAAAAAAATTTAAATAAATTTTAAAAATAAGTCAATTATACCGCAAATTTTTAAAGGTGATTTTCAAATTTATATAGAGTTGTAAGGAGATCCCAATAGTAGAAACAACATTGAAAAAGAAGAACAAAATTCTCAAAGGGGATCATAAACATAAATCAAAAAAGCTAGGAGCCAATGCATTAGAAGGCTCGATGATCACACCACCATTGCTTATTAAAAATACAGCTTTTGGTTTTGTTAGCCTTATACTATATCATACTTTGTACTGAACTGGGCAATCCCTTAAAGAAAAAGTGGGCTAGACAATATTTTCATAATGTCTTCAGAGTTAACACCATAAACAAGTCAAATAAGTTTTATTCTTAAAGCTACATGTTTTCATTTCTGAAATTCAGCAATAAGAAATTATGTGACTTGCTTCTCTTCCTCAAATGTAGACTTACTACCTTTCTCCTATATCCATCCATTCTAAAGCAAACAAGTTTATCCTTTGAGCTTCCTGATACTTGAGTAACTCTCATTCAAAGGAATAAATCAATGGTCAAAACTGTTTTTTAAAGCACTTGAGTATATGGCATTATGACTGCACAGAGACTAGCCACATTCATAGAGCCTGGACATGTTCTAGAACCAACCCTACAATTCTGAGCTAATCAAAGAGACTCAAAGGAAACCTAGAAGTGTATGTAGGTTTATGGTTTCTCCAGGAATTCTATTCCTCACTGTGGGAAAGAAAAATAGTCAAGACCCAACAAGAGACCCAGAATGACATACCAATAGTACCGCAGCACACTAGGTCAGCTTTTGAAATATGTCTGAACATCCCTGAGAGCCTAGCACACATAGACCCAAGTATGGGGTAAACTATAAAAAATGGTTTGGTACTGCTTATTATACCATTTACCAGGATGAAAATTGCAGAAGATGGTTTGCATCTCTCAGCTAAGTAGCAACATCATAAGTAGGCTCATAGGTCAAAAATATCAACAAGTTTCACAAAAAAATTAGATACCAACAACATCCAGAAACTCTTTTCATTGTGATATTCATAATGTATGCAGGAGACTTAAACAGAAACAGGAGAGGAGAGGGATGGAGAGGGGAAGGGAAGGGAGAAGAAGGGATGGGCAGAGAGGAGAGGAGGTCTCATTGTTCAATTTTATATTTTTATAAAAAACCACTGTATATTCACTATCACAGTACCTGGTACATACAAGTAGTAAAAGCTTGTTGAATGGTCAACTGAATGATAGATGGTTGACTGAGCAAAGAAATAAATGGGTAGAAGGAAAAGGAATAAATACGCGAAGTTTAAAAATATTTGAAACTGGAAAAGACTTGTGTTTCCATTTTAAAAAGCTAATCTAATTATGTGTGAGAAGTAGCATGGCAGAGTGGAAAGAAGGCAAAATTTGAACTCAGACCTAGATTTAAAGCCTGGCTGAAACTTTTACTGGTTTGTGTTGCTGAGCAAATTGCTTACTTTATATAAGTCTTAGTTTTCTCCACCTGTAAAATGGGGATTCCAGTATCCACCTTACAAACACAATAAACCAGCAATGTTGGCACCTAGAACAAACTGAACAAAACCAGCTCTCAAATCAACTCTGTAATTCATAATGTAGCCCACAGATGGGTGTTACTAACAATGCTCGCCATCTGGTAGCTTCCTGTTTTAAATAATTATTCTTGCTAACTAGGTGCCAACCTTTTAGAATCATTATATTAAATGTCTGCACCCTCTAAGTTTTGGTGTCCTTAGACAAAGCCCAGCAAGACCAGTCACAGCTCAGCTTATAGGTTTGCTCTGAGGATTAAAAATAACGTTAAGAAAAAACCCTTGTACAGTGACAGGCATGTATTAAATAATAAATTATTTTAAATATTTCGTTAATACCTTTATGTCATCCATTTGCCACTCTACATTATCACAATTATTCCAATAAGCCCACACTAAGAATACAGATTAGTCATATCAGTCACTTGCAGAAATATATAAATAAGACAGAAATGAAAGGTTATGTACTGAAACATTCTCTTCAAAGATTCAGGTTGATTCCTTCAATCTTGACTTCTGGATTTTCCCTCTTAAATCCATAAAAATCTCTTCTGGACTTAGAAGAGTAGAGGGCACCTTAATTTCAAGAGCCATTTCTAGACTGAGGAAATAAGTGTCGGATTCAAAAGGAGAATTCAAAGTTACCACTATCAGGGTATGCTTCTTCTCTGCTGGATGGGCAAACAGAACTGCTGCTACTGTGTTTTGCATCTAACCTCAGCTGTGCAAACACGAATTAAGTAAGAAAAACATCAAGCCATCTTTATCAGATCTCCAAACAACCTAGATAAATTCCTTTAAATGAATAGTTTAGTTAGGATGAATAGTTAGTATGCAGAATAACAAAATTTGCAAACTCTTAAGAACCCCTGTACAAAGCACTTCTACTTAGCTCTGAAAGATTATTTCTCTGGATTATCAGATATTCAGAAATAGTTACTTTATTAGAAAGCATGCCAATCCAATCTAAGGCCACAGGTAACAATTCTCACAGCAAGAGTTAAATCAAAATGACTCACAGGTATAACTGGTTAGAGTGATGTCTCAATAACAGTTTCTCCAAGGAAACATCTCTTCTGCTCCTAAATGTCAAGTTAGCTCACAAGCTGGAGCCCCCAATTTCCCCACAAATTAAAGAATAAAGTCCATTATACTCAACATCACTCTACAGTGATAAGCTGAAACATTCTCCTCTAAGATCAGGAACAAGACAAGGATGCCCACTTTTGCACTTTGTTCAACATAGTACTGGAAGTCCTAGCCAGAGCAATTACGCAAGAAAAAGGGAAGAAAAAAAAAAAAAGCATCCAAATCAAAAGGAAGAAGTAAAACTCTCCCTTTCTGCAGATGACATATTAGGTATAGAAAATCCCAAAGACTCCCCCAAAAACTGTTAAACTAATAAATGAATTCAGTAAAAGTATAGGATACAAAATCAATATACAAAAATCAGTGTTTCTACACACTAACAACAAAATTTTTTAAATTTATTTTATTTATTATTTATTTTTGGCTGAGTTGGGTCTCCATTGTTGCGCGCGAGCTTTCTCTAGTTGCAGTGAGCGAGGGCTACTCTTCGTTGCAGTACGTGGGCTTCAGTAGTTGTGGTTTGCAGGCTCCAGAGCGCAGGCTCAGTAGTTGTGGCACACGGGCTTAGTTGCTCTGCGGCATGTGGGATCTTCCCGGACCGGGGCTCGAACCTGTGTCGAACCTGTGGATTCTTAACCACTGCACCACCAGGGAAGTCCCACAACAAATTATTAGAAAGAGAAATTAAGAAAACAATCCCAGGCTTCCCTGGTGGCGCAGTGGTTGAGAGGCCGCCTGCCGATGCAGGGGACACGGGTTCATGCCCCGGTCCAGGAAGATCCCACATGCCGCAGAGTGGCTGGGCCCGTGAGCCATGGCCGCTGAGCCTGCGCGTCCGGAGCCTGTGCTCTGCAACAGGAGAGGCCATAACAGTGAGAGGCCCGCATACCACACACACAAAAAAGAAAACAATCCCACTTATAAATATATAAAAAAAAAAAAAATACCTAGGAATAAATTCAACCAGGAAGGTGAAAGATCAGTACACTAAAACCTACAAATAACTGATGAAAGAAATTGAAGAGAAAAACAAAAGATATTCCATGCTCATGGACTGGGAGAATTAATACTGTTAAAATATCCATACTACTCAAAGTGATCCACTGATTGAAAGCAATCCCTATCAAAATTCCAATGGCATTTTTCATAGAAGTAGACAAAACAATCCTAAAATTTGTATGGAACCTCAAAAGACTCTGAGTAGGCAAAGCAATCTTGATTAATCTTAATTTCAAACTATACTACAATGCTACAGTAATCAAGACAGTATGGTACTGGCACAAAAACAGAAATATAGATCAATAGAACAGGATAGAAAGCCCAGAGATAAACCCACGCACATACAGTCACCTTATTTTTGATAAAGGAAGGAAGAATATACAGTGGAGAAAAGACAGCCTCTTCAATAAGTGGTGCTGGGAAAACTGGACAGCTACATGGAAAAGAATGAAATGAGAACACTCCCTAACACCATACACAAAAATAAACTCAAAATGGATTAAAGACCTAAATGTAAGGCCAGACACTATCAAACTCTTAGAGGAAAACAGAGGCAGAACACTCTATGACATAAATCACAGCAAGATCCTTTCTGACCCACCTCCTAGAGAAATGGAAATAAAAACAAAAATAAACAAATGGGACCTAATGAAACTTCAAAGCTTTTGCACAGCAAAGGAAACCATAAACAAGACCAAAAGACAACCCTCAGAATGGGAGAAAATATTTGCAAATGAAGCAACTGACAAAGGATTAATCTCCAAAATTTACAAGTAGCTCATGCAGCTCAATATCAAAAAAACAAACAACCCAACCCAAAAATGGGCAGAAGACCTAAACAGACATTTCTCCAAAGAAGATGTACAGACTGCCAACAAACACTCGAAAGGATGCTCAACATCACTAATCATTAGAGAAATGCAAATCAAAACTACAATGAGGTATCACCTCACACTGGTCAGAATGGCCATCATCAAAAAATCTACAAACAATAAATGCTGGAGAGGGTGTGGAGAAAAGGGAACCCTCTTGCACTGTTGGTGGGAATGTAAATTGATATAGCCACTATGGAAAACAGTATGGAGGTTCCTTAAAAAACTAAAAATAGAACTACCATATGACCCAGCAATCCCACTACTGGGCATATACCCTGAGAAGACCATAATTCAAAAAAGAGCCATGTACCACAATGTTCATTGCAGCTCTATTTACAACAGCCAGGACATGGAAGCAACCTAAGTGTCCATCAACAGATGAATGGATAAAGAAGATGTGGCACATATATACAATGGAATATTATTCAGCCATAAAAAGAAACAAAACTGAGTTATTTGTAGTGAGGTGGATGGACCTAGAGTCTGTCATACAGAGTGAAGTCAGAAAGAGAAAAACAAATACTATATGCTAACACATATATATATAGAATCTAAGAAAAAAAATGGTTTTGAAGAACCTAGGAGCAGGACAGGAATAATGACGCAGATGCAGAGAATGGACTTGAGGACACGGGGAGGGGGAAGGGTAAGCTGGGACGAAGTAAGAGAGTGGCATGGACTAATATATACTACCAAATGTAAAATAGATAGCTAGTGGGAAGCAGCCACATAGCACAGGGAGATCAGCTCGGTGCTTTGTGACCACCTAGAGGGGTGGGATAAGGAGGATGGGAGGGAAACACAAGAGGGAGGAGATATGGGGATACATGTATATGTATAGCTGATTCACTCTGTTATAAAGCAGAAACTAACACACCATCGTAAAGCAATTATACTCCAATAAAGATGTTAGAAAAAAACAGTATGGTATTAGTATTAAAAAGACACAAATATCAATGGAACAGAATAGAGAGCCCAGAAATAAACCCATACATGTACAGTTAACTAATTTTTTTTTCCTTTTTGCGGTATGCGGGCCTCTCACTGCTGTGGCCTCTCCCGTTGTGGAGCACAGGCTCCGGACGCACAGGCCCAGTGGCCATGGCTCACGGGCCCAGCCGCTCCGTGGCATGTGGGATCCTCCCGGACCGGGGCACGAATCCACGTCCCCTGCATCGGCAGGCGGACTCTCAACCACTGCGCCACCAGGGAAGCCCCAGTTAACTAATTTTTGACAAAGGAGCCAAGAATATTCAATAGGGGAAGGATAGACACAATAAATGGTGCTGGGAAAACTGGGCATCCACTTGCAAAGGAGTAAAACTGGACTCGTATCTTACACCATACACAAAAATCAACTCAAAATGTATTAAAGACCTGAATGTAAGACTTGAGACCACAGAACTCCTAGAAGAAAACATAGAGGGTAAGCTCCTTGACATCAGTCTTGGCAATAATTTTTTGGATTTGAAACCAAAAGCAAAGGCAACAAAAGCAAAAATAAACAAGTGGGACTACATCAAACTAAAAAGCTTCTTCTCCACAGCAAAGAAAACCATCAACAAAATGAAAAGGCAGCCTACCAAATGGGAGAAATATTTGCAAATTATATATCTGATAAGAAGTTAATATCCAAAATACACACAAAATTCTCACAACTCAATAGAGGAAAAAAAATTAATCAGATTAAAAAATGGTCAGAGGAAGTGAACATTTTCCCAAAGAAGACATACAAATGCTTAAAAGGTATATGAAAAGGTACTTAACATAACTCATCATAAGGGAAACCCAAATCAAAATCACAATGAGATATCACCTCACACCTGTCAGAATGGTTACCATCAAAAGGACAACAAATAAATGTTATCAAGGATATGGAGAAAAGTGAACTCTTGTGCACTGTTGGTGGGAATGTAGATTGTTGTAGCCACTATGGAAAACAATATGGAGGTTCCTCAAAAAAATTAAAAATAGAACTACCTCATGATTGAGCAATTCCACTTCCAGGTATACATCCGAAGGAAACAAAATCACTACCTCAAAGATACATTTGCACCTCCATGTTCGTTGCAGCATTATTTACAATAGCCAAGACATGAATCAACCTAAGTGTCCATCAACAGATGGACAGATAAAGAAAACGTGGTGTATATATACAATGGAATATTATTCAACCATAAAAAAGAGAGAAAATTTTCAGGGTACTATGCTAAGTGAAGTGAGTCAAAGAAAGACAAATACCATATGATCTCAATTATATGTGGAATCTAAAAAGAACCAAACTCATAGAAACAGAGAACAGACTGGTGGTTGCCAGAGGCAAGGGGTGAAGGTGATCAAAAAATACAAACTTCCATTTATAAGATTAATAAATCCAGGGGATGTGACATACAACATGGTGACTATAGTTAACAACTGTATCATGTATTTGAAAGTTGCTAACGGAATAGATCTTAAAAGTTCTCATCACCAGAAAAAAAAAATTTACAACTATGTGAGGTAATGTATGTTAACTAAACTTACTGCAGTAATCACTTCACAATATTTACATATATCAAATCATTATGTTGTACACCTTTAATACAAGGTCATATGTCAATTATATCTCAGTAGAACTGGAGAAAACATTTTTTAAAAATAATGTCCATGTGTTGTAACTGATATACTTTTAAACAGAATCCACAGACTAGAAGCACTGCCCTGACATTACATTTAACAAGTAGTTAAATGCATAACCATGGGCTTCAAACAGAAGCTATTTTACATTTTGGTTAAAATTAGAATTCTGTGATTGTGGTTCCCACAGTTTGTATGAATAAAATTGATCACATTATGAATAAACAATAGAAGGTTACAAGCAATTAGTTGATTGTAAGTTTTTAGATTTGATGGCATATTAACCACAAAAACTAATCCAGGCAGAACTGGAGATTGTGGTTTCAGAGAGACAAGCGTAAGTTAAATAGGACAAATATGTTTAAATAGTAACACTCCTTAAGCTAGAGGTTTAGTAGGTTTGGTATCAAGTTCCAGTGGAGAAATAATTCAGCACCATAATCACAAAGTAACTAACTAAATTATGTACTTTTTTTGATATTTGCTGACATGCATCCCTAATTCTCATTTTGAAGCAAAGAATTTTATTTTTCTGGTGCCACCAAGTGGTAACATTATGAAGTGTTCTAAGGTTAAATGCAACTAACTTTTAGACAGAAAAGTATCACACTGATGTGTTTTATATCAATTTTGTGTTTTAGCACAAAATTATATAGAAAGAAAAGGGCAAGATATTAGAGCCAACTGTTTGGAACACATCCCCATTTTAAACTCCCAACCCCAAATGAAATTTAAGACAAAGAAGAAAAATGAGTAGATCATTAAGACCAAAATGCTCCACTAGCAGACAAAAAAAATGCAAAAGACTATGAAACTATTTGAAAAACAAAAATTTATATCAAAATGATATATCAATCAAACCACAAGAGATGCTCCCTCCTGAAGTTGCACTAATGTGGCAGTAAAAAAATATATATTTTTAAGGCAAAACCCTGTAAGAACAAAGAGACTGAGAGAGAAAATAGCAGCAACAAAATTTTAGAAGGTAAAAAGTAGATGGATGAGTGGTTATTGACTTGGGCAACTCAAGGAAGCTGCTTGATTTATACAACACTTTAAATCTGTCCAAAATTTCAGGAACTAGTGGTTTTAGGTAGCTGTGGAAGTTGAGTGTGAAGGCTAAAAACAAGAGAATTCATCAAAATTCCTGGTTAAGAAGTAATTAGGACACTACTACACACACTCCCTCTTCCACTCTTTACAGCCAAGCATTCATCTTTTTACTACATTAGAAGACGGAAAGTTTATACTCTAGGAAGAGTAAACAGAAGTCTTCTAGACTATAGGACACCAGGCATAGTGAGGGTGGGAGTACTGTAGTAAAAAAGTATTAGTAATCCAGGAGACTGTGGTAATCTAAATGGTACTAACAAGTCAAAGACCACAAAACAACAATGACGATGATGATTTTCTGGACAGAAAACCACTGGAAGAAGGTCCTATCAACCTCTGATTACTGTGTCCAGAAAGTCAGGTAACGAATTGAAGTATGCTTCAATCTGCTTCCATAAAGAAAAGGCAAATGATAAAAACTGACGCTTAAAAAATAAGTAAATAAAACGCTAAGTTCTACTTACAGACATTCAGCTCTACATGTCCCATATCACCCACATTAATTAGCTGAGAATTTATCACAACTAACAAAAACAGAATAGTAGGCAAATCCAAGAACCCTTTACACTCTCAGTTTAAAAGCTCATTTCATCTTGTCTCTTCGGGCCGAGAGTCGATGTACTAAAGAATCTCTATGAATACTCCTGAGATAGGTGAAGGTTGGTGACCATGTCAGAAAAAACCATTATTATTCATACAAAAGACTTAGAGCCTTCATTTTTTTAAAATTGTTTTTGTTGAATAATTGATCAAAGCAGAACTTAAGTATCTCTGATACTGTCCTGCATTTCATGTAACTAAAAGTATATGTCCATATTTAAATCATTTAATCTCCAGTAATTTCTCCTTTTCAGTCTTGTTGTTACATAGGATTATACACAAGCAACAGTTATACATCACATACTTTTTCTTCCCCAGATACCAACACAAGAACATGCCAAAATACATTAATACAGATAAAACTGTACCTTGAACACCTTCTAGGAGTAAATCAACTCCCTTCCTATAAAAATCAGAAGCAGCTTCATAGTCATCTTCTTCTTCCTTTTTTAAAGCCAGCTTTATTAATTCTCCTGCTTTCTCCAAATAATCTCTCTTGCCAAGCTTGGATTTTAAACTGCCAGGAAAGAGGCCACGACTTTCCCGTTCTTCTTCTGTTTTACTCTGTTCACTGTCAGAAGCAACAGCCCCTAGTGCTGAAGAATCCGAAGAAAGACTGAGACCAAAAGTTCTAATGGGAGAATTTTGATTGGAAGCCATTCCATCATCCAACTCAGCAAGAGAATCCACATCAACAGTAAGAGATATTAGATCACTGTCACTGGAGAAGCCTAGAAATATGATCACAATAGTAAACAGATATTAAACTGAGAATCAGCCAAAAGAATACAAATCATACTGACTATTCATTTTTTCATACTACCTATGTCAATCAGGAAGGGCGTAATTTACTGATGGAAGTCAGTGTCCAGCAATTTGTTTCAGCTTAGTTCATTCATTTTTTTTAATATCTTTATTGGAATATAATTGCTTTATAATGTTGTGTTAGTTTCTGCTGTATAACAAAGTGAATCAGCTATACATATACATATATCCCCATACCCCCTCCCTCTTGTGTCTTCCTCCCACCTTCCCTATCCCACCCATCTAGGTGGTCACAAAGAACCGAGCTGATCTCCCTGTGCTATGTGGCTGCTTCCCACTAGCTCTCTATTTTACATTTGGTAGTACAGTCAATGCAACTCTCTCACTTCGTCCCATCTTACCCTTCTCCTTCCCCGTGTCCTCAAGTCCATTCTCTACATCCACATCTTTATTCCTGTCCTGCCCCTAGGTTCATCAGAACCATTTTTTGTTTTAGATTCCAAATATATGTGTTACTATACGATATTTGTTTTTCTCTTTCTTAGTTCATTTTTGCACTCTCTCCCTACAGCTGTAGAAGACAGTCTCCTTGCCTTAATCATCAAACTAAAACTGAGACAAGTCTTTATCTAGCCTTGTTGTCAAAAACAGCCCTTACCACAAGATCTCGTAAACTATTTACAGAAGGCTGATGCTTGTATACACAGCTGCTGTGAACAACAGCATTATGATAAAAGGAAGAGTAAGAGCTTCAGAGTAAGACAAAAAAGAAGCGCCTGGATCCCCACTCTTTAAAACTTACTGTGTGACCAACAGCAAGTTACTTAATAATATAACTTATCATGCAGGGCTTTAAATGAGAAAAAGAGTTAATGGATATAACAGGCTATCGTTAAATTATAACTATTATAGCAATTACATAATAATTATTTTACGATAATATAATGTATCCTCAGAGGTGTGCTTTTTTTTTTTTTTTTTTTGCAGTACACGGGCCTCTCCCTGCTGTGGCCTCTCCCGTTGCGGAGCGCAGGCTCCGGATGCGCAGGCTCAGCGGCCATGGCTCACGGGCCCAGCTGCTCCGCAGCATGTGGGAATGTGGGATCTTCCTGGACCGGGGCACGAACCCGTGTCCCCTGCATCAGCAGGCGGACTCTCAACCACTGCGCCACCAGGGAAGCCCCAGAGGTGTGCTTTTAAGTAACCATCCATATCTGGAAAATGTATGCCACTTATGGTTTTTTTTAACTGAAGTATTTTGAAATTTACATTTCAGCCTCCTCCACAAGCTTTTGGAGGAATCTTTGGTCTGTATTTGCATCTTAGTTTTCTGACATAAAATGAATAATGGGTGCTACTGAAACATTTAAGCAATGAAAATTACTTCTTCCATTTCATATAACTGACTTCATGGTAAGTGAGCTTGAAATACAACAACAGTTATTAAACTTTCTGGTCTTAGGACCTCCCTTTACATTCTTAAAAATGATTAAGGACCTCAAAGAGCTTTTATTTATATGGATTGTATATGTAAATATTTACCAATCTTGATATTTTAAAAACAGACTGAATTTTTTTTAAACACTAAAGCCCATTACATGTTAACATACTGTTTTTTCCTTTTTTTTTTTTTGTTCATTCATTCTCGTGTTACAGGACCTTTTTATCATTTCAAGTTTGTTTGCTTTTTTTAATTTATTTTTGGCTGTGTTGGGTCTTCGTTGCTGCACACTAGCTTTCTCTAGTTACGCCAAGCAGGGGCTACTCTTCGTTGCGGTGCGCGGGCTTCTCATTGAGGTGCCTTCTCTTGTTGCGGAGCATGGGCTCTAGGCGTGCAGGCTTCAGTAGTTGTGGCACGCAGGCTCAGTAGTTGTGACTCGCGGGCTCTAGAGCACAGGCTCAGCAGTTGCAGCACACGGGCTTAGCTGCTCTGTATCATGTGGGATCTTCCCGGACCAGGGCTCGAACTCGTGTCCCCTGCACTGGCAGGTGGATTCTTAACCACTATGCCACCAGGGAAGTCCCAACATAATTTTTATAAAAATAACTAAGAAGTGCCATTGTGTTACATTTTTGCAAATCTTGTTAACAGAAGATGGCTGGAGTCTCATGACTAATTCTGCACTCAGTCTGTTGTCAGATGTTTTTCTGGTTGGAAAATTTGAAGAAAATGTCACATGGGCAAGTAACTGAAAATGGGGTGAATATTTTAATAGCCTTTTCAAATAACTGTGGCTATTGTTTTTTTGATACTACCAGAAAACTTAACAAACAGTAGTTTCTTAAAGGTTAGTCTACATGTGGAATATAAATTTCTATCAATGTAATTTGTTTCTGTTACATTCAAATCCATGGGTCTGTCTTACACACTGAATGGATCTTTTATCATGCATGAGTTTGTAACATCAAACCCTGGTCATTTTGAAAATATTAGTTCCCTGAGTTACACAGATCCTCCAAATGGTGACAAATTTCATTATTACAATATCTCCAAGAAAATCATATTTGCTACTTACCACCACCAACATCATCAGAAAATTCTTTAAGTATTGGAAACTGTCAGGCTCAAAGTGGCTGATACAGGTTCTCCAAAATTCTAATTTGGGACTGAAAACTAGAATTTTATCAGTATTTGGCAACAAATACTGTTAGCTGTTTTGCTCGAAGTGGCTGATACAGGTTCTCCAAAATTCTAATTTGGGACTGAAAACGAATTTTATCAGTATTTGGCAACAAATACTGTTAGCTGTTTTCCTTGAAGTGTCAGCTCACTTCATTCATTTTCAAAAAAAAAACATTTGCTAAATACCCAAGTCTGAATAATGATAGTTTGTATGTCAATCATCCTTTCAAACAAAAATGGGGTCCCAGGGAAAAAGTAGCTAGTTTATGGCTCAAATAATTGCACAAGTGCTTTCTCTCAAGGCAACCATGGTAGTTCAGCACACAAAGTGTTTTATGTATACTTCCATGTCATCACACAGAATACCAAGAAGACATGTACCCAAGGGTTGAGATTTAATAAAATTAACAGTTTTTACTGCTTTATCAAGGCTTTATTCCTAGGTGAAACTACCACTGGTATTACTGCACGTATGTGCAACAATTACTGTTACAGTCTCGTATCACTGTCTTGATTCCTGCTCAAGTACATCAGTTTTATCCACCATTGCTTTTGGATCATCAAATGTCAGCAGAGTGGAAACAGCAAATAATTTCCTAGATTATTATGAAAATAGTCTCTGCCTTGGGCATCCCCTGAAAAACATCTCAGGAATACCCAGCGGTCTGAAGACCATACTTTGAGAGCCACTGATTTATATCATTAAATAAGATTGACAATAGGGTTAGGCAAAACTTAGGTCTGGCAACAACTATGAGATCTGCATCTCCATTGAATACTGACTGCCAAGTTTCTCATAAAGGAAAATATATTAAGAAGAAAATGATCTCCCCAGGATCATATACTAAGTCAAAATTAAAGGTGGATTTGAGTGTACAATTCTAGATCAGGGATCAGCAAACTTCTTTTCTGAGGGTCACAGGGTGACTATTTTAGGCTTTATGACCTCAGTCACAACTAATCAACACTGCTGTTGTAGCATAAAAGCAGCCACAGACAATGCCTATGTGAAAAGTGTGCCTGTGTTCCAATAAAACTTCTTATATGGATGTTGAAATTTGAATTCCATATAATTTTCACATGCCACAAAATAATATTCTTTTGAATTCTGTCAACCATTTAAAAATGTAAAAACCATTTTTAGCTTGTAGGTCATATAAAAACATGTGGTAGGCCAGACTTGGCCCATGGGCCACAGTTTGTCAACCCCTATTACAGACTCAAATTGCTTACTTCATACGGAATAAAGTTAAGTTAGGGTAAAAACATTTACTGGCAGCTAAGCTGAAATTTCAAATCAGCTTTAGACACTACTTTGGCACTCTGTCAATATATCCTGTTTTCAGGGATTCTGGGGTTTTTTAAAATCCTTAGAACGCTCATAAAGTACTAATTTTGTTCCCTAAAAGCAACAGATCTCATTAAACCCACAATATCAGATGAAATTCACTGGACCTAGTGGAAATCTTTTCAATTCTCTGACATTTCAACTGTATAGACAGCACTTAAAATCAAAATCTCTTTATAGCAATCTACAAAATTATTTATCCACTGCTCTGAGCAATATATAAACTTTACAAGAGATTTTTTAAAATAATTTTTAAATATTTTATATATTCCATACAAATTTATTTCCTTAAATAGTTATCATTATATAACCTGGTCCATTGAAATTAATAAACAAAGAAAAAAAATGTTTATACAGCTAATCACAAAACAAAGGAAATGTTATAGATCTTTTGTCTGCTCTCTGATGTCTTGTCACTATAACCTCCACATCATCTATCACATTGTACTGTTTCATGCTTTGCCTGATTTTCCTTTCTAACAAGAAAAATAATACCAAAGGGTAAGAGGGTAAAGTTATGTGTATTCAGTTTCTTGGCTTTTGACCATAAACATCTAGTCACATAGTCATATTTCCTCTTACTTTTCCAACCTTATTTTATTAGCAAAGGAAATTATGATTAAATGAAATTAGATCAGAAAAGTAAGACCATCAAAACACCTAGGGAGAAAGTCAGATAGTAAAATAGAGTAATAAATAAATATTCTATACAAATTGTTTCCTTTTCAAATTCTACCTAATTCTAAATGAGTGTTTCTTTTTTTTTAATAGATCTTTATTGGAGTATAATTGCTTCACAATGCTGTGTTAGTTTCTGTTGTACAACAAAGTGAATCAGCCATATGCATACATATATCCCCATACACCCTCCCTCTTGAGCCTCCCTCCCACCCTCCCTATCTCACCCCTCTAAGTGGTCACAAAGCACCAAGTTGATCTCCCTGTGCTATGCAGCAGCTTCCCACTAGCTATCTATTTTACATTTGGTAGTGTATATATGTCACTGCTACTCTCACTTCGCCCCAGCTTCCCCCTCCAGACCCCGTGTCCTCAAGTCCATTCTCTATGTCTACATCTTTATTCCTGCCCTGCCACTAGGTTCATCAGTACCATATTTTTTTTTTTAGATTCCATATATGTGCGTTAGCATATGGTATTTGTTTTTCTCTTTCTGACTTACTTCACTCTGTATGACAGACTCTAGGGCCATCCAGCTATAAAGGAGGAATGTTTCAAAATAAGCAAACATAAAAACTAACAGGTTAGGTAGAGGAAATTTTTTAGCCTAAACAGGAGAAGCAAAAGGAAACAAAAAGACTTGTTCTGGTTTAACCTTTTTGGAGGACAATTTGGCAATGCATACCAGATGCAAAACATGCTGGTATCTTTGGCTCAGAAATTCAACAATTTATACCAGAAATAAACAGAGATGTGAAAAAAAGATCCATACATAAGAATATACATCACAAAAACTAGTGCAATTGGAAATAACAAATTCCTAATGATAGGAGATTATGGCACATCCTTATGATAAAATATTACAGTTATTAAAAATTATGTTATAGAAGAATATTTAATGCTAAAGTATTCATGCTCTATTAATCAAAAACAACAAACTGCAAAGCAGTATATATATACTATAATTCTAGTTTAAAACCACAAACACAGAAAAAAAGTCTAGGAAGGTACACTAAACATTAACAGTACTTTTCTCTGTATGCTGGGACTACAGGTGACTCTTATCATATTTGCTGTATGTGTATGACAAGTCCTTAAGGCTCTGTATGTGAAGTATATCAAAGAAGATATAGCAAGAGCTAAAACTGGGAATTTGTTTGTAAATAAAGATATGTTATACAGACATAATTTATAAAATGTATGAATCATGGCCAGCAGCCAGTGCCAAGAAACATCTAACTTAAGAGAGAAGACAGACATGATTATAAAGACAGATCTGTATAAAGCAGACTAACCCCTGACACTTCTTCCTTGCTTATTTTCTTCCTTTAGTTCTCCTCTTAAGACGCACCCTAATATACCTGAAAAACCTAACCCTATCATATTTCCTCAACCATACACTGCAGCTAATCTAGTATTATCTGATATGTTTCTCTTCCATATTGAAGCAATTTCTACCTTCCCTTCTTCTCAATGAAGGGAATTCCCCAACCAGCTCAAGATGAACACTCCCCATCTACCACCTCAGCAATGAATATGAAAATATAGATAGAGGTATGCAAATACTCAGTACCTAGTTTATTCATCTTATATCCTTAATAAATCTACTTAATACAGTGCTTGCTCAACTCCTTGACATCACAGTCCTGTCATTTAATCTGTTTTTTTACAAAGCTACACATATAAATATCACATGAAATGGACACTAGCTCCCTGAAACCCAGAAAGTTAACAAGTAAGATAAAGAGAGCTGCAAGCAAGAAAGAGGTTCTCAGTTAAGGTGAGTAGGAAGAACACTGTGGATAAGGCAGGGCAACAACTGACAATACAGAGACTATTTGTCAAAAGTTAAACCAACTTGAAGTCAATCCATGTTTAAAGGGGCCCTCTGGGCCATCATGAGAGTAAAAGGTGCATCCTTTACCAACACCATCAAGTCAAAAACCTAAGCCTTTTTTGGAAAGGGTGGGGGGTGGAGGGGAGTCAAAGGTACTATGAAAGCGTTCTGCCTCCAGGTTCATATCACAGAGATTCAAGTCTCAGGGCTATTAGAGGGCCCCAGGCGACTGGTTAAAAAGCAGCTGCAACAGTTCACCTACCTACCCTCACCTTCTGTGCTTTGAACCGCTCAGAGTAGGGCAGTGTAGTGTAATCTGTCTAGGATACCGTCTCTGAAAGACAGGCACCAGGGGAAAAGGTTGAGTTGCCATAGAATAAATCTTTATACTATAAGCTATCAGAAATCTGTATTTGAAGACCATCTGCAAAAAAGAGATCAGTTTCCTTTAGAACAACAGGTGGTCTCTCATGGCCAACTATATATAAAATACATGGCCTCATTATTATTAGCTGATAGCTTTCACTGAGCCCTGAGGTTCAAATATTGCCATAGTCAATGAAAGGGAATTTCTACTTTTCCTAGTAGCAATGACTCAAGCTTCACACACAAAGCAAGATTTCTAGCGAGCAGAACAAAGGTCACCCTGAGGTAGAAGACATACATATCAATCTCCATTAAGAAACGAGCCCTTATAAATATGATTTTAAGTGAATACCTAAACCTAAAAGTTGATGTTAGTCAAGATTCCTGTACCTGAATAAAGATGCAGACATAGAGAATGATCTTGAGTACACCGGGAGGGGGAAGGGTAAGCTGGGACGAAGTAAGAGTGGCATGGACTTATATATACTACCAAATGTAAAACAGATAGCTAGTGGGAAGCAGCTGCATAGCACAGGGAGATCAGCTCAGTGCTTTGTGACCACCTAGAGGGGTGGGATAGGGAGGGTGGGAGGGAGACGCAAGAGGGAGGAGATATGGGGATATATGTATATGTATAGCTGATTCACTTTGTTATACAGCAGAAACTACCACACCATTGTAAAGCAATTATACTCCAATAAAGATGTAAAAATAAATAAATAAATAAATATTTAAAAAATAAAAACACCCACAAAAAAAAAGTCTGTACTTGATTACCAACTCATCATTCAATAATAGCTATTGTTACTAAAAAGAACCATCCCTTTGACGTTTCACATTTTTATAATGTCCTCGATACATGTCTTTGCTTCACCGTTGAAATTTTATAAAAAGAACATCAGAATATCTACTGCATATTTGTTTGAAAAAAAGAGTAAACTCATAAAACAATAAATCAATCACAATTACAACCCTAATTGCAACTTTACTGTTGTGACCCTACTGTTACCTTACCATGAACAACAAAGATCTATGAGTTCCCTTCCACTTCTACCTAATGAACTTTTTTTGCTGCTACTCTCCATAATCTACTCTGCAAATCAAACCTGTTACCAGCACATAAGTAACTCACACTGAGCTTTCTATATCAAATATGTGTTCTCACTGCCTTCCCCTACATAAAATTAAATCTCATTTCAAAATAGAGTTCTGTGATTGCTATTAAATATCTGGAGTGCCGTGACTGCTAGGCATCTGGCTTAATTTCTCTGAAATTCCAATATTTAATTGTAAGATAAGAGATTTACCTATATCATTCCCAATGTTCCTTCTATTCTAAAACCTATTCCCACAACATATTAATATCATGAATTTTTTATTTGCCCCACCCGACTGCTAAACTCTTAATATCCAACGTTATCCTCAATAGCCCTAGAGTTGTTAAGGGTCAATACTTATAATTTGTGTCATTTGTTTTATATGCACACATAACCACAATGACACATTCTCATTTGTGCTTATCTTGAGAATAATAACTTATTCTTTTTTTTCCTACTTATTTTAAACTTCTCCACCAAAGGAAATTCAACTAATAATGGACAGTGAATAAGAGTTAAGTAGATAAGCACTTAAGAGAAAAAGGAACTTCAAACTGAATAAGCACACTCGAAAGTAATACAGAAGGGCCTAGAATTAGCCCAGTAACAAGATTTACAGTTCTCATGGTGCCACCTAGCGGACATTTGCACTAAATTCTACTTTAAATTTAAATTACTTTTAATTAGGCTTTCTATATTTTGTCATCTTTGTGCTTACCTACATAATAGAAAGAATTATTACCCTGCCACCAAACAAATACACAAATCTTGAACTGAAAGTGATTTTAAGAGGTCCCTTACATAGACTAGCAATAGATGCTATTCTCAAAATATACATCTCATTTACTCTAAAAATAGTTAATTCAAGACCGCTTAACAGATCCTTTCTTGTGTCTACAATTGTTACAATGAGCACTTAGGGAGCTCTTACTCCACAACTTACAGGCAAAAAGAAAAAAAAAAAGGTAAATTTGACTACTCCAGGAGACATTTAAGAATATTTATTCTTAAAGATATGCTACATATAAAAAGCGGATCTCTCCATTTGTATTTGTGGTTATGATCACCTAATTATTTTCTCTTATTCGCTGCATACACCTGGAAAATGTCCCTCCCAAAATTGCAAAAGAAGTCAAGTAATGTACTAGGAAGAGGAAATGACACAGTCTACCAGATGAGCTTATACCGACATCAAAGGCTCCAATACCAAGGCCAACATGGCAGTAAAGCAACCTACATCCTTCCAACAGGCCAACAGATGAGAGAAACATATCAAGAAGCTCAATTCCCAGGCACCATTTTGGCCAGGTTTCCACTAATGTCACAGTAACTTTATAGCTAAGTTTAAGTCAACAGAAAGATGGAATTTTATAAAGGAAATAAGATGTTAACAATCAATTAAATCTTCTTTCATCTTTGAGAAAATATAGTTTAATTTCACTGAACAAAGGAGATAAAGAGCAACCAGCATTTCATTTTAAAAACATAAAACAACATTAACGTTTTATCTAAAAACCTACTGAATAATTTTATAATTTTCAATTTCATATTAGATAAAATATATTTAGCAGTTAATCACCAAATTATTGGTTTTATGAAACCTTAAAGAGGTTTCCTCTATCATACTATACTATAAAATAATGAAATTTTTTTTAAATCCACTAACCCAATTCTTTACGTTTTCCTTAGAAAACTTTCTTTCAAGGTAAATTAAGTAAGACCTGTTGATTGCATTTTATGGTACTAATAAAAATGATGATCACTTAGCCTCTACATATGTTCTCTGTCACTCTAACTGAAGGACCTTGGCACAGCAGACTATATATTAAGATTTGCCCTTCTGGACCATTCCAGTGGCAAACTAAATCACAAGTATGAAAAATGAATCCACCTTCAAAACACCATTTAAAATACTACACTCAGAGGAGCTGTTACGGAGTAAATCACCTCCTCACATTTTGGCTCTGAATTCAAATCTCAAGCATTTGCCACCACAATCCCTCTACAACCTTCCATTTCACTGCATACCTGTGGGGCTTGGCTGGCTGCCAGGTTTCCCCTCTCTTTTCCTACTAGAAGCCCTCTCCCTTGTTTGTCTCTGTGGTTTGCAGACCTTTTGGTATGAAAGTAAATCTTCCACTTGGCTAGTATGCCAGACAATCTCATGATATTTAAAAGTCATTTTTCCTCTCAAATAACAATGAATTTGCAAGTTGTCTGACACTCCGAGCTGTATTTGTCAACAGGTATCTTTCAGCAGGATTAATTAGCAAGGCATAGAATAGAGGCTTTTAAAGGGAGGGGGTAAAAAACATAAACATTAACAGCATTTCCAGTTCCATGTTTTTCATTCTTCAAGGATCACAGTGTGTTTCAGAGATGGTAATATAGTTAGAAAACTAAACTATGCACTGAAAGGATAAAATTTCAGTATTACTTTTAGGTACCATTAAGTCTTTTTCTGTGTTTTTAACAGAAATGTTGCCCCCAATTTCCCTCATAAAAGCATATTCCTAAATGATAACTGCTTCCAAGGAAAACTCAGCTTTTTGAAATGTCAAAGATAAACCCTGAAACAAATATACTCTACCTCTGCTGTAGGTAGGGTAGCCCATTCACCCTGTTTGCCCAGCTTGTTGGTTTATGCTTGCTGTCTTGTTGTACAATAAGTACAGTAGCATCTTCTTTAATTCTCAGAAGTGTCTCAGTTTGGACAATAAATTATAAGCTCACCCTAGCTTATAAAGTTAGAGCTATAATCTACCTTAGGTTATATCTCCTTTAATATCAATACCTTTTTATTCCGAACAGCTTCCACATTTTACAACACCGTCCCGAGGAAAGTTATCCTAATAATAATGCTCCTCCCCTTCTCTCCTAAACTAACGCAAAAGACCTCTGCACCACTCCCATCCCTGATTACCTTATACTCAAATAGGCTTCTGGGACACCCTTCTCTCACCATGGTTGACTCCTACCTAGGTAATAAAGACTTATCAAAGATATCAAAGAATATAACCATCCCCAAATCAAATACCCTTCAATTTCTGCATCAAGAAACAAAGAGAGGGCTTCCCTGGTGGCACAGTGGTTGAGAGTCCACCTGCCGATGCAGAGGACACAGGTTCGTGCCCCAGTCCGGGAGGATCCCACATACCGCGGAGTGGCTGGGCCCGTGAGCCATGGCCACTGAGCCTGCGCTCCGCAACGGGAGAGGCCACAACAGTTAAGAGGCCCGCGTACCGCAAAAAAAAAAAAAAAAAAAAAAACTGTCCCACAAATCTTTCTAACTCTCCTACTTGTCCTCTCTTGGACATCACCAAATCAGCACATTTACAGGCAGAAAATGCCCTCTCCCTCTTTCTCAGGAGTAGGAGTGTATCTCTGAGGCAACACCCAGATCAGGTTATCCCAGAAAAGTCACCCTCCAAGGAAACTAGTTCTAGAAACAGAGTCACCTTAGCATCTCAAGCAGTGATTAGATTTTCCAAAGCCTAGCAAGTATCTCAGATCAAAATAGGTCGTGGAGAATAGATTTTCTTTTTCCCAACAAACCTGATGGACTATAAAATAAAATTACTATCAACAATGTTTTTCTATGACCTCAGCTGATTCAGGATGGAGTCAAAGATACTGAGGACCCAAGGGAGACCCCTGGGCCTAAGGACCCCATACATTTCACAGAACAGTAGGTGTAAGTTAACGGACTGTGCTTTTAAGTCAATGAGAGCCATCATGAAAAATAAGAAAAGCTAATCACTTCTCAATGTGGTACCACCAAAAGAAAAATAAATTTTAAGTGCATCAGCCCACACAATGGATGGGAACTTGTTGTTCCTACCAAAACATGATGGGAATTACTGCAATAGATCTACGTCAATGTGTCTGTCACTGTATGACATCAGTACACATCCCCACAAAAACATCACTACAATGAGATCATGGCTACCTCCCATGTTAGAGTCATACACCATTCTCCTCTACCATAAATTCTTACCCATGAAAGAGATCAAGAAATATTATCTAGTCTATGATTTTTCTTTTATATAAACCAAACCTAAGCCACCTCAAACAAATCTAATTACCTATTTTTAAAGACTCCCCACCCTGTCCCCAAGTCTCTCTCTTTTTTAATTCCAAAATATTTTCTGGAAGAAAACTAGCTAAGGAAATTCAAAGACCAAAATATGTATTTTAAGTCTTCATAAAAATTCAAAGATGGCTTAACAGAGGAATAAAACAAGAGATTAAGCATTCTTAAATTAAAGTGATTAAAAGTATAAAAATTGCTTTGGTTTAGACTCATGTTATTATAAAATATATCAAAAACACTAAAACTGCCTTAGATATATTCTTTCTGGTACATGACTAAACTTTTAAAGCCAGTCTTGAAATTAATTGTCTGATAGTCAGATGCTGCTAAATAAACTTTAGCAAGGCATTCTTATACTAGACAGCACAAATTCTGAACACTCATTATACCACATTTCATCAAATCTAAGAAGCCATTAATTGTAGGACAAATCATTATTTTATACATCACTGAGAAAGAAAAAATCTGTCTATTAAATGTAAGATATCATCAACCCAGTATTATGTACTCAATATCAGTGATGTTAAAACATGAGGGAAAAAAAGTATCTTAGAATTAGTGAAATACTCTCAAATTCCTATATCCACCTAATTTTGGCAATGTAGCTATGATTTATAGTCTGTCACAATCAAAACCACTGAAATGAAAAAAAAAATTTAAATCTCTTACCTTCTGTAGTACATTCAGGAAAGCTATCAATGAGGGAATCCGAATAAGCTTCAACGGGACCAATCAATTCAGAACCATCATTGATTATTCCACCCTAAAAAGACCAAAGTAACTGTGCTTCATTGTCGATATGAGTATTTTAAAAAATCAGTAATGAGAACAATGGTTATCTCATCTATGTACAAGAATTACAAAAATGTTCATCTATTAAACTAGATTACAACTGCTTTTAAAAAATCAATAGGAATATCAATATTGGTTCATCAAATGTAACAAATGTACCACACCAAGGAAAGATGTTAATAATAGGGGAAACTGTGAGGGAGAAAGGGGAATCTATGGGAAAACTCTATACTTTCTGCATAATTTTTCTGTAAACCTAAACTGTTCTAAAACATAGCCTATTATTTAAAAATTCAACAAGAATTTTACAATGTTTTTAATAACGTGTGGCTTTTTACAAAAGCATGTTATTTTAAATCTACCAAAAGTACTCATTAAAAAAAGTGCAGAGGGCTTCCCTGGTGGCGCAGCGGTTGGGAGTCCACCTGCCGATGCAGGGGACATGGGTTCGTGCTCCGGTCTGGGAGGATCCCACATGCCGCGGAGCGGCTGGGCCCGTGAGCCACGGCCGCTGGGCCTGCGCGTCCAGAGCCTGTGCTCCGCAACGGGAGAGGCCACAGCAGTGAGAGGCCCGCATACCGCAAAAAAAAAAAAAAAAAAAATGCAGAAAAAGAAAAAGCCCACCAGCTAAAGTGGTGGGTATTACTCAGTATCCTTAGTAGTCACTAGTCTTTCTAATTAATGATAAATGATGGAATCCATTAGGAAGTCATTTAATTTTACCAAATTAAAAACTACAACACAGCACCTCAAGTGATCCGAGAAGTGCCTTATATTCGAGAATCATTTGAATGCAATGTACATAAGACTAAATAAATTTAAGATATTTTATTAAAGAGATACATTTTTAATAAATATAAAACTGATTTATCCATGTGACCATCATTTTAATTCTATATTTAAGTTTGAAAATTCAGGCCTGAAAAGATTATTTTCTCTTACTCTGTGTGCAACTAGCGAATGCTCTATCAGGCAAGTGGTGTGCTGTGATTTTGTGCTGTGGCTTTATGGACTGAATGCTCCAATAACATATATAAAGGTTTATAACCCTTAAATAACTATAACTAATTAAAATAATAGCTCTTCTGCTCTTTAACATATTTCCTTTTACCTTCCACCCACAGTTCTATACCCCCAAACACTATTACCAGGATAGCAAAACCCAAGAGAAATACAAGACCCCTATTTCCTCTCTGTGTCAGCACAAAGAACTCAACAACTATCCTTCCCCTGCCCCTAACAACTATCTTTACCTAATCAAGTCTCCCTGCCAGTTCATCTTTGAGAAATTTGAAATGGTCCCTCTCAAATTAACAAATTTTACTTCCCTGAGTTTTAAGTGAACTGAAACTTTGAAAACGATTATTTTTAGAAGAATTTTTATCACATTATTCTATTTTTTAATTAAAATATTCAAATCACAGATTGTAACTGAATTTTTCTCCAAAAAGAAGAGTATCTATTCTAGACTAAGCCATCCTTTAAACAATATCCAAACCAAACCCTAAGAAAATGTAAAAGTATTCCTGAGAATTTTAATAGGCAAATTTGATTTTAGGTATAATCTCACATAGTAGAAAGTGCCTTTCAACTATTAACTACCTCTTCCACTACCAGGTATGTGACTTTAAGTTACCTACCTATAAAAATGGAAATAATATCTACATCACTAACTCAAAGAGTTGTTAGGACTAAAAGTTTTCACAGATGTAAAGTGTTTAGAACAATGTAATGAGCACTCAAATTTTTATTTGTTATTACTAGCTGATACAAGATTTGCTCATAAGATAAAAACAAAATACTGAAGAATGCAAGAAATGTTTAGCTCCTAATCCTACAGAAATTTTACTTACCTAATTTAATAAACAATATTATACAAAATAGATAATAAAGAATAAATCTTTAATGAAACAAAATAATAAAAACTGTTCTAGAGGAACTTAAGGGAAGTAGTAGGAAAATACGCCACAATTCTACTTTAAACCCCTAGTTCAAAAACATTAACCTTTTAGTGTTTCTGAGTATGCAATAAAAAGAAACTCTTATTATACAGCATCTCAAAGGTTTTGATTAATGAAGAGTCAATCTGGGGGGGAAGGAGTTCAGATATGCTGGAACATCCAAATATGGTGGTAAATCAGCAAATGCTCCCCAAAAGGCAATGATGAAACTAGAGAAAACTGTCAAAACAATTTTACATTTAAGAGCTCTGGAAATTAACCAAAAAACATAAAGCAAATGAATAAGTGGCTACTCATAAAACCACAGAAGCCCCGGTGAGAACTGTGGGGGTCTGTGACATTCTTGCCTGAGGTTGTTCATATATTCCCTCCCAGCTGGGTTGCCATGGTAATTATACAAGGGAAGACAAGCCTTAAAAACAAGCAGATCACCTGCAGAAGAGGCGGGCATGATTTAGACTTAAGCACAGAAAAAAGGTCCCCCCCACAAAAAACAGTGTTACCAATAATAGTAGCAATCTTAGTGCCAAAGAAATGGCAAGGACAGTGGCTCAGCAAGCATGAAGTTGTAGTAAGCAAAGGACCAGCACGTTAGCCAGACATTTAGCAGGAAGATCCAGAAAATAACATGGCCATAAGGGTTCTTAATAAGTTCTCTACCTATCCATGCAGGAAAAACCAGAGACGGATCAAGCTATCTGCAAATCCCTGGCAAACCATGAGAGGGTGCACATGCAGAGAAATGCAAGAGATGCCAAAGGAAAACAAAAGCCAGGGCAAACTTTAAAACTGCTTGAACCTTGAAAACACACAAAGAATCATCAGCATAAGGGAGAAGCATATAATGAAACAAAGTGTACGAGCAAAGGCCAATCACTGGCTGACCCAAGCTATGCTTATACAAGGCACCTAGCCAGGTTTAAAACTACAATAAAGATTTTAAGCTGAGCAGAGATATTAGCAGTCACACACCGTACATCAAACAGACTACACAGATTTAGTACAGACATGTTACTGAACACACTAATAAAACAATGGCAACAACCCTCAGGGGAAAAAAATTAGAACACACAGTTGCTATATTATCCAAATTTTTCAGTGTTCAACAACAAAATTATGAGACATACAAAGAAAGAGTAAAGTGTGATGATGAATGGATACACAGAATGTGGTATATTCATACCCACTTAATGGAATACTATTCAGCCATCAAAAGGACTTAAGTACTGATACATGCTACAACACAGATGAACCTTGAAAACATTAAGCTATGTGAAACAAGTCAGATGCAAAAGGCCACATACTGTATGATTCCATTCATGTCCAGAATAGGCAAATCCATCAAAACAGAAAGTAAATTAGTGTTTGCTACGGGTTGGGGCAAGTGGGGTAGGAGGGGTGAATGCTAACGGGTATAACGTTTCTTTTGGGGTGATAAAAATGTTCTGAAATTAGACAGTAATAATGGTTTCATGACCTTGTGAACAAACTAAAAAACACTGAACTGTATGCCTTAATTGGTGCATTTTATGTAATGTGAATTAATCTCAATTTTAAGAAAGAAAGAACCAAATGAAAATCCTAGAGTTGAAAAGTATAGTAACAAAATTTTAAATTCTCTAGAGAAGTTCAACAATACATTTGAGAAAGAAGAATAACCAATGAACTTGAAGATCAACAGAAACTATCCAATATGAACATCATAAGAAAAAAACTGAATAATAACAGAGAACCAGGGAGAGCTGTGGGATAATATCAAGCATACCAACTTACATGTAATAGGAGTACCACACATGAGAGAGGAAAAAGGGCTGAAAAAGAATATTTGAAGAGGTGAGGGCATAAAACTTCCAAAATTTGACAAAAATATTAAATCTACAAACACAAGAAGATAAATTAAACCCAAAATAAAATAAACAGAAACAGATCAACAGCTAGTCACGGTTGAAAGACAAAGGCTAAATTCAGAAAGAAGCAACAGAAAAAGACTTATACACTGGAACTACAGTATAATTAACAGCTGACTTCACATAAAAGAACAGTAAAGGGAGCTTCCCTGGTGGCGCAGTGGTTGAGAGTCCGCCTGTCGATGCAGGGAACACGGGTTCGTGCCCCGGTCCGGGAAGATCCCATATGCCGCAGAGCGGCTGGGCCCGTGAGCCATGGTCGCTGAGCCTGCGCGTCTGGAGCCTGTGCTCCACAACGGGAGAGGCCACAACAGTGAGAGGCCCGCATACCACAAAAATAAAATAAAATAAAATAAAGGACAAAAGACAGAGGAATGATAAATTCAAACTGTTAAAAAGAACTGTCAATCAATAATTCTATACATCCAGCAAACTATTCTTTTAAAATGATGAGTAAATAAAAACATTTCCAGACAAGGACTGGGAGACTCTATTGCTAGCAAGCCTGCCTTGCACAAAAAAAGAAACTACAATCCTTCAAGATGAAAGGAAATGACAACATATGGTAATTCAAATCTACCTGAACAAATAACACCAAAAAAAGGAAATATGAGGGTAAATAAAAAGACTACATAAATATATGTTCTTCTCTCTTCCTCCCTTAACTCTTTGAAAAGGCATCATAACACTGTATTGTTCAGTTTACATTTGAGGTATACGATAATATAACAAAAAAGGAGGAGTAAATAGAGCTCTATGGAGCAAACTTTCTATATTTTACTGGAATTAAGTTAGTATTCTTCTCAAGTAAATTGTCATAAGTTAAAGTGCATATTTTAATCCCTAGAGCAAACAGTAAGAATATAACTTTTAAAAACATACACCTAAAAAAAAAGAGTTTAAGTGGTATAATAAACAATACCTATTTAATACAAAAGGTGGTATAAAGTAGAAAAACAAAAGAACAAAAAATATGAGACATATAACAAATAGCAAAATGGCAGACAAAAGTTCAATCTTATCAATAGTTAAATATAAAAGGACTAAATACCACAATCAACAACAGCAATTTGCCTACTGAATAAAAAAAACTATATATAGTTTTTTTAAACTATATATAGTGCACGTAAGAGTACCCTTTAGATTCAATAATACAAACAGACTGAAAGCAAAAGAATAAAAGAAAAGTACCATGCAACTGTAAGAAACCTAGAGTGCCTATATTAAAATCACACAAAACAGACTTTAAGACAATAAATATTACTAGAAAGAGGGGCATTTCATAAGGTTGAGAAAATCAATTCATCAGGAAGATATAACCATTCTATGCCAAAAAAGCCCCAAAATAAAGTAAAAATTAACATAACTGAAAAGAAAAATAGAAAATTCAACAATAATTAGAGACTTCAATACTTCAATCTCAATAATTGCTAGAACAACTAGACAGAAAATAAGCAAGGATAAAGATGACAACACTATCAAGTAACTTGAATTAACAGATATTTACATAAAACTCCACCTGACAACAAAATATATGCTCCTTTCAATGTTGCTAGGAAATAAATCAGGTCTCAGTAAATTTTAAAGGAATGAAATCATACAATGTATATTTTCTTTTTTTTTCTTTTTATAAATTTATTTATTTATTTTTGGCTGTGTTGAGTCTTCACTGTTACACGTGGGCTTTCTCTAGTTGTGGCGAGTGGGGGCTACTCTTCATTGCGGTGCACATACTTCTCATTGCAGTGGCTTCTCTTGGTGTGGAGCATGGGCTCTAGGCACGCGGGCTTCAGTAGTTGTGGCATGTGGGCTCAGTAGTTGTGGCTCGCGGGCTCTAGAGCGCAGGCTCAGTAGTTGTGGCACACGGGCTTGGTTGCTCCGTGGCATGTGGGATCTTCCCAGACCAGGGCTCGAACCCGTGTCCCTTGCATTGGCAGGCAGATTCTTAACCACTGAGCTACCAGGGAAGTCCACAATGTATATTTTCTGACCACAACCACAAGAAAACAAAATTAGAAATCAACAACAGATGAAACTTTAAGAAATCCACAAATATTTGGAAATTAAAGAACATGTTTCCAAATAACCAATGGGTCAACAGAAAAATCATAAAAGTAATCAGAAAATACTTTGAACTGAATAAAAGTGAAAATAAAACCAAAATTTATGGGATGAGGCTCAAACAATGCTAAGAAGAAAATTTATAGCTGTAAATGCCTGTTAGACAAGAAGAACCATCTCAAATCAATAACTTAAGCTTCAGATTTAAGGAATTAAAGAATTAGATAAAGAGCAAAGTAAACCCAAAGCATGCGAAAGGAAGGAAACAGAGTTTAGAACAGAAATCAGTGAAATGAAATAGAAAAATAGAGAAAAAAATCAATGAAACCAAGTTAATCCTTTGTAAAGATCAACAAAAATATCAAACTTTTAGCTAGACAGGTCAAGAAAAAATAGATAAGACACAAATTACCAAAATCATGAATGAAAGAGGGGACATCACTACCATACCTATAGAAATTTAAAACATTGGAAGGAACACTATGAACAAATTATAGAATTTAGATGAAAACTCCTAGGAAGATACAAGTTAACAAGCTGATTCAAGAAGAAAGAGAAAATTAGAATAGACCTACAACAAGAAAATGAACTGAATTAGAAATTTAAAATCTTCCCACATCAATTCCACTCCTAGGTATATAACTAAGAGAAATGAAAAAATATGTCCACACAAAAACTTATATGCCAGTATTCATAACAGCATCAGTCATAATAGTCAAAAGGAGAAGACAATCTATATGTACAACAACTGATGAATGGATAAACTAAATTTGGTATATCCATGGATCCATACAAAGGAATATTATAAGAAGTATAAAAAAAGGAATGAAGTATGGATACTGGCTATAACATGGATAAACCTTTAAAGTATAATGCTAAATGAAAAAATACAATTCCATTCATAATAGCAACAAAAGAATAAAATATTTAGTAATAAATTTAACAAAAGAAATGCCAGACTTATACCTGAAAATGGCAAAACATTGCTGAGACAAATTAAAGAACACAAATAAATGGTGAGTTATTTCATGTTCATAGATTAGAAGACAATATTGTTAAGATAACAATCCTCCCCAAACTGAACTACAGATTTAATAAAATTCCAATCAAAATTTCATCGGAATTTTCTGTTGATATGGACAAGCTGATACTAAAACATTTTATGAAAATTCAAAGGAATCAAAATTGCCGTAACATCTTTGAAAAATACAAATAAAGTGGGAAAACTTACACTTTCTGATTTCAAAACATATTATAAAGCTACAGTAATCAAAAGAGTATGTACTGGTAAAAGAACAGGCACATAGATCAACAGAAGATGTCAAAAGTCCAGAAATAAAGCGTTACATGTATAGTCAATTCTTTTTCAGCAACAGTGCCAACATACTTCAATAGGGAAAGGATAGTCTTTTCAACAAACAGTGCTGAGACTATTTGATATTCAAGTGCCAAAAGATTAATTTAGACTGTTACTTCATACTATACACAAAAATTAACTGAAAATGGATCACAGACTTCCAGAAAGGAATGTAGGAGAAAATTCTCTTGACTTTGGGTTAATCAAAGAGGTCTTAGATATGACAACAAAAGCATGATTAGGAAAGAAAAAAAATGGTAAATTATACTTCATCAAAACTAAAAACTTTTGCACATCAAATGACACCATTAAGAAAATGAAAAGACAAGCCATACACTCGGAGAAAATATTTGCAAATCACGTCTCTAATAAAGAACATGTATCCAGATTACATTTGGAACTCTGCCTGCCAATGCAGGGGACACGGGTTTGATCCCTGCTCCGGGAAGATCCCACATGCCACGGAGCAACTAAGCCTGGGTGCCACAACTACTGAAGCCTGCAGGCCCTAGAGCCCACGCATCACAACGAAGAGTAGCCCCCGCTCGCCGCAACTAGAGGAAGCCTGCACCTAGCAACGGAGACCCAACACAGCCAAAAGTAAATTAAAGAAAAAAAAAAATCACACAATACCAAGTGTTGGTGAGGTTACGAAATTGAAATTAATACTACAGTGAGACATCATTATACACATAGTTATATTTTTTAAAGCACACGATACCAAGTGCTGGTGAGGTTGTAAAAGAACCAGAGCCTTCATACATTGCTGGGGAATGGTGAAGTCACTTCGGAAAACAGTTTGGCAGTTTCTTAAAAACATAAACTTACCGTAAGACTCAGCAATTCCACTGCTCAATATCTACCTGATATACGTTTTCTATATGAAATGAAATTAGAACATTTTCTCACACCATATACAGAAATAAACTCAAAATGGATCAAAGACTTAAATGTTAGACTGGAAACTATAAAACTCCTAGAAGAATACACAGGTGGACCATTCTTTGACATAAATCATAGCAATATTTTTTGGATCCATTTCCAAAGGCAAAGGAAACAAAAGCAAAAATAAACAAATGGGACCTAATTAAACTAAAAAGCTTTTGAATAGCAAAGCAAACCATCAACAAAACGAGAAGACAACCTACTGACTGGGAGAAAACACTTGCAAATGATATGACCAATAAGGGGTTAATATCCAAAATACATAAAGAGCTCATACAACTCAACATCAAAAAAACAGTCAACCCAATTAAAATCTGGGCAGAAGACCTGAATAGACATTTTTCCAAAGACATACAGATGGCCAACAGGCACATGAAAAGATGCTTAACATCATTAATCATGAGAGAAATGCAAATCAAAATCACAATGAGACATCACCTCACCCCGTCAGAATGGCTATCATCAAAAAGACCACAAATAATGTTAGCAAGGATGTGGATAAAAGGGAACCCTGTGCATTGCTGATGGGAATGTAAATTGGTGCTGCAACTGAAGAAAACAGTGTGGAGGTTTCTCGAAAAACTAAAAACAGAACTACCATATGACCCAGCAGTTCCAATACATCCAAAAAAAACAAAAACATAATTCAAAAAGATATATGATTTATGTCATAGAGTGTTCTGCCTATGTTTTCCTCTAAGAGTTTGATAGTGTCTGGCCTTACATTTAGGTCTTTAATCCATTTTGAGTTTATTTTTGTGTATGGTGTTAGGGAGTGTTCTAATTTCATTCTTTTCCATGTAGCTGTCCAGTTTTCCCAGCACCACTTATTGAAGAGGCTCTCTTTTCTCCATTGTATACTCTTGCCTCCTTTATCAAAGATAAGGTGACCATATGTGTGTGGGTTTATCTCTGGGCTTTCTATCCTGTTCCATTGATCTATATTTCTGTTTTTGTGCCGGTACCATACTATCTTGATCTGTAGTGAGGTGGATGGACCTAGAGTCTGTCATACAGAGTGAAGTAAGTCAGAAAGAGAACAAATACCGTATGCTAACACACATATATATATGCAATCTAAAAAAAAAATGGTTCTGATGAACCTAGGGGCAGGACAGGAATAAAGACACAGACATAGAGAATGGACTTGAGGACACGGGGAGGGGGAAGGGGAAGCTGGGACGAAGTGAGAGAGTGGCATGGACATATATACACTACCAAATGTAATATAGCTAGCTAGTGGGAAGCAGCTGCATGGCACAGGGAGATCAGCTCGGTGCTTTGTGACCATCTAGAGGGGTGGGATAGGGAGGGTGGGAGGGAGACGCAAGAGGGAGGGGATATGGGGGTATAAGTATGCATATAGCTGATTCACTTTGTTATACAGCAGAAACTAATACAGCACTGTAAAGCAATTATACTCCAACAAAGATGTTTAAAAAAAAGATATATGCACCCCAATGTTCAGAGTAGCATTATTTACAATGGGCAAGATATAGAAGCAACCTAAGTGTCCGTCAACAGATGAACAGATAAAGAAGATGTGATGTGTATATATACAATAGAATACTACTCAGCCATAAAAAAGGATGAAATTTTGCCATTTGCAACAACATGGATGGACTCGGAGGGTGTTATGTTTAGTGAAATAACTCAGAAAGAGAAAGACAAATACAGTATGATATCACTCATATGTGAAATTTAAAAAATAAAACAAACTGATGAATATAACAAAAAAGAAACAGACTCGGATAGAGAGAAACAGTGATTATGATTGGGGAGAGGAAAAGGGGGAGGAACAAAATAGGAGTAAGGGATTCAGAGGTACAAACTACTATCTATAAAATAAATAAGCTACCAGGATATACTGTACAACACAGGGAATGTAGCCAATATTTTATAATGATTATAAATGGAGTAAAACCTTTAAAAATTGTGAATCACTATGTTGTACACCTGAAACTTACATAATGTTGTAAATCAACTATACCTGAATTTAAAAATATATATATATATGTGGAAAAAGAAACTTTGTTGTATGAGACAAATAAACCCTTTTCTTGTTTAAGATAATATGGTGAGTTTTGCTGTTGTTATTGTTTACCTGCAGCTAAATAACCTTCAAAGACCATATTTACTGATCTCTACGTAAAGAAACTAAGCATCACTGTTGTGATATTACCAAATCAGTATTTCTCTCCCGGCAAGCACACTGCTTAAGATATTTCCAAATATTTTCCAAGACTAGCTTGACTTCTCTTAAACTGCCCGATTTTTTCTTCCTTTCCTTTTGTTTCTCATTCCACAAAGCCTAAAAATAAGTGTCTTCCAGCAACAGTTACAATTAGGAATTCCCAGACCCAAAAGAAATAGAATGAGCAGCTAGCTTTCATTTAAATTGTTCAGTCTATGATCTGACCTCTGTATCCCTTTTTTAGCCCTTGGCATGTGTTAATTTCCAAGACTGCCTTTCACAATTTCTATAGAGCAATATTCTTCTTGCTTACTAATGCTGCCATGGGATTTTCCTGGTGGCACAGTGGTTAAAAACCCACCTGCCAATGCAGGGACACAGGTTTGAGCCCTGGTCCAGGAAGATCCCACATGCCACAGAGCAACTAAGCCTGTGCACCACAACTACTGAGCCTGCGCACTAGAGCCCGGGAGCCGCAACTACTGAGCCCACGTGCTACAACTACTGAGCCCGTGTGCTACAACTACTGAAGCCCGCGCACCTAGAGCCCATGCTCCGCAGCAAGAGAAGCCACCACGATGAGAAGCCCGCTCGCCACAACTAGAGAAAGCCCACGTGCAGCAACGAAGACCCAACGCAGCCAAAAAAATTAATTAAAAAAATAATAATAAATAACGCTGCCTTTTTCTAAAAGCATAGATTCGCTGCCACATAGAAACAGTTGTATTTAGTAAAGAGCTAAATACTGTATCAATGTGACTTGGCCTTTTATCCTAAATATCTGCATTAGGTCATGAGCAGAAGCCAAATTTATCATCTCAACCGCGTTTGCAGAGTAATGAAAAATTAAGAATTAAGTCAATCAGCAAGAACCTTATTGTTACTACAAACTTTTCTACTACTCTATTTCTAAGTCGTAAGTTTATAATATCTTTCAAAAGATCAATTTCCTTCAGTAAACTAAAATAGGTCATAAAAAAATAAATTCCTTTTGTAGATCCTTTGGTATATCCTTTTGTAAGATCCTCATATACCTTGCTGCCTATATGGTCTAAGAAATGACATATATACAATTGAGTAGATTTTTAGTTAAAGAAGGGAAAAAATAATTATGGCACAATCATCTAGCTTTTTTCTAGAGAGCTAAATGAAATAGGAAAAGACATTAATACTATAAATAAAGACATTGATATTAACCGACAACTAGCACAGGTTCAGTACAAAATAAGCTAGAAAATTATTATTTAAAATGATAATGAACTCAGAATGAAGGCATTACATGTCAAGAAACTTAAAACACTACTATCCAAACATCTGTGGTAATACAACTTGTACTAGTCTACCTCTTTAAGTTGTACGGTGACTATTTTTGTTCTATCTTTACATAGCTTGGTCTAATTAGAACAAATTTAATATAGACTAACAGAAAAGAAGCCTACTACTGAAAGACACCTCAAAAAGTGAAGAAAACTACTGGAGTTTCATCATATTTAAACATTTTAATGTATTTCAATTATGATGGAGTAAATTAGATAATCTCTAAACCCTCAGCATCAATTTTTTTTAAATCTGTGAATCGAAAATTATATACAGTTCTACATGAGAAACAGAAGACATGCCATAGACATTGTTATTTAGCTATTAACTTCTACTTACTTTAGTGAATTATGAAATTCAAAAGTAAATGACATTTTGTTTTAAAAACAACTTGAATCTTGCTTTACTACAAATTAGAAAACAAAGACATTTAATAAAATACAAAATATTCCAGAAAGAACACCAAACCTTGAAAAAATCTTCAAGCTGTTTACTGTTATAAAGAGCAGGAATATTGGCAGAGAACTGTAGCAGATCTTCAGCACACTGTCTCCTCTCTTCAATAACAGTTTCATCAAATCGTCCTAGAATTAAATAAGAATCAACACTTAAGGAAAGAAAGATCAAACACTGATTTATGTTAGTTTATGTTCACAATTTAGAAAGCAGCAGCAGGCCTATCACTGCCTATTTGCTCTGCTTATCAGGCAAACTTCTGAAGTCAAATCTAGTCTCTACAATTGGAATCAGTAGTGCTCCCACCAAAAAAGAAAATAATGTTTCTGATAAAAGAATAGGCAGAGGTGTCAACTAGTAAATAAATAATGCAGTGATAATCTAAAGCCTGTCAATATAAAAAACTTACCATTTAAGAGGCTGCTAATTTGAAACTAAAGTTGAAAGCAGAATTAATAAAGAACTCAAATGCTTTTCTATAGTAATTTAATACTGTAATTACTCATATAATTTTCCCTTTCCCACTCTTTTTTGATTTATAAACGGAGCTGAAGAGAGAAAATTACGAGAACATCTGTATGTCAGTGGGGTCAAAAACCTCAGCTTGAAGCAAAAAGCTTTCAAGCCAAATTCCATGTGTGATGCTGTCAGTGTACATGAAAGCACACTTGTGAGAAAAAAGAGAACACACACAGCACAGTGAGCTCTGGTTTGCAAGGTGATCGAAAGGTGGTTTTCAAAGAATTTTTTTTAATGATATATACAGTTTGAATGCTGATAAGACATTCTCAAATATGACCATTTTGTACTACTCTCAGATAAGATTACCGGTTGGCATTTGTCACATGCCATGTATCATACTGATTGCAATTTAGGTTCAAAAAAATACAAAATCAAAAGAGCAACACATCCCATACTTAAGTGGCTTCGCAAAATGTTAATAGAAAACTGAGGTATAAAGAGATTCCTAGTTATAGGCACCACAACTTATTGGAAGTAAGTCAACTTCTTTGCAGTTATCACTACAAAGAAGCAAATGAAAGAAAGGGAGGAAAAAAAGAAACAGATGGACTAAAACAGAGCCCTCACTTGCTTTAGTCAAAGCATTAAACTACATCTGAGAGTACAAAGAGAAAAGAGGTTACTTTTGCAGTGCCACACTTCCTGCAGTAGCTCAACAAGTATTTAATATAACTATAAAGTAAGGAAATTTATTTTTTTACTAACTTTTTAAAATATCACCTCTATTTTCCACCCACTCAGAAACACAATTAATGATTAAATTTTGGTGTGCTAACTAAATTTGTGCCTACTCTCCCTTGTTTATGGGGAAATCTGTTTCAAAATGCTCAACTCTATTGTAAAAACACATATTTACAAAAAAGATGTTCTAAACTAGGAAATGTCACATCTGATCCAACATACTTTAACTTAAAACCAGCCCTTATGTGTAAGATTATACTATATCCCAGCTAAAAAACTGGACATAATAAGTAGACTTTGTGGAAAATAACAGATTGAGGTTCAATCATTTTGATTTTAATCATGATATCACCTTAAAATGGTTAACAATGTTTTATAGAAAGTGAACAGGTTTTTTCTATGGAATGTAAATAAGCAAGGTAGCATGATCACATTAAAAATGCTTGTCAACCTAAAGATAAAAAAGAGAGAGAGAGAGAGAGAGATTCCTAGTTATACTACCCACGGCAAGAATTTGAAACTGAACCACTAAATACCTCAGCTCAATGTGTCTCATGCTTATGGTGAAATGTCTACTTCATGATAACTAAAAGAAATGGTTTTAGAGTTAGACCTGGGTTCAAACTACTTGCTCTATCATTCACTAGCTATAAAATCTTAGGCAGATTATTTCCTAATTTACAAAATGGAGAAAATGTACTTAAATGTACATTAAAATGTACTTAAAATGAGCAGTTCCATACCAGGCACATAGTAAGCACTTAATAAACCAATCATGGTGTCTTTAAATCTTCAAATACCATCATAGTGTCTGGCATACAGAACATGCTAATGTATTTTTGTTGACTGTATGAGTGAATAATAAAAGCAGAGAAATACTTTCTAACACAAAGAACTATCTTACAGTGGAACATTCTATCCTAGAAGATAGTCATCTTTCACTGATAAGAAATTTTAGGGACTTCCCTGGTGGTCCAGTGGTAAAGAATCCGCCTTCCAATCAATCCCAGGTCGGGGAACTAAGATCCCACGTGTTGCAGGGAAACTAAGCCGTGCACCACAACTATTGAGCATGCATGCCACAACTAGAGAGCACACGTGCCACAAACTACAGAGCACATGCGCTCTGGAACACGCATGCCACAACTACAGAGCCCACGCACCCTGGAGCCTGCGCGCCACAACCAGAGAAGAGAAAACCTGCACACCACAACTAGAGAGCAGCCTGCGTGCCGCAACGAAGATCCCACATGCTGCCAGACCCGACACAGCCAAAAAAAGAAAGAAAAAAAAGGAAATTTTAACAGTGGGTCCATAAACAACCCCCTATGCTTAATGGATGGGTTACAACAATCCTACCAAACTCCACACGTATGTCCACAGATACATTTTTCTAGGGAAAAGATCTGTAACTTGTATCAGCATCCTCAAAGAGCCCAGGCCCAGTAAAGGTTAGCAGGCAAGTGGCAATCAATTAGAGGATTCCTAACATTCAGTATGCTACTTCATTTACTTTGGGATAGCCAGCTGCTATCCCCATATCTGTTCTCGCCTTCTTTCTAAGTAAAATAATCCCCAATTTCTAACTAGGTACATGGCGGCCCAGGGAAAAAAAAAAAAAGACTATAATTTCCATCTTGCCTTGCAGTTACATGTGGACACAGACTAAATTCTGGCCAATAACATATAAACAATAGTTATTTTGCAGATTACCAGAAATCTCTTTAAGAGACAACTGATATACACCCTCACCTCCCCACCTCCCGCTTTTTCTTCTATCTCCTTTTCCCTTTCCAAGAAGGACTATGATGTGGGAGGTTAAAAATGATATAGCAACAAGGCAGGAGCTTGGATTCCTGATTATTTTGGAGCTGCCCTGCCTCCTATGCTGCCCTGCATAGCCTACCTCCAGAGCTTATGCCATGAGAAAAAAATTGACGTCTATCTGGTTTTAAGTTTTGTCACAAGTAACCAAATCTAATATAATCCATTATGCTAAATCTACTTTCCTATTAGTTCCCAGTTCATACGCAACAAGTACATTAAATTAAATTCTTCCAATGACAAAAAACACATCTTAAATGATGCTGCTAGCATACCTATCAATAATATTATCTGGAAACAAACTTCTAAGAGCCCTAACATGTAGAGCAAATTCTGTGGCCTGAAAACAATCTAAGATATTCAATCTTGGGAAAAAAACCGCAGGCCAAACAGGTTAAAATGACAGCTAAATGTCCATTATTCCTTGTTTTGCCTAAATAATAAATTAAGTATGCATCGGTGCTTATGATTATTGTCCAACATTTTTATCCTTTAAACAAAAAAGTAAACTGCAGTACCTGTAAATTAGTATTTATGTGAGCATCTGCAATCTCAGAACAGAAATCCAGAAAATGCACATATTATATTATGCTTCAACCCACAAGACCACCTGATATTATCTTTAAATGAACCAACAACTTGTTGAAAAATTTTAATGAAAAACTTCCTAATATTTGATGACATCCTAAAAAAGTCTCATTTGCTGGCTGAAACAAATACATAAAAATTTAGCTGCTTTAATCCTAGTGTGATCAATGACTCATCCCACCTCCCTATTAAACTAGATTTAAATGCTTAAGTCTTTGTTATATTTCTATTGATCTATGCATTTCTATTCCACTAAACTTGGACAAGCAGAGATGAAATAGAACATTTTTCAGAATGGAGTAAAAGCAAAATTAAAGGCTAATGCATTAAAAGGTTCAATTACACTGAATCCTATCATCAGAACTAATATGATGAAAGAACATGCTCACTTCTTTGTTCCTAAGATATTTCAAAATAACAACAACAAAAAACAGTATTGGCAGCACGAAGATAAGCAGATGAATTTTAATGCAGTAACTACTGGCCCTAATATATGTTACAAAGCCACCTAATTTGAAAATTAGATTAAGAGTTAGCAAGATTCTAATGGTAGACAACACACTAATGGCTATTCTCAAACTGTTAATCTTTTAATATCATCAACCTCCCTTAAAAGGCAACAACAAAGAGAAATTAATAAACAGGTGCTTCTCTTAACAGTGCTTTAAATTTCCATTCACAGGAATGGAAATTTTTTTATTTTCCTGTGAACAGAGTAGAAAATTTATACGTAATTGTGATAGAAAACGTAAAACAAATTTTTCCTGAGGTTTATTATACAATATTACATACTATATTATTTGTGTGTGAGTATGTACATATTATCTTTAAGCCACTCCACCACTTCCAAATTACTGAACAGTGGTCTGCTATTAAAAGCTGCAAAAGGAAAATTAAACCAAAACCTTCTAACAAAGCTGGTAAAGCATCGGAAGTAAAGTCTCTCTCTTTGATTTATAAGCTGCCTTTGAGATTTTCTCTATGTTTTTTTAATTAAGTAGAACACCTCCTGAAAGCAGCGTTCACAACTTTTTTTAAATGCAAATGCCGGTGACCAAAAACTGATTATAAAAAACTAAAAGTTATCCTTGACCAGTAAGAAACTAGCCAGAAAAGCTTGGTGCTAATTCTTAACTGTATTAAAAATTCATTCACAGAGTAAAAAGAAAAAGAGGGAGGCCAACGTTCTCAGGTGTGAATTCCCTCTAGTCAACAGCACCAAGAACATACTTCTAGTTAAACAAGCTGGATTTAAGACTCCGAGAAAGTATACTATGGGGAACCCTGAGGCATTTCACTAAGAGGGTGTTAGAAAGGACTTACAGGATTTGAGCCTGTGTTAGGTGCTTTGGGGAAAGATTCAAAGAAGTGGGGCTTTGTTTGCCCTGGCTTGGATGCTGTCAGGAAGTAGGAGTAATTCTATGATTCTGTTAATTCTATCTAATTCTATGATTCTATGATTTTAATAAATCTTACTATGAGGCAAGAAGAATGAACAGAGGCTAAGGCTGTGATTTATAAGAAAAAAAGCTGTAGTCATCACGATAGCCAGGATGAAGATATGCTTGATCATTTATGTGACTTGAAAAATGTTTTTGTCTGTGTTCAGACATGATTACAGAATGGTCTCGTTTTAGTCTTGATCCAAGGACACAGAGTGGCCTTGTCTAACGTTCCTGTTCTGTGAAACTGCTTACGTTCAACAGAAGAACAGCACAGCCAGGCCAACTTTAAGAAACACCAAAGTCAACCAAATAGGTAGTGTCGGGCCAGTTCTTTCTTAGATCTGTTAGGAACTGCTTTGCCTTTCTCACAGGAAATCATAGTGTGAGGAGAGATGTAACAAAGCAAACAAAAAACAATGATCTAATCATGAGAAAACAATCAGATCAAGATTGTGAAACCTACAAAACAACTGTCTCATACTCTTTAAAAATGTCAATGTCATGAAAGACCAAAAGAATGCATAAGGAATAGTCTAGATTAAAGAAACAAACCTAGAGGCATAATCCTGGATCCAAAAAAGAAAAAAATCTAAAAAAAACATTTTTAGAATAACTGGAAAAATCTGAATATTGACTACATATTTGATAATAGTATTGTATCAATGCTAAATTCCTTGAGTGCTAAATTCCTTGAATAATATGGTATTGTGACTATAGGGGAAATATGGGAAGTAGGGATGAAATGTCACAATATCTCCAACTTATTCTCAAGTGCTTCAGTAAAAAAATGATACACACACACAGAGATACAGGAAAATGTGGCAAAATGTTCATCAGTGAACTTGGACAAAAGGTATATAAGTGTTCACTACATTGTTCTTTAGGGTCTTTTGGTAAATTTGAAAATTCTACAAGTTAAAAAAAATTGGAGAAAAATAAAATGAGTTAAGTGTCATATTGGTGAGATGTAGAACCACAAGGGGAAAACAACTAACTCAGCCTAAAGGAAACAGAACTTCCTAGAAGATGAGACAGCTAAAAATCTTAAAGGCTAACCAGAACGTTCTCAGTGGAACAGTGCAACACTGAAGAAGGAGACAGAGAAAGTGCAGTATATTAGAGGAAAGGCAGACCGAGCAACAGATGAGCGCTAACAGTAGCTGACGTTGTGTCAAGCACTGAGCTATACACACTACAGATATGATCCTCAGAACAGGAAGCTATAATCCCTAACTCACCAATAAAAAAATAGGCTCAGACGTTAATCTGTACAAGATCACACCGTTAAGTAAATAATGGAGAGAAGATTTGGGCCTAAATCTATCTGACTCCAAAAGGCATGTTCTTTTCACTGTAACACTAGAAGAGTAACTACATATCCAATGGTTCTGTAAATTACAATAGGACTCTCTTTTGCAGCTGAGGCTTATGTACTAAAAATGAGAGAATAGCTAAAAGACAGATGATTGACCAACACTTCCCTCCATACAACCACAGCTGCTGCCTGCAAGGTTCACTGCAACTATAAGTATTACAAATGGACTGTACCATTTATTGAAAGAGATAAATTGCTCACTTACTAAGATTAATAAGAAAATTTCACTCTTTAATATATAAGGATGTGGAGAAAAGCTGAAAATAATCCACTAGCAACAGACAATAATAGCTAAGAACCTCAACCAATTCCGAAGCCACTCCCTTTCACCCAGTGACAAGCTTATTGTCCAAGAAGCCAGGCTGTACATCTCCCAACATTAAAGTTACAGCTACTTGGGTGCAGTTGAATTCCACAGTACAGAACGTATAAGGCAGAAAGTAAAAATATCCCTCCACCCACATCATCACAGGTTATACACATTAGGTATGACTTCACACAAATATGTATGTCTATTTAAACACAGATGGGATCTTACAAAACATATTGCTATGCAACATTTGTTTTCTGTATCTTAAAAATATACTGGACATCTTTCTATATCAGTCTATCTCAAATAGCTGCAGAATTCTATTTATTGGCTAAATTATGGCACATCCATAGAATCACACAGTGAGAAAATTCAGTGTCAGTATTGAAAATGCTTCAAGGAAACCCATGTGTATATACATATATGTGTGTTCATATATGTGCTGTGTGTTCTCAAAGTTTGGTCCACAGACAGCTGGGGGTCCCCCCGAGGGCCTGGGGGTCCCCCCGAGGGCCTTTTAAGGGATCAACAAGGTCAAAACCATTTTCATAATAATACCAAGACAGAAGTTGCATTTTTCACCACATTGACATTTGCACTGATAATCTAAAAGCAATGGCAGTAAAACTGCTGACCTCTTGGCATGAATCAAGACAATGACACCAAACTATACTTACTAGTACTCATATTCCTTATTGCCACTCACTCATATTAAATTTTTTTAAATGCCAGTTTCACGTGAGAATGTCCTTGATGAAGCAGTAAAAATTATTAACTTTATTAAACTTCAATCCTTGAGACCATTTCTATTTTTTTTTTCTTTATTTTTGGCTGCGTCGGGTCTTAGTTGCAGCGTGCAGGCTCTTTGTTGTGGTGCGCGGGCTTCTCTCTAGTTGTGGCGTGCAGGTTTTCTCTTATGTAGTTGTGACGTGCAGGTTCCAGAGGGCTCTGTAGTCTGTGGCGTGTGGGCTCTAGGTGAGACATGAGAGCTCAGTAGTTGTGGCACACGGGCTTAGTTGCCTGTTCCAGTTCCCTGACCAGGGATCGAACCTGTGTCCCCTGCATTGCAAGGTGGATTCTTTACCACTGGACCACCAGGGAAGTCCCTGAGACCATTTCTTTTTAAAAGTCTATGGGTAAAAAAAAACTATAACTACTCAGACTTGGATATTTGACAGATATTCTCTCAAAAATAAACTGAGCCTAACACTTCAAGTAAAACAACCAATGGCATTGTTTTCAGTGATGCAATTCAAGCTGTCAATTCACTATAAGCTTGACAGCTTCGCAATACTTAAAAAATTTCCTTTAGAGATCTGTGATATTAACAATTTTTGATATATAATGAAATGGGTCAACATTTTCAAGATCTGCATAACTCAAGGAACCAATCTTTTTCAAATGATCAATGCATGATGTTACAAGCTCATGCATAAGTAAAATATCCATTCAAATCTAAGACAGACCAGATGGATTTTTTTTTAATTTTTTACGTTTTTGTTTTTTTTTTTTTGCCTGTATTGGGTCTTCGTTGCTGCACATGGGCTTTCTCTAGTTGTGGTGAGTGGGGGCTACTCTTCGTTGAGATGTGCAGGCTTCTCATTGTGGTGGCTTCTCTTGCTGAGAAGCACGGGCTCTAGGAGTGCGGGCTTCAGCAGCTGCAGCACGCAGGCTCCGTAGTTGCGGCACGCAGGTCCTACAGTGCATGGGCTTCAGTAATTGCAGCACGTGGGCTCAGCAGTTGGAGAGCACGGGCTCTAGGGCGTGTGGGCTTCAGTAGTTGTGGTGCATGCGCTCAGTAGTTGTGGCTCACAGGCTCTAGAGCACAGACTCAGTAGTTGTGGCCCATGGGCTTAGTTGCTCTGCAGCATGTGGGATCTTCCCGGACCAGGGATCGAACCCATGTCCCTGCATTGGCAGGCAGATTCTTAACCACTGCACCACCAGGGAAGTCCCCAGACTCATGGATTTTAATACAACAAAGTACCAAAGGTTCATTGACAGGGTTTCAGATTCCATAATGCAATTAAACCTTTAAGAAATTACGCTGTGGGGGGCAGGGTCAAGATGGCAGAGTGGGAGGATGCAGAGTTTGCATCCCCCCACAACTAGGGCACCTAACCAGATGCTGGTGGGGGACCTAAACACCCAAGGGGACAGGAGGAACCCCCAAGTGATAAGGTAGGACGTAGGGGGGAGCAAGGGGGGAGGAGAAGTAGAGGCCGAATGGGAACAGCACCCCTGAGGGGTGGCTGGGGGAGGGAAGGGGTTCCCAAGCCTTCAGAGACCCTTGGGGGTTCAGAGGATCAGAGCGGAAAGCGGCTAGCGTTTCCCCTGCCCAATCGGGCCCTGGGAAGCCTGCTGGGGTCCCAGGCCAGGTTCTCTGCCCTCCGAGGCCACTTCTGGCCATGTGGGTCCTGGGGGCGTGGGAGGGACGGTGGGGAAAGAAGAGGAGAGGCGAATGGGGAGGGACCCTCAGGGATCAGAGGATCAGGGAGGTAACGCAGCTTGCATTTCCCCCACCTAGGCAGGCCCCGGGAGGCCTGCTGGGCCCCCCGGCCTGGTCCTCTACCTTGCAGGGCACCCTCCAACCGTGTGAGCCGTAGGGGCATGGGAGCAAGGTGGTGGGGGAAAAGGAGAGAGGAAGACAAGGGACCCTCCAGGAATGGAGGATCGGGAGGAACGTGCCTAGCGTTTCCCCTGCCCACTCGGGGCCGGGGAGCCTGCTGGGGTCCCGGGCCTGGTCCGCGATCATCCAAGATCCCCTCCAGCCATGTGGGTCCTAGGGGCGTGGCAGGGGGAGGAGGGGAGAAGAGTAGAGGCGAACGGGGAGGGACACTCTGGGATGGGAGGATCAGTGGGGAGAAGCGCGGCTAACATTTCCCCAACCAATCCGACCCTGGGGACCCTGCTGAGGTCCTGGGCCTCATCATCCACACTCCGAGGCCAGAGGCACTCCAGGGCCCCTCTGGCTGCACTGAGCCTATGCCCCACCCCCATCCTCCCAGGGCCATGGGTCCTAAACCTAGACCCCACCCCCACCTAATCCAAACCCCTGCCTAAGCCCCACCCCCCACAGCCAAGGCCTTTTCTGCTTGTTTTTCTTTTCCCTCTATCTTGCTACTGTGGATCTGTCTTATCTTGTTATTGTTTCATCTATATTTTTATTTTTTATAACATATCTGTTAGTTTTCTAATCTTATTTTATTTTTTACTCTTTGTTATTGTCTCCTCCCTTTCTTTTTCTTTGCCACCCCGCGTGGCTTGAGGGATCTTGGTTCACGGGCCAGGGGTTGGGCCTGAGCCCCTGTGCTAGGAGCTCTGAGTCCGAACCACTGGACTAACAGAGAACCTCAGACCCCAAGGAATATTAATCAGACTGAGGTCTCCCGGAGGTCCTCATCTCACCACCAACACCTGGCTCTACCCAACAGCCTACAAACTCCAGTGCTGGAAGCCTCAGGCCAAACAACCAGTAAGACAGGAACACAGTCCCACCCATTAAAAAAAAAAAAAAAATGAGACAACAAAAAACCATGTTACAGATAAAGAAGCAAAGTAAAAACCTACGACCAAATAAATGAAGAGGAAATAAGCAACCTACCTGAAAAAGAATTCAGAGTAATGATAGTACAAATGATCCAAAATCTCAGAAACAGAATGGAGGCACAGATCAAGAAAATACAAGAAATATTTAAGAAAGACCTAGAAGAACTAAAGAACAAACAGAGATGAACAACACAATAAATGAAATTAAAAATACACTAGCAGGAATCAACAGCAGAATAACTGAGGCAGAAGAATGAATAAGTGAGCTGGAAGACAGAATGGTGGAAATAACTGCCGAGGAGCAGAATAAAGACAAAAGAATGAAACGAATTGAAGACAATCTCAGAGACCTCTGGGACAACACTAAACGCACCAACATTCGAATTATAGGGGTCCCAGAAGAACAGAAAAAGGAAGAGTCTGAGAAAATATTCAAAGAGATTATAGTCAAAAACTTCCCTAATGTGGAAAAGGAAATAGCCACCCAAGTCCAGGAAGCACAAAGAGTCCCATACAGGATAAACCCTAGGAGAAACACACCAACACACATATTAATCAAACTATCAAAAATTAAATTCAAAGAAAAAAATATTTAAAGCAGCAAGGGAAAAGCAAAAAATAACATACAAGGGAATCCCCATGAGGTTATCAGCTGGTTTTTCAGCAGAAACTCTGCAGGCCAGAAGGGAGTGGCAGGGTATACTTTAAGTAATGAAAGAGGAAAACTTACAACCAAGATTACTCTACCCAGCAAGGATCTCATTCAGATTTGATGGAGAAATTAAAACCTTTACAGACAAGCAAAAGTTAAGAGAATTTGGCACCACCAAACCAGCTTTACAACAAATGCCATAGGAACTTCTCTAGGTGAAGAAAAAGACCCACAGAAACAAACCTAAAATAATTAAGAAAATGGTAATAGGAACATACATATCGATAAATACCTTAAATGTAAATGGATTAAATGCCCCAACCAAAAGACACAGACTGGCTGAATGGATACAAAAACATGACCTGTATATATATGCTGTCTACAAGAGACCTACTTCAGACCTAGGGACACATACAGACTGAAAGTGAGGTGATGGAAAAAGATATTCCATGCAAATGGAAATCAAAAGAAACCTGGAGTAACAACAGTCATATCAGATAAAATAGACTTTAAAATAAAGACTGTTACAAGTGATAAGGAAAGACACTACATGATGATCAAGGGAGCAATCCAAAAAGAAGATATAACAATTATAAATATTTATACACCCAACATAGGAGCACCTCAATATATAAGGCAAATGCTAACCATAAAAGGAGAAATCAACAGTAACACAATAATTGTAAGGGATTTTAACACCCCACTTACAGCAACGGACAGATCATCCAAACAGAAAATAAATAAGGAAACACAAGCTTTAAATGACACAACAGACCAAATAGATTTAATTGATATTTATAGGAGAGTCCACCCGAAAGTGGCAGAATACACTTTCTTCTCAGTGCACACAGAAGATTCTCCAGGTTAGATACATCTTGGGTCACAAATCAAGCCTTGGAAAGCTTAAGAAAACTGAAATCGTATCAAGCATCTTTTCCAACAACAAGGCTATGAGATTAGAAATCAATTACAGGAAAACGACTGAAAAAAATCACAAATACATGGAGGCTAAACAGCGTGCTACTAAATAACCAAGAGATCACTGAAGACAACAAAGACGAAATTAAAAATACCTAGAAACAAATGACAATGAAAACACGACGACCCAAAACCTATGGGACACAGCAAAAGCAGTTCTAAGAGGGAAGTTTATAGCAATTCAACCTCACCTCAAGAAACAAGAAAAATCTCAAATAAACAATCTAACCTTACACTTAAAGCAACTAGGGAAAGAAGAACAAAGAAAACCCAAAGTCAGTAGAAGGAAAGAATTCATAAATATCAGAGCAGAAATAAATAAAACAGAAACGAAGGAAACAATAGCAAAGATCAATAAAAGTAAAAGTTGGTTCTCTGAGAAGATAAACAAAATTGATAAACCTTTAGCCAGATTCATCAAGAAAAAAAGGGAGAGGGCGCAAATCAAAAAAATTAGAAATGAAATAGGAGAAATCACAACTGACACCACAGAAATACAAAGGATTATAAGAGACTACTACAAACAACTATATGCCATTAAAATGGACAACCTCAAAGAAATGGACAAATTCTTGGAAAGGTACAATTTTCCAAGCATGAACCAGGAAGAAATAGAAAATATAAACAGACCAATCACAAGCACTGAAGTTGAAACTGTGATTAAAAACCTTCCAACAAACAAAAGCCCAGGACCAGATGGCTTCACAGGCAAATTCTACCAAACATTTAAAGAAGAGCTAACACCTATCCTTCTTAAACTCTTCAAAAAAATTGCAGAGGAAGGAACACTCCCAAATTTGTTCTATGAGGCCACCATCACCCTGATACCAAAACCAGAAAAAGATATCACAAAAAAAGAAAATCACAGATCAATATCACCGATGAACATAGACACAAAAATCCTCAACAAAATACTAGCAAACAGAATCCAACAACACTTTAAAAGGATCATACATCATGATCAAGTGGGATTTGTCCCAGGAATGAAAGTATTCTTCAATATATGCAAATAAATCAATGTGATACACCATATTAACAAATTAAGGAATAAAAACCATATGATCATCTCAACAGGTACAGAAAAAGCTTCTAACAAAATTCAACACCCATTTATGATAAAAACTCTCCAGAAAATGTGCACAGACGGAACCTACTGCAACATAATAAAGGTCATATATGACAAACCCACACCAAACATCATTGGTGATAAACTGAAAGCATTTCCACTAAGACCAGGAACAAGACAAGGATGTCCACTCTTGCCACTCATTCAACATAGTTTTGGAAGTCCTAGCCATGGCAATCAGAGAAGAAAAAGAAATGAAATGAATACAAATTGGAAAAGAAGTAAAACTGTCACTGTTTGCCGATGACATATTATACATTAAAAATCCTAAAGATGCCACCAGAAAACTACTAGAACTAATCAATGAACTTGGTAAAGTTGCAGGATACAAAATTAATGCACAGAAATCTCTTGCATTCCTACACACTAACAACAAAAGATCAAAAAGAGAAATTAAAGAAACAATCCAATTTACCATCGCAACAAAAAGAATAAAATACCTAAGAATACACCTACCTAAGGAGGCAAAAGACCTGTACTCAGAAAACTATAAAACGCTGATGAAAGAAATCAAAGATGACATAAACAGATAGGAGAAATATACCATGTTCTTGGATTGGAAGAATCAGATTTGTGAAAATGATTATACTACCCAAAGCAATCTACATTTTCAATGCAATCCCTATCAAATTACCAGTGGCATTCTTCACAGAATTACAACAAAAAATTTTTAAATTTGTATGAAAACACAAAAGACCCTGAATAGCCAAAGCAATCTTGAGGGAAAAAAACATGGAGCTGGAGGAATCAGGCTCCCCAACTTCAAGCTATACTACAAAGCTACAGTAACCAAGACAGCATGGTACTGGCACAAAAACAGAAATATAGATCAGTGGTACAGGATAGAAAGCTCAGAGATAAACCCACACACATATAGTCACCTACTTTATGACAAATAAGGCAAGAACATATAATGGAGAAAAGACAGCCTCATCAATAAGTGGTGCTGGGAAAACTGGACAGCTACATGTAAAAGAATGAAATTAGAACACTCCCTAACACCATACACAAAAATAAACTCAAAATGGATTAAAGACATAAATGTAAGACCGGACACTACAAAACTTTTGAGGAAAACAAAGGAAAAACACTCTTTGACATAAACCACAGCAAGATCTTTTTTGACCCACCTCCTAGAGTAATGAAAATAAACCAAAAATAAACAAATGGGACCTAATGAAACTTAAAAGCTTTTGCACAGCAATGGAAACAATAAACAAGATGAAAAGACAACCCTCAGAATGGGAGAAAATATTTGCAAATGAATCAACAGACAAAGGATTAATCTCCAAAATATACAAACAGCTCATGGAGCTCAATATCAAAAAAACAAACAACCCAATCAAAAAATGGGTGGAAAACCTAAATAGACATTTCACCAAAGATGACATACAGATGGCCAAGAGGCACATGACAAGATGCTCAACATCACTAATTATTAGAGAAATGCAAATCAAAACTACAATGAGGTATCACCTCACACTGGCCATCGTCAAAACATTTATAAACAGTAAATGCTGGAGAGGGTGTGGAGAAAAGGGAACCCTCTTGCACTGCTGGTAGGAATGTAAATTGGTACAGCCACTATGGAGAACAGTATGGAGGTTCTTTAAAAAACTAAAAATAGAACTACCGTATTACCCAGCAATCCTACTACTGGGCATATACCCTGAGAAAACCATAATTCAAAAGGACACATGTACCCCAATGTTCATTGCAGCACTATTTACAATAGCCAGGACATGGAAACAACCTAAATGTCCAATGACAGATGAACGGATAAGAAGATGTGGCACATATATACAATGGAATATTACTCAGCCATAAAAAGGAACGAAATTGGGTCATCTGTAGAGATGTGGATGGACCTAGAGTCTGTCAGTCAGAATGAAGTAAGCCAGAAAGAGAAAAACAAATATCATATAGTAACACATATATGTGGAATATAGAAAAATGGTAGAGACGAACCTATTTGCAGGGCAGGAATAGAGATGTAGATGTACAGAACAGACATGTGGACCCAGGGGGTGATGGGGAAGGTGGGCCGAATTGGGAGACTACGATTGACATATATACACTACCATGCGTAAAACTGATAGCTAGTAGGAACATGCTATAAAGCACAGAAAGCTCAGTTTGGTGCTCTGTGACGACCTAGATGGGTGGGATGGGGGGGCGGGGGAGGGAAGTCCAAGGGGTAGGAGATATAGGTAGACATACAGCTGATTCACTTCATTCTACAGCAGAAACTAACACAACATTCTAAAGCAATTATACTCCAATTAAAAAAATGTTAATAAAAGAATAAGAAATTACCGCTGTCTACTCAGTCATAGAAAAGAATAAATTTTGCCATATGTAACAACATGGATGTACCTGGAAAGTATTACGCTTAGCGAAATAAGGCAGAGAAAGACAAATACTGTATATTTTCACTTACATGTAGAATCTAAAAAATAAAACAAACAAATGAGTATGACAAAACAGAAACAGACACACAGATACATAGAACAAACTAATGGTTACCAGTGGAGACAAGGTTGAGGGGAGGGGCAATATAGGGGTAGGGAATTAAGAGGTACAAACTACTAGGCATAAAATAAATAAGATACAAGGATGTAATGTACAGCACAGAGAATATAGCCAACATTTTATAACTTCAAATAGAGTATAATTTTTAAAAATATCAAAGCACTATGTTGTACACCTGAAACTAACATAATATTGTAAATCAGCTAGACTTCAATAACAGAAAAAAGGAGGAATTTACCAGTGTCAAGCTCTATGTATCAAAGAATATCTTCAATTATCTGAAGAGCTATTAAAATACTCCTCCCTTTTTCAACTACATCATCTGTGTGACCCTAAATTTTCGTCATATACTTCAACCAAAACCACCACCACAGACTGAATCCAGAAGCAGATACAAGAATCAGCTGTTGGGACTTCCCTGGTGGGGCAGTCGTTAAGAATCCGCCTGCCAAGGTAGGGGACATGGGTTTGAGCCCTCATGCCACAGAGCAACTAAGCCCGTGCACCACAACTACTGAACCTGCGCTCTAGAGCCCGCAAGCCACAACTACTGAAACCCTAAAGCGCGCCTAAAGCCCGTGCTCCGCAGCAAGAGTAGCCACCGCGATGAGAAGCCCACACACCGCAATGAAGAGTAGCCCCTGCTCGCCGCAACTAGAGAAAGCCCGCACAGCAAAGAAGACCCAACGCACCAAAAATAAATAAATAAAATAAATAAATTTATTTTAAAAAAAAGAATCAGCTGTCTTCTTTTAATACAGGCATTGGAGGTTCGCAAAAGTAAACTAATAGTACTCCTCTAGTTTTTTTGCTTTGGAAAAATCATTTTTCATAAAAATATTAACATGTTAAGTGTGTTTTTATTCTTAATTTAGTACAATAATATTTTTAAACTTCTAGTATGGTAAATATTAAGAGATATAACCAAATACAATCTTCAAGCTTCAATAATTTTTAAGAGTGTAAAGGAGACTTCTGAAGCCAAAGCATCTAATAATCTGATAAATATCTCCTGTGTAGACATGAGAATAGATGTGTAGTAAAATTTACCAAAAACAGGAAAAGGTATATTCCAAATTGTCCTCCCCAACCTGGTCAAATTTCTACTCTTCCTGTATCTATTTCCCCATAGTAGCTATAATCAAACTTTTAAATTTCTGCCATGAGACTGACTTTTTTTTTGGGGGGGTGGGCTGCATTGGGTCTTTGCTGCTGTGTGCAGGCTTTCTCTAGTTGCGGCGAGCAGGGGATACTCTTCGTTGTGGTGTGCGGGCTTCTCATCGCAGTGACTTCTCTTGTTGCAGAGCACGGGCTCTAGGTGCGAGGGCTTCAGTAATTGTAGCACACAGGCTCAGTAGTTGTGGCTCGCAGGCTCTAGAGCATAGGCTCAGTAGTTGTGGCTCATGGGCTTAGTTGCTCCACTGCATGTGGGATCTTACCACACCAGGGCTCAAACCTGTGTCCCCTGCCATTGGCAGACGGATTCTTAACCACTATGCTACCAGGGAAGCCCGTGACTGACTTTTAATATCATTGCCTATAACTACTCCAATTCTTAAATCTTCACTCATTTTCTTTTTACTCAATTTATTTTTCAAGCATTTATATGTTAGGCATGGTCCTACATGCTGAAGATATATCCATAAGTAAGAATAAAGCAGTCTCTAAACAACACAGCTTAGAGTTGAAAGGGGGAGGAAAAGACAGTTAAGTACAACATGAGGGAGGTTTCTTTACTTTCAGAATACAAAAGAAAAAAAACTTTTTGATGTGGATTTAGAAGTATGATTCTTAAAACTCCTCAGATTAGTCTATTTTTAAATTATTTGCATCTTCATAATAAAAGTAGAGTGCCACAAGATTTAAAAACTTGACAGTAAGAATGCCACATCCTAAAGCACTTCTGGATCATGATGCTCACTTCAACTATGAGACTCTAAGTGTCTTAGAAGACAGAGATTGAGTCATTGTATCCACAGTGCTTATTTCTAAAATGTTTCTTGAATTAAATGTGCCCATAAAATTTCCAGATAATTAAGAGCTAAACTGAAATTTATCAGAGAAGACTCTATTAATAACAGATTTGTGGCATGTAACCAGCTGCAACTTTAATCAGGACAGGTGTCAAGAAAAAACGTAGGGAACCATAGATCTTGGATAGTAACTATGAACAAAAGGCAACAGAAATGTGGAGCACCAACGGAATGTCTGGACTCAAAGGCCAAAAGCAAGCAGTCAAAGGTTAATAGCCTATGATAACAAAGAGCTTGTGGATCCCCCTAATGCTTAATAGGAGAACGGAATGAGTGGATGGACCCATCAGGACTAATGGTTCTATTGCTAGTGACCAGCTGCCCACATCCCTCAATTGTTTTTCACCTTTTTAATTATGCATCCAAGATACTTCTTGCTATTACTTATATTTCAAAATATCACTATATATCATAAATTGTTAATATTTAGTATTTATTAAAATTAAATAATTGTAGCAAGAAGCTTTCGATGACCACTTTATCCTGGCATAAATGCCACTGATGTTGCTATACTATGTAAGATTCTCTGCATCTTGTGCCCAGATCTCAAGGAGCTGTTAAAACGTGCTGAATATCCTGAGGAAGCAGGTGTGAAGCTCAGTTAGTACTGTGGTCCTGCAGTCAAATCAGAATGAAGAAATCCCTGTGCCACGTGGACTCTTAGCCAATGGAGACAAGATAACATCAGATCATCCAGAATTCTTCTAAAATGAAAGACAGACAGTAGGGTTCAGTCAAGAGATCAAAACCACACAGTAATTGGAACAGGAAAAGTTTAATATAAAGAACTATTAACCATGACAATGGAAAAATGAAATTCTAAATGAAAAGAGAACTCTAAAGAATACCCCAGGGTACCCAAGGAAGAAAAAAATTGGAAGGGGAAAGCCCTCCCCAAGGTTAGGACTCAGATCTTCTTGGAAAAGGTATGGTTAGAGCCACTGGATGGGGGAGACATTTGCTGGGTTTCCCGGGCCAGAACTGGTCCACAGTTGCCAGGAAAGACCCCTGCAGACTTCAGAAGGGACAAGTCTGGCGGGTGGGCAACAAGACAGTCACAGTGCTGGGAGCCCACTCACAAGCAAGGTAATGCAAGGCCTGGGAGACACAGTGGCAGTGTCGGGAAGGCCACAGGAAATGACTTTCTGAAGTAATAAAGGCAGGCCAAAGCTGTCAGACATGCATGGAGAAGGAGAGGGGCATCAAGAATCTGTTCACCTGCAGGGCAACAAGGCCTTAGGTCTACAGTGTCCCTGTCAGGAGGGGTACAGGGTGCTAGCAGGCTGAAGCTGAGAGGCAGGTACACAGAGGAAGTCAGAGTCTGAAGCCCATTCTCCAATAGGTCTGGGGGACCTTGGTGTGCTCAGCTAGATGGCCGTCAATTGGCTGGGGCTGCAAGCTTATCAGGAGCCTGAGCTCTAGGTATACAGCTGAGGCAGATGCCTCTGGCAACGGTGCAGCAAAAGCAAAATGAAAAACAAAGCCCATAGAACACTGGAAAGAAGAAAAGACCTCACCCTCCCACAATGCCCCTCCAGTGTCCTCTACTGTGAAGCTTAACTGCATACTCACTGTAAAGGAAAATGCTTACAGAGTCCAAGCCATTAATGCAGAACGGGAAATGAAAGAAGGGACCTGAAGGGGAACTCCCTGGAGGTCCAGTAGTAAGGACTCTGCGCTTTTACTGCCGAGGGCACGGGTTCAAACCCTGGTTGGGGAACTAAAAACCTGCAAGCCTCGCAGCATGGCCAAAAAAAAAAAAAAAAGGGACCTGAAGCTAAGAGGCAATAAATGGATAACTGGCACGGCTTCTTAAAACCAAGAAGTACCAATGTAAGAGCCCCAGGAATTCCAGGGTGATCCTGAAAGGCAGCAATTTCCCCAGTGTTGATGAGAAATATAGTTGGTATCAAAACATACTCTCTAAAGCCATTATACGAAAATCAACATGGTATAGAAACAGGAATTAATGTAAAAATAGACAAATGCCACAAAAGAAAAAAACCTTTAATTCATGGCAACGCATATGAAAAGTATAACAAAGATTTCACTAGGAAAAATATGGATTATTTAATAAATGATCTTATAACAGATACCTAACCATCTGAAAGAACAGTAAAATGGAGTATCATCTGATATCCCATTCAAATATAAATTTCACATGGATATTAAAAAGAACTTTTTAAGCTATAAAAATCATCTTACAAGCAAACGTAGGTATGGGAGACCTTTCTAATCAGGACCAAAACTGCAAAATCTTGGCAGGGAGGTTAGTGGAGGGGCATGCAAGAATAGAACTGAAGGGCTTCCCTGGTGGTACAGTGGTTGAGAGTCCGCCTGCCGATGCAGGGGACACGGGTTCGTGCCCCGGTCGGGAGGATCCCACATGCCGCGGAGCGGCTAGGCCCGTGAGCCATGGCCGCTGAGCCTGCGCGTCCGGAGCCTGTGCTCCGCAACGGGAGAGGCCACAACAGTGAGAGGCCCGCGTACCGCAAAAAAAAAAAAAAAAAAGAATAGAACTGAACATATAAAAATTTGTTTGGCAAAAGCTATCATAAACAACTCTGAAATATGTATATGTACGTGAATATAAAAATACATGTGTACATATACATGTATGTATGCAGGTTTGTATATGAATGGAAGTATGTATTATGTATGCATTGTAACATGTATGTACATAAATGCATTGTGTTTCCCAACTATAGCAGCTGAAAGAGCCTAAAAGCAAGCTACCATGAGCTTATCTACTGCCCAGGCAGTTGTCTCTTTCGTCTCTGTGGCAGCCAGAGTCCAGCCAAAAAATGGAATCCACAGAGCAATTTGAACAGGAAAAGTCTTACAAAGAATTATTAACTATTTACACAAGATTAACTACTAAGAAGGAATAAAAGAGAACTATAAGGAATATCCTAGGGTGGAGAGAGAAAACCAAAGGCAGTACTTGTAAGGGGCGCCTCGTCCCCAAGGCTGGACTTCAGATCTCATGGACACTGTGGCTGCAGCACACTGGGTAAGAGAAGTTAGCTGGGCTGCCCGAGCCACACCTGTTCCATAGCAGGAGGGCCAAAGTCGGTGCGCAAGGAACTGCAGGCTGGCAAACAAGAAATTTTGCTGTGGTGTCAGCAGGCCAAGGGTGGAAGGCAGGAAGCCCCAGACAGGAACTGGCAACAAAATTTGCTAGAGGATGAGCACACGGGGCAGCCCACACACGCACATGCCACTGGCAACACAGCAAGCAGGAACAGAAGTACACCCAAACCCTATCTCCTGCAGGGTCCCTCCAACACCCTCTGCAGATTAAGTTTATACATGCCAGTTGGAACAGTAGGTCCAATAAGGCAATAAAAGGTTGATTTGGAGCTAAAATGCAATAAATTGATAACTAACATAGTTTCTAAAATCATTCCCCACAAAAAGCAACCAGGGCTCTGTGAAAAGACGGCTGATTCCAGGGCTGGAGCATAATAAATTCAAGATGAGCAATGAACATCTTCTTATGCCTAAAAGTAAGAAGTACTTTAAAAAAAAAAATTCGATAGGAAGAAGTTACAAGGACAGAAAAGCCAGAGTAAAAGGTCTCCTACTGGTCAAAACTAGGACAATTTGAGCATCAAAATAATTAAGTACATTAATGAATTCTAAACTATTAGGGGAAAAAAATAAGTATATGTGTCCAAATAAATAATGGATAGATGGATAAATATACAGACAGATACAATACACAGACATACAGCTGTATAGACAGATAAACAGATACAAGTAAAAAGAAGAATAGTTAACAAAGATACACAGATAAAGTGAGAAGGGAGGATAATCATTAATGTGGAAGGGGTGCTGGAACTGGAAAAATCATTATTTTGTAGCCATCATGCAAACATTGGTTCATGTAAGAATCAATGGATGCTAAATCTAAGAGGCAATTTTGTAAAAGAGCAGGATATATTCATGATCTTAAAAGTTTTGGAAGAAAGGAAGGAAGAAGGAAGGGAGAGAGGGATGGAGACATGGAGGGAGGGAGGAAGGTGAATATATGCGATAGTCTAAAAAATGACCCCAAAGATACCAGGTCCAAATTCCTGGAACTTGTAGATGATATGTTATTTGGACAAAGAGTCTTTGCACTTTTGATTAAGGATCTTGAGATTATCCTGAGTTATCAGGGTGGGCACTAAATGCCATCACAAATGTTCTTATAAGAGAGAAACAGAGAGAGATTTCACAGAGAAGGCAATATGAAGATGAAGCAGACAGAGGTTTGAAGATGAGGGCTTTGAAGATTGACATGATGCTGGCACAAGCCAAGGAACATACCCAGTCACCAAAAACTGAAAGAGGCAAGGACCATATTCTTCCCTAGAGGTTCTAGGCCCTGCTGACGCCTTGATTTCTGCCCAAAGATACTTATTTCAGACTTCTGGCCCCCAGAACTGCAAGAAAATAAAGTTCTATTGTTTTAAGCCACCACAAAAACAATCCTTCCTTTAATTTCTCTCTCCTCTCACATTTTACTAAAAGCAGCAAGAAGAAACCACACCATACTTATTAAACACTCTGGTTGGAAATCTCCTTAGCTACATTACCCTCTTCTTTGGTACATTTTCTACTTTCCAAATAACTGTATGCAACCATGTGGCTAGACTTTCTGCAACTACATAAGAAGGATCCACTACCTTCCTCTAATTTCCAGTAACAGTTACCTGATTTTCCTGCAAACCCTCACCTGCAGTCTTATCAACGACCGTGAAGCTTCTATGAACAGCTTCTTCAGGACACTTCAGGCCCTCACACTCTCCTCAAAGCCCATGGCTCATTCCAAAGCCACTCTCCACATCTTTTGGTTTTTCTCATAACAGCACTCTACTTACAGGTTAAAAAAAAAAAAATCTATTAAGTAGTCATTGCTATGTAACAAACTACCCCCAAACTTAGCAGCCTACGACAATAAACATTAGTATCTCACACAAACTCTGATAGTTAGGAATCCAAAAGTGGCTTGGCTGGATGGTTCTAGCTCAAGGTCTCTCATGAGGCTGCAGTCAAGCTGTCAGTCAGTGTTGCAGTCACCTCAAAGTTCTACAGGGACTGGAGAATCTGCATCTAAGTTCATTCACATGGTTGTGCCAGGTGTCAGATGCCTGCAGGGTGTTGGCTGTTGCCCTCTGTTCCTCTCCATGGGGGCCTCGTCATAGGCTGCATGAGTGTCCTTACAATATGAAAGCTGGTAAACCTCAGAGCAAGTAATGAGAGAGAGAGGGAGGGAACATCCCCAAGAGAGAAGCCATGGCCTTTACAGCCTAATCTCAGAAATGACATACTGTCACTTTTCCTTATGCTACTGGTTCCAAAGACCAATCCCTGGGAAGAGAAGACACCAATGTGTAACTAGCAGGAGAGGAGGATTACAGGTGGCCATCTTGGAGACTGTCTACCACAAAAGGCACGGTCCAAATATTTAGCAAACTAGCATGCAGCATGAATTTGACTTACCTATGTAGTATAAGAAAAAAATACGCTATTAAAACTACATTGTCCTAAATGTAAGGCCAGACACTATAAAACTCCTAGAGGAAAACACAGGAAGAACACTCTTTGATAAATCACAGTAAGATCCTTTTTGACCCACCTCCTAGAGAAATGGAAACAAAAATAAACAAATGGGACCTAATGAAACTTAAAAGCTTTTGCACAGCAAAGGAAACCATAAACAAGACCAAAAGACAACCCTCAGAATGGGAGAAAATATTTGTAAATGAAGCAACTGACAAAGGATTAATCTCCAGAATATACAAGCAGCTCATGCAGCTCGATATCAAAAAAACAAACAACCCAATCCAAAAATGGGCAGAAGACCTAAATAGACATTTCTCCAAAGAAGACAGACAGATTGCCAACAAACACATGAAAGGATGCTCAACATCACTAATCATTAGAGAAATGCAAATCAAAACTACAAATGAGGGCTTCCCTGGTGGCGCAGTGGTTGAGAGTCCGCCTGCCGATGCAGGGGACACGGGTTCATGCCCCGGTCCGGGAAGGTCCCACATGCCACGGAGCGGCTGGGCCCGTGAGCCGTGGCTGCTGAGCCTGTGCGTCCGGAGCCTGCACGTCCAGAGCCTGTGCTCCGCAACAGGAGAGGCCACAACAGTGAGAGGCCCGCGTACCGCAAAAAAAAAAAAAAAAAAAAAAAAAAAAAACCTACAAATGAGGTATCACCTCACACAGGTAAGAATGGCAATCATCAAAAAATCTACAAACAATAAATGCTGAAGAGGGTGTGGAGAAAAGGGAACCCTCTTGCACTGTTGGTGGTAATGTAAATGGATACAGCCACTATGGAGAACAGTATGGAGGATCCTTAAAAAACTAAAAATAGAACTACCATATGACCCAGCAATTCCACTACTGGGCATATACTGTGAGAAAACCATAATTCAGAAAGAGTCACGTACTACAATGTTCATTTCAGCTCTATTTACAATAGCCAGGACATGGAAGCAACCTAAGTGTCCATCAACAGATGAATGGATAAAGAAGATGTGGCACATATACACAATGAAATATTACTCAGCCATAAAACGAAATGAAATTGAGTTATTTGTAGTGAAGTGGATGGACCCAGAGTCTGTCATACAGAGTGAAGTAAGTCTGAAAGAGAAAAACAAATACTGTATGCTAACACATACATATGGAATCTAAAAAGAAAGAAAAAAAGGTTCTAACGAACCTAGGGGCAGGACAGAAATAAAGATGTAGAGAATGGACTTGAGGACATGGGGAGGGGGAAGGGTAAACTGGGACAAAGTGAGAGAGTGGCATGGACATATATACACTACCAAATGTAAAATAGATAGCTAGTGGGAAGCAGCCACAGAGCACAGGGAGATCAGCTCAGTGCTTTGTGACCACCTAGAGGGGTGGGATTAGGGAAGGTGGGAGGGAGACACAAGAGGGAGGGGATATGGGGATATATGTATATGTATAGCTGATTCACTTTGTTATACAACAGAAACTAACACAACATTGTGGAGCAATTATACTCCAATAAAGATGTTAAAAAAAGTTTTTTAAAAAACTACATTGTCACAGTAGTCATCACAATTAAACTTAGAGAACAAAATGTGATTCTGGCACACTACCTAACATAATAATGAACAATATTTACATAGTCATAATAATACAAATGTTACACATGATGTCTATTAAATTGCAGATTTGAAAATCATTCTACAGATTAAGTATTGAATCTTAATAATGATTATTGAACAGAATACAAATACTATCACCTTTGACAAACGTTAAAATACGCTGAGTAGTGAAAGGGGCTAAAGAGGTAAAAGAAAGGACAAATATGCTCTTAGGTTCATCTTACAGAGACAAATGGTATTGTCCATAGTTATGGAACAAGAAACAGAGACGCAGTCAATAGAGGAACTAAAAATATTATGTAATGATACAAGGGAACAGGCTAAGTCAAATTCTTACCTGCCAGAGTAAAAAGTCAAAAGATATGTCATAAGCTGTTATGTCAAAGAAAAAAAAAGGTATAAACTTACTATTATAGATATGGAATACACACTCAAGAAATGAAAAATAAAAAAGATAAAAGTCAGTTCTCTCTAGAAGCAAAACTGGGAGGAAGATGGGTAGAGTGGAAAATTACAGCTTTTTTTTTTTTTTGAGTATTTGTCTTTCTCCATCTGATTTATTTCACTTAACATAATACCCTCTAGGTCCATTCATGCTTTTGCAGATGGCAAGATTTCATACCTTTTTATGGCTGTGTAACATCTGATTGCATATATATACCACATCTTCTTCACCCATCCATCTATCAATGGCATTTAGGTTGTTTCCATATCATGGATTTTTTAAATAATGCAGCAATAAACAAAGGTCTGCATATATCTTTTCAAATTAGTGTTTTCATATTCTTCAGATAAATACCCAGAAGTGAAATAGCTGGATCATATGGTATTTCTATTAATTTTTTGAGAAATCTCCACACTGGTTTCCACTGTGGCTGCACAAATTTACCTTCCCACCACCAGTGTATGAGGGTTCCCTTTTCTTCACATCCTCTCCAACACTTTTGATAATCACCATTCTAATGAGCATGAGGGGGTACCTAACTGTGATTTTGATTTGCATTTCCCTAATAATTAGTGATGTTGAACATCTTTTATGTGCCTGTTGGACATCTGTATGTCTTTGGAAAAAGATCTATTCAGATTTTCTGCCCATTTTTTAATCAGGCTGTTTGGTTTTCTTTGTTGTTGAGTTGTATGAGTTCTTTATATATTTTGGATATTAACCCTTTATCAGATATACGATTTGCAAGTACCTTCTCCCACTCAGTAAGTTGTCTTTTCATTTTGTTAATGGTTTCACTTGCTGTGCTGAAGCTTTTTAGTTTGATGTCATCCCATTTATTTTTGCCTTTATTTCCTGTGCCTGAGGAGACATATCCAAAAAATTATTGCTAAGACTAATATCAAAGAGAGTACTGCCTATGCTTTCTTCTAGGAATTTTATGCTTTCAGATCTGACATTCAAATCTTTAATCCATTTTGAGTTAATTTCTGTGCATGGTATAAAATAGTGGTCTAGTTTCATTCTTTTGCATGTGTCTATCCAGTTTTCCCAACACCATTTATTGAAGCGACTTTCCTTTCTCCACTGTACTTTCTTGGCTACTTCGTTGTAATTCGTTATCCATATATGTTTGGGTTTATTTCTGGGCTCTCAATTCTGTCCCATTGATCTGTGTGCCTGTTTTCTGCCAATAACATGCTATTTTGATTAGTACGGCTTTGTAGTATAATTCGAAATCAGGGAGTGTGATATCTCCAGCTTTGTTCATTTTTCTCAGGATTATTTTGGCTGTTCTGGGTCTTTTGTGATTCCATACAAATTTTAGGATTTTTTGTTCAATTTCTGTGAAAAATGTTGAGATTTTGACAGTGATTGCATTGAATCTGTAGATTGCTTTAGGTAATATGGACACTTTAACAATGTTAATTCTTCCAATCCATGGGATATCTTTCCATTACTTTGTGTCTTCTTCAATTTCTTTCAACAATGCCTTACAGTTCTCAGCGTACAAATCTGTCACCTCCTTGGTTAAGTTTATTCCTAGGTATTTTATTCTTTTTGTTGGGATTATAAATGGGACTGTTTTCTTAATTTCTCTTTCTGCTAGTTAATTGTTAGGGTATAAAAATGCAACAGAGTTTTGTACTTTTATTTCCTACCCTGCAAATTTACTATATTCGTTTAATATTTCTAATAGTTTTTTGGTGAAATCTTTAGGGGTTTCTATATATAAAATCATGTCATCTGCAAATAGTGACAGTTTTACTTCCTTTCCAATTTGGATGGCTTTTATTTCTTTTTCTTGCCTAACTGCTCTGGGTAGGACTTCCCATACTATGTTGAATAAGAGTGGCAACAGCAGGCATCCTGATCCCACTGATGGAAGAATACCTTTCAGTTTTTCACCACTGAATATGATGGTAGCTATGAGTTTGTCATATATGGCCTTTATTATGTTTAGATACGTTTATGTTTAGGTACATTTCTTCTGTACCCATTTTATTTTATTGAAAGTTTTAATCATAAATGGATATTGAAAACTGTCAAATGCTTTTTCTGCATCTATCAAAATGATCATATGATTTTTATCCTTCGTTTCATTAATGTGGTGTAGAACGTTAATTGATTTGCAGACACTGAACCATCCTTGTATCCCTGGAAGGAATGTCACTTGATCTTGGTGTATTATCCTTTTAATGTATTGTTGTATTCAATTTGTTTAATATTTTGTTGAAGATTTTTGCATCTATGCTCATCAGAGATACTGGCCTGTAATTTTCTCTTTTGTGTGTTGTCCTTATCTGGCTTTGGTATCAGGGTAATGTTGGCCTCATAAAATGTGTTAAGAACCATTCCCTTCTTTTCAATTTATTCGGAAGGGTCTGAGAAGGACAGGTATTAAATCTTCTTCGAATGTTTCACAGAATTCACCAGTGAAGCCATCTGGTCCTGGACTTCTGTTTTTTGGGGAGGTTTTTGGTTACTGTTTCAATCTCTTTACTAGTGATCAGTCTATTCAGATTTTATATTTCTTCATGTTTCAGACTTGAAAGCTTGTATGATTCTAAGAACTTATCCAATTCTTACAGGCTGTCCAATTTGCTGGCATATTTGTTCATATCAGTCTCTTATATAATCCTTTGTATTTCAGTGTAACTTCACCTCTTTCATTTCCGATTTTATTTATTTGAGCCTTCCCTTTTTTCTTAGTGAGTCTAGCTAAAGGTTTGTCAATTTTGTTTACCTTTTCAAAGAACCAGCTCTTAGTTTCACTGATCTTTTCTTTCATTTAATTCTCTATTTCATTTATTTCCACTCTGATTTTTATTACATTCTTCCTTCTACTGACTTTCTGCTTCATTTGTTCTTTTCTTCTAGTTCCTTTAGCTGTAAGGTTAGATTATTTGAGATTCTTCTTGTTTCCTGAAGTAGGCCTATACTGCTATAAACTTCTGTTTTAAAACTGCTTTTGCTGCATCCCACAGATTTTGGTACATCTTATTTTCATGTCTTTTTTTGATTCCTTCATTGACCAATAGCTGTTCAGCAGCATGTTGTTTAGTCTCCATATATTTATGACCTTTTCCAGCCTTCTTGTAGTTGATCAATCTTCTTAAAGAGACTTGATATTTGTCCCAACATGTTCTATCCTTGAGAACACTCCATGTGCACTTGAGAAAAATGTGTATTCTGTTGCTTTTGGATGGAATGTTCTGTATATATCTATTTAATAAGTCTAGTCTAATGTTTCATTTAAGGCCAATGTTTCCTTGTTGACTTTCTGTCTGGATGATCTATCCATTGATGTAAGTGGGGTGTTAAAGTCCCCTACTATTATTATGTTGCTGTCAGTTTCTCCTTTACGACTGTTATATAATTGCTTTATATATTTTGGTGCTATGTTAGATGTATATATTATTAGTAAATGTCATGTCTTCTTGACAGACTGTTCCCTTTACCATTATATAATGACCATCTTTGTCTCGTTAGTTTTTTGACTTGAAGTCTATTTTTGTCTAAGTATGGCTACACCTGCTTTCTTTTGGCTGCCATTTGCTTGGAGTATCATCTTCCATCTCTTTACAATGAGCCTGTATTTGTCTTTAGAGCTGAGTATCCCAGAGGCAACAAATAGTTGGGTCTTATTTTTTAATCCATCTGGTCACTGTTTCTTTTGATTGAATTCAATCCATTTACATTTCGGATGATTAGTGACATATGAAGACTTAGTACTGCCATTTATTTATCATTTTCTGGTTGCTCTCTATCTTCATTGTTTCTTTTTTCTTGTGTTTGTGTCTGCCATTTTAGTTTGGTGTTCTTGGGGGTTTTTTTTAAGATTTTTTTATTTTTAATATTTATTTATTTGGTTGCAGCTCACCGGCTCCTTAGTTGTGGCATGCGAACTCTTAGTTGTGGCATGAATGTGGGATCTAGTTCCCTGACCAGGGATCAAACCCAGGCCCCATGCATTGGGAGTGCAGAATCTTATCCACTGCACCACCAGAGCAGTCCCAGTTTGGTGTTTTTCTGTGATGTTTTGCTCAGTTTTCTCTTTTTTATGTTTCATGTTTCTGCTCTAGATTTTTTGTTTTGTGGTTATCATAAGGTTTGTATAAAACATCTCATAGATAAGATAGTCCTTTTTATGCTGATAGTATCATATCTTCATTTGCCTATACAGTTCCATCCTTTCCCTCTTCCCCTTTTATGTTTCTTTTTTCCCCTTTTATGTTTTTGTTGTCACATATTATCCCTTATTATGTTGTGAGTTAATTACCAAGTTGAAGTAGCTAGTTATTTTTAATGCTTTTTTTCCCTTTAATCTTTATGTCACAATTGTGTTTAACAACCTATTCTGACACAGAGCTGTACTTTCTGATTCTATCTATTTATCACCTTACTCGAAGTTTTGTGTACTTTTGCCTTTCCATTTCAGGTAGAAGAGCTCCTTTCAACATTTCTTATAAGACAGGTATAATGGTGATAAATTGCCTTAGCTTTTGTTTGTGTGGGCAAGCCTTTATTTCTCCTTCATATGAAGGACGACTTTGCCAGATAGACTATTCTTGGCTGACATTTTTTATCTTTCAGTATTCTGAGTATGTCATCACACTCTCTCCCAGACAATAGAGTTTCTGATGAGAAATCTGCTGAAAGCCCAATGGGGGGGTACCTTTGTAGGTTACTATCTTTTTTCCCCTGGCTGCCTTTAAAATTCTTTCCTTATCATTGACTTTTGACAGTGCATCAGCGGGATCACATGCCCTGCTGCATGGTCCCCTGTGGCTGCAGGTGCCATTGCAGCTGGAAGGCCAGAGTCATGTGCACTGCCTCCACTGCTGTTACTGCATTCTCTGGGGCTGTGGACTCAGTCACCATGGCCAGGGGCTGGAGTTGCAGGTACCACCTCCACTGTTCCCCTGGTTCCACCTCCTCTATGTGCCCAGTCCAGTCACCTTCAGATGTAAAAATGTGTGGATCTCTTCAGCATCCTGTTCTGTTAGGCAAAGGAAACTTTGTTGAGTTGTTTTACTAGTTATAGACTGAAGGGGAAAGAAGGGATCATCTCATGCTACCATGATCCTGACGCTGCTCTCCAGGAAACTACTGCTTTTTATTGAACATTCTTCTATTAGCTTTGTTTTGTGCTTTGTTTTTCAATTTTCTTAGGTATACCTGCATTACTTTGACTTCTAAAGTTATTCCAATGTATAAAAAATGCTGATGCTAAAATTATTTGAAAACAATAATGCAATATGCAACAAAAGTCACAGAAATATGCATACCCTTTGACCAAGCAATTTTGCTCCCAGGAATTTATCCTAATTAAATAATTGCACATCTGCATTACAGTGTACAAATAAGAATATTAAGCAGTGTTGTTTATAATAGCAAAAAAACTAAAAATAATATATGAGTAAAAGGTTGGTTAATAAATCATGGTATATACAAAAACTGAAATACTATGCATCTATTAAAATTAATAATGTAGATTCTTTTATTGATACGAAAAGACAATCACAATATACCACTGTATGAAAAAGAGGTTTCAAGACTACATTTAGCAAGACTTCAATTTTGAAGTTTAAATGTACAGAAAGGTAAAGAAGCATGTGCATACTCATATGTACACACAAGCACAAGCACACACAGACACACACACACAGAGTCTAAAAATTATGCTAAAATGTTATACCATCTAGGAAATGGTATTAAGGTTGAATTTTTATTTTAAGTAGTTTTCTGTATCATCTGAGTTATTTGCATATGGTACTTTATAACCTGAAAAAAAAAACTGTCTAGTTTGAAAAATAACGTCCATATACTTTGACTCTACAACTCCACATGCAGAAATTGATTTTTAAAAAATAACAGGATGGGACTTCCCTGGTGGCGCAGTGGCTAAGAATCTGCCTGCCAATGCAGGGGACATGGGTTTGAGCCCTGGTCCAGGAAGATCCCACATGCCATGAAGCAACTAAGCCCATGCTCCACAACTACTGAGCCTGCACTCTAGAACCTGTGAGCCACAACTATTGAGCCCGCATGCCACAACTACTGAAGCCTGCACGCCTAGAGCCTGTGCTCCGCAACAAGAGAAGACTCCACAATGAGAACCCGTGCACCGCAACAAACAGTAGCCCCTACTCGCCACAACTAGAGAAAGCCAGCACGCAGCAATGAAGACTCAACACAGCCAAAAATTAATTAATTAATTTTAAAATAAATAACAGGATGAATATAAAGCTGTCCATACAAGAAAATTTATGGTAAAGTTATAGAAAAAGCAAGAAATAACATTCTGTACTCTATTGGTCAAGGTCCAGTCAAGGGATTAAAAAACATAGCAATTATTTTAACAAAGAGAATTTAATATAAAAAAAGTAAACTAAGGGCTTTCCTGGTGGCACAGTGGTTGAGAGTCCGCCTGCTGATGCAGGGGACACGGGTTCTTGCCCCGGAGCAGCTGGGCCCGTGAGCCATGGCCACTGAGCCTGTGCGTCCGGAGCCTGTGCTCCGCAATGGAAGAGGCCACAACAGTGAGAGGCCCGTGTACCGCAAAAAATAAAAGAAAAAGTAAACTAAGTGAAAACGAAGGCAAAAAAAGGAACACCAAAGTATCAAAATAACAGAAAATAACAAGTGTTGGCAAGGAGGAAGAGAAACTGGAACCCTTATGCACAGCTAGTGGAAATGTAAAATAGAGCAGCCACTAAGGAAAACAACATGGTGGTTCCTCAAAAAATTAAAAATAAAATTACCATATGATCCAGTAATTCCACTTTCAGTATATACCCCAAAGAATTAAAAGCAGGAATTGAACTGATATGTGTACACCCATGTTCACAGCAGTATTATTTTTAATAGCCAAAAGGTAAAAGCAATCCAAGTGTTCACTGATGGATGAAAAAATAAACAAAATGGTGTCTACACACCCAATGGACTATATTCAGACACAAGAAGGAAATTTTGACACATGCTATTGATACAACATAGGTGAATCTTGAGAAATTATGCTAAGTGAAATGAGCCAGTCACAAAAGAACAAATACTGTATGATTTCACTTATATGAGGTGTCGATCCACAGTTGGTTGAATCCATAGATGCAGAACCTGCAGATCCAGAGGGCTGACTACACAACACCATTTTATATAAGGGACTTGAGCATCCACAGATTCTGGTATCCACAGGGTGTCCTGGAACCAATCCCCCACAGACACCAAGGGACAACTGTAAGAATAATTCAATGTCACCTCATGTTCCTACAGGGTTTTTCTATTTGCTTCATCGGTTAGAGTTTGAGTTGTTGTTCTGGTGCTGTTTTTTCATGAAAGAAAGGAGTAAATGCATTCTGAGTTAACAAAACCACAGCAAGAACATGAAAAAACAGGTGACCTGAAAGGTCTGCAGTTTGGCCTGCCATGTTCCTCTCGGTGGCACTCGGGCTCACGCGGCCTGCCTCACCACCCAGTGGGGAAGACATATAAGGAATGTGCCTAAGACAGCTGTGCAGAATGGAGCTGGAGGAGCCTTATTTGTGCAGAGAGATACTCCTGAGAATAACCCAGATACTCCATTTGATTTCACACCAGAAAACTATAAGAGGATAGAGGCCATTGTAAAAAACTACCCAGAAGGGCATAAAGCAGCAGCTGTGCTTCCAGTCCTGGATTTAGCCCAAAGACAGAATGGATGGCTGCCCATCTCTGCTATGAACAAGGCTGCAGAAGTTTTATAAATACCTCCAATGAGAGTATATGAAGTAGCAACTTTTTATACAATGTATAATAGAAAGCCAGTTGAAAGTATCATATTCAAGTCTGCACTACTATACCTTTCATGCTTCGAAATTCTGACAGCATACTGGAGACCACTCAGAAAAAGCTTGGAATAAAGGTTGGGGAGACTACACCTGACAAACTTTTCACTCTTATAGAAGTGGAATGTTTAGGGGCCTGTGTAAATGCACCAATGATTCAAATAAATGACAACTACTATGAGGATCTGACACTTAAGGATATTGAAGAAATTACTGATGAATCCAAAGCTGGCAAAATCCCAAAATCTGAACCAAGGAGTGGACGATTCTCATGTGAGCCAGCCAGAGGTCTTACCTCTTTGACTGAACCACCTAAAGGACTTGGCTTTGGTGTGCAAGCAGGCCTTTAATTTATATTCAATAGCAAATATGTCACTGGAGAAATAAAATAGGAATCTCCTATCTTAAAAAAAAAAAAAAGAACATGAAAAAACAACTTCACTTGCTTGAGGCATGATAGGAATTATCTTAATAAGGGGCTTCTGACTTCATGGTACAGTGTTTCAGTGTTCAGTATATATACATAATTAGCTAATCATCACTTTTCAAAATCACAATTTCAAAATAATCACTTACCAAACACTATTCCTTTAGCAAATGGAGGAAACAATTCTGAACGTCGGAATAAGTTTTTGTGAATTTGCCATAGTTCTTTGTGTAGTTTCTTAAAGTCACTGTATCTCTTCCATACAATTATCTAAAGAGAGAAGATAATTAAATGTGTAACTCACAGTGAAACCACAGATATCTGAAAAACAAATAATCTTTTTATTCAAGTGCTCAAAACTGTCATGCAAAGGCAAACATATATGTTCTAACCAATATGGTTAACTGTCTAAAATTAACTAATAATATTTTATTTAAAAATATAAAGCAGCAATTCTTCCTCAAACTGTTCTGTTTGGGTTTTTAAATTTCATTTTAAACAAGTACTATTTTCTTCATACTAGAAAAATATCAACCTGGTACAAAAAAGGCTTACACTACATAAAATGTCACTTAACCTGTTCAAACATTAATTACTATTACCCTGGAAACGAGTTAGATGTCAAAATATATATTCATCTCAAAAACAGCATGTTTATAAACACAAAGTAGTTTAGACAATTTTTAAACATAAAAAACATACTCAGCACTTGCCTAAAAGAATAATCTGAAAAACACTGAAAAAAAATGGCTTTGTAACAAATAATTAACCTAAACTTTTGCATTTCATAAACCTCAATAAAAATAGTAACAAGATTTCTGGAGGCAAGGTAAATCCTGATCAGAATACCACTAAAATTAGGATATTTCAAAAAACAAAATAACAATCATTTAGATTATACAACATGTAAAAGTTTACTTTCATTAGTTTAAATTATTGTCTAAACTTTAGATTAAATTAGAAAGAAAAAAACACTTAATAAAAAGAATTTGACACATGGCCTTGATGTCGCTGATTCAGCCCCTCAGTTGCCACAAAATAGGGTAAAACTGAGCTTTTAATTCCATTACCTGGTATATTGGGGCCTTTACTTCTGAAAAACCTAATTATTTCACTTCTAACAAACTCAATAGTGTAATGCTAATAAGCAAATCTTAGGCCAAAGAGGTAACCAAGTGTGATTTAAGAGACCTGTCAAAAAATCTACTCCTGTATATAAGAAATTCTTCACTAAACTCTGCCATACTATCAAAACTTCTACCATGATTACTAAGTGTCTTGCTTTAATAAAGGAAACTTGCTTTTAATCCTAGGAGACTAGTCAGACTATAATATGAATTAATTTAAACAAACTGCTTCCTCCTTATCCTTCCTTTTATTCATTTACTTGACAACAAAAATAGTCATCAAAACAAATATTTTCATGAGCCTACCTTATGCTAGGCACTGTGTTGGCACAAAGGATGAAGAAATGAGAAACAAACTCCCTCCTTTAAAGAGTTCCCTGTCAAATTAGGAAGAATAAGCCAACACAATAACTACATCACAAGACAGCATGATAAATGCTTAAAACAGTAGCTCAAGCGTATTATGGAAGGAGCACCTACACAAAGTACTGACTTAGGTGGGCACACTGAAGGGACATAATAGCTAGAACAACAACAAAAAAAGACAGAGAGAGAGAAGTGGTTGGGAATGAAGTATTTAAAAGGAGAGTGAGATGCCAAATATAATTACTAAAATTTTGGCTTTTGCAACTAGATAAATAGTAGTGTTATTCCCTAAGGTAAAGAGCAAAGGAGAAAACGCTGTTTTGAGATAAGAACGAAGTTCAATTTTAGACATATTTTATTTAGGTGCATGTGAGGCATTTAATTGGAGTTGTCCAATAGAAAAGACAGGTTTGGAGTTCAAGAGCAAAAACTAAACAAGAGGTATTAACTGGGAAGTCATCGGGAGAGAGGTGGTAATCACTCAGAAAACATTTCTCAGCATTTCTAACAAGATGAGGAATCTAACAACTGAATGATGGGGGTCAGGCAGAAGTAAAGAAGAAACCAAGCACAAAGTAAGTATTTAAGAAGCTCAGCTATGCCATGACACATGACACCTGGATGGAAGAAAAGATTTTATTTTAAATGGAAGTAAACAAGACAAATGCTGACAGCAGAAAATCAACAGTTCCAGTAAAAGACAGAGTAAGAGGAACTAACTGAGAGAGCCAAACCAACACTCGAAAAGTAAAAGGTCTCAGGACAGTGAGATTACAAGTGATTTTAATTTTCATATCTTGCTTCTTTGTAGTTTCTAATTTTGATACATTAACATAATTTTGTCACGGGAAAATAGTGTTATTTTTATATTTTTTAAATAGATCAAATTATGGTGCTACCACACTTGCCAAGGGCTTAAGGGGGAAATGGGTGGTGGGCCCAGGACAATAATCTTTTTTTTTTTGTCTGTGTTAGGTCTTTGTTTCCACGCGGGGGCTTTCTCTAGTTGTAGCGAGTGGGGACTACCCTTCGTTGCGGTGCGCAGGCTTCTCACTGAGGTGGCTTCTCTTGTTGCGGAGCACGGGCTCTAGGTGCACGGGCTTCAGTAGTTGTAGCACGCAGGCTCAGTAGTTGTGCCACGCGGGCTCAGTAGTTGAGGCTCGCGGGCTCTAGAGCACAGGCTCAGTAGTTGTGGCGCACGGGCTTAGTTGCTCTGTGGCACGTGGGATCTTCCCGGACCAGGGCTCGAACCCGTGCCTACACTGGCAGATGGATTCTTAACCACTGCGCCACCAGCGAAGTCCTCATGACAGTAATCTTACATAAGGGAAATGCAATCCTTAAAGCCATTATAAACCAGACATGAGAACTATTCAAAAGGCTGAAGCTCATGGAAACAATTAAATCTACAGATAAAATTTATATTCTAGAGTCCGCCTGCCGATGCAGGGGATACGGGTTCGTACCCCGGTCCGGGAAGATCCCACATGCCACGGAGCGGCTGGGCCCGTGAGCCATGGCCGCTGAGCCTGCGCGTCCAGAGCCTGTGCTCCGCAACAGGAGAGGCCACAACAGTGAGAGGCCCGCGTACCGCAAAAAAAAAAAAAAAAAAAAAATTTATATTCTAGTTAGGGTCATTTTCAGATAAAGTCAGAGTAACTTAAAGGGCAAAAGTTAACAATTGAATCACAATAATAATAATAATAATACCATGGCATATAAACCAGTAGATAGTCTGTCATAGCAAAAATTAGAGAATCTGTGTTTCTTCACCATGCCCTAATTTATTCACTCATATATTCCTTATTCTGGACTCTAAGACTGTAGAAGTGAAATACCTAAGAGCAAATATAAACCCTCAAAAAAGGCAGGAAATCAAAGCATCCCCAAAATGTCACCATCTACTGCCTCCTTTTCTTCTTACTCCTTTTGAGCTTGGACATTTCTAGAAATCTTCAAAATGTAAATGTGAACAAAAGCACATGTCCATTACATCAGCAAGTATGGATGTCTATAACTGGACTATACAAAGTCCCAAAAGATACATGCAAAACATATTTTTTCTAATAATCAATTCTTTCCTATCAGGAAAAAAAAAGCTATATTAACAACTATTACTCTGCAGAACCAACCCTGCAGAAATTTCCTATTTATTATAGTTACTCTGAATAAAATTCCTCAATTAAATATTAGTTGTGACAATCATAATAGACTACAAATTTAATAAAAGCTTAATTTTCATTAAAAACACTGCCTTAAATACTTTTTACATAAAACAAATGCTTTCTTTTCAGATAATTTCTCTTAACGATACCAAAAACACTTTAGATCTTTTACAAAACCACTCAATTCAATTAACTTTGTCCTTTTTACTCTCATATAGTATTTAAAACTAGCTGGATCACCTTTTCCTGTAACATCACTACCATACTATCTGCTTACAGATTTTCTTTCCTCCCCTTTTGAAGAGCTTTTCCTTTCCCGACACATTTCCGAATGTGCTCAAATAGCTTTTCTAAAACTATTTTATTTATGAAATGACTTCAACGTTAGAGATTTCTGACATGATACATAGAAAGTTCTATTTTGATTCTCCTTTCCCACATTTCCCCAGTGAAATTTACTACCTAGAGAGAAACAGAGCTATAGGTTACTTTTTTTATTAAAGGTGGGGGGAGGAGGGCACATCTCCATCTTTTTCTTTACCTTCTGCAAGTGTTCAGAGCAGCGGTCCCCAAACTTTTTGGCACCAGGGACCAGTTTCGTGGAAGACACTTTTTCCACGGACTGCGGGGGCAGGGAGGGGGAGGCATGGGAGGGGTTCATGCGGTAACTCGAGCAATGGGGAGCGGCAGATGAAGCTTTGCTCGCTCACCTGCCACTCACCTCCTGCTGTGCAGCCCAGTTCCTAACAGACCACGGATCAGTACCAGTCCGTGGCCCAGGGCATTGGGGACCCCTGCTCTAGAGAAGCTACTGAACAAGAAGCCACATTAACTATTGCTGTCCCCCTTAAGATTCACCCATGCTGCTCTTAATAATAAAAATTTAGAGGGTATCTTTAAAAGATAAAAAGAAAAAACTATCCTGGATAATTTTAAATTATTTACTCCATGTGAGTGTTTTGGCATCCTTAGTAAGAAAATAGAGCTATCTGGTAGCATGCACCAAGGGGTGTGTGTGTGTGTGTGTGTATAAAAGAGCCAAATTTCTCCACTTTTATAAGGATACCATATTATTAGCCCTATACTTGCTTAGACAAGCAGTACATCTACTGATCTTCAATAGCACTTGTGAAGCATGACTAAATTCTAAGCAATAACTAAATGAATCTGTTAACAGAGAAAGAAAGTGAAAAAAAGGAAATAGAAACTAATTCTAGGTGGTAAAATTCCTCTCCTAAATAAGAATTCCAATGTTTAAATGAAATACGTGGGAAACCAAAAAATGTTGCTATAACTTCAAGGTTATTTATACTTCAAGAAGCAAGCTAGACAGAAGACATTCTTTTCAAAATTTTATTCCATTTCTAACAAAGGACCATGCAATCATCTAACTAAAGGACACTTACAAGAGTTTTCTGATGAATGGTTCACCAACAGTTGTTATTATAAAAGAGATTTCCCCAAAAAAGGATTAAGGAAATGGCAGAGAGTATGTTCATGGATAGGTTGGTTCAGGATTCTCCCTGGAAAAGGGGAACATCAAGCTACAAACTACAGCACAGCAATCACAAACTACAGCACAGCAATCACTACAGCACAGAAACACAACCCATTTTCAATTCTAACAGAGTTGTAAATTTTCAAAAGCAGAATAGCCTGGAATTGACTATTAATTCAACATAATTAATAGAATTCTAAGGAATAGTTCATACTAATCAACTGACACTTAAGTAAAAACAGTACTTTATCAATCAAAGGTACAAGTTATTTTCACTGCCATTTTGAAAGGATAGAGATATATAGATACAGATCTAGACATAGATATAGATATAGCCTTTTCTTCCTAAATAACAATATTACAATATTCTCTTCCTGGCTATAGGTGGGGGGTGGGGTGAGATATCTTAAAACCCCTAAGGAAAAAGTATGAAATCATTTTAAAATGTGTCTTTTATTGAACTCTTTTTAACAACAGGACAAAAACAAGTATCAGATCAGATATAGCAAGTAATGGTAATATATAAAAGTTAAAATATTATCTAAATATGTGTCACAAATTCAAACCAACTGGCAGCAAACAATCAACTTAAATCTATGAATCAAACCAGGTATGTACAGTAAGGAGTAGTGGGGCTTGTGGCTAAATAGATAGCGTATAGCCCACCTGAAGACATTAAAATGCAATTAAGAAAATAACTTGCAGAATCAAGACTGCCAATTTACAACATCTGTTTTAAACACTTTAGTAGGAAGAAAAAAGAAAAAAAAAATATATATATATGCTCTTCTAATCCTACTGTAAATAAGCAAGGACCAAAATGAAAGTAAATTTTAAAATGTTAAAAAAAAGCTAACTCCTCACAGTTAGGATTCCTAAAGGATATATAACAAGGATAAAGTAATTATAAATAGAGAATTCCACAGTTTTAAGCAAAAATATAACAAGCTGTTATTTCAGAAAGAGGGAAATAGTCTGTAAAAGAACTACAAAATTTTAAAAAGAAACATCTACACCCAAAGCTGTTTTCCAACATGCCAACTCAGTATAAAAATGAAAGTAAACGGAAACACATAATTTATTATTATGATCTTTAAAATTAGTACTAGTTACCAAATACTTTCTTTTTTTTTTTACCAAACAGGCATCATGATTTTGAAATAGGTAAAGAGGGGCCCTTAACTGATACTGAAATCTTATGAGTGGTAGTTATCAGAAAAATTATCACATTATTAAACGGCACTATAATTCCTGAAATTCTTATTTATATAACTTAACACCTACTGAAACTTAACATGTACTTAATAGGTCTGAAATAAGATACTTCAGCTATTGTTTAATGAATTGCAGACAACCTCCAGATAAACATACAAATACAAAAACTGACATACAAATAATTGTTTCCTCTATAAAGCATTTAATTAAATTTTTGTCAAATACATAAAATAAAATTTTCATATGGATAAACATGTTACCTCCTGGACATCCTCTGGATTTCTTCGTGAAACAACCTAAAACAAAGCATACACATAAATCATTTCATTACTTTCAACAGAATTTGTATGAAAAATTCAATTTGCTTAAAGAAAAAGAAATACTATATTATATCACTTACACAGAAGTCAGTTATATAATAACTTCGGTATCTGAAACACATACTAAAAAATTAAGCAAAAAGGCAAGTAAAATAAAGTCCCCATGCTAAAGTTCATGTATTATTACATTCACAAGAGAATGCCTCATGCTTTCCCTCTTACTTGACATAATTCTAACAGCTTGTCTATCCCCCTTTCCAGCCTACATATAAATCAGAAGCATAAAAAGCAGCTGCACCTGGACAAAGTATACAAAAGGATAGCACTGCTTTTTTTCTTTTTTTTTCTTTTTCGTTTTTTGGCTTTTTTCCTGTATTATTTCTTACAACTGTATGTGAATCTACAATTAGCTCAATAAAAATTTCAAGTTAAAAAAAAAACAGCAACCACAATGCTCCCATACACCACTATGTGTTAGAAGTAATCACTGACCTCCTAATGGTGAAGAAGAAAACAAAAGTAACCCATAAAAAATTATATACATCATCCTCATCCTTAAGGAGCTCCTGGCTGAAGGCATAAAACAGTAAACATGATAAGATGGCCATTCTGTAAGTACAGACTGAGAGAGGAACAGGGATGCGGGTGCAAATAAGACAGACAGAAAAGGTCAGGGAAAACATCAAAGATGAAGGATGAGGGGGAGGAGAGGATTCCAGACACAAGAGAAGGAATGCTGGACAAGCTGGAATGCAAGGAGCTTTAGGGTCGCTTGCGAGCTGCATTTTACAGTTAAATTCAAATTTAAATTCCTAAGACTGACTGCATATGGGCCTTTAAGGTGTGACTGGCACCTGGCATCATCCCTTACTATCCTGCAAGGCCCTAGGACCTAACCCCATTACCTCTTGGACCCCCACCCCATCTTTCCACCCACACAGATCTCTTTTCCAGGAGGTCAAATTTATCAAGTGCATCCCCACCCCTACCTGAGGGCTACCATGCTCACTGTTCCCTTTGCCTGAAATGCTTTTCCCCTCAGTATTTTCATGGGTTGTTCCTTCATCTCTTTCAAATCTTTACCCAAATGTCAATTTCTCAGCGAGGACTTTTTTGTCCTTCCTATTTAAAATACAGCTCTACTCACACCTGGCATTCTCTATCCTTTTCCCCTGATTTATGGTTTTCAAAATATTATGCTATGTATTTTACTTGTTATCTATTTTGCAACCTGTGTGTAGGCAAGGACTTTTGTCTGTTTTGTTCACTGCTATACTCCCCTGGCCAGTAGTTGACTTGTGGTAAATATTCAGTAAATATCCAAGGATTAAATTTTAAAAATTATATACATCATTCGGGGACAAATAATCCTATCAATATTCCCTGAGCAAGCCAAAAAGTCTAACACCATTTACAAAAAGCCAAAAAGTCTAACACCATTTACAAAGAATTCCTCACAAAATTTACAAAAAAGAAGAAGGCTGGGTGCTTAAATCATCAAACAGCATTGTAGAGTAGGAAAATCTCACATTAGATACATAATACCCTCTACGCAAACGTAAAAATCATGAATTTGATGCTACAGTATGTATTTTGCAGACACAAACAAAAAGATACATCAAACATATTAAAATGGTTGCCTGTGGATGAGAGGAAAAAAGTCCTTGATGACTGGTGACAATGAACTGGGAGATTACGATCAACTCAACATTACTCCTGAGGTCCAAAACAAAAAGTATACTATTTAAAGTCAGACAAACCTGGGTTCAAATTATAGTTGCTCCACTTACAGGTTTGGTCTCCTCTGTAAAATGAGGATAATACTCCCTAGGTTTGATCTCCTCTGTAAAATGGGGATAATAGTCCCTGCCTGGCCTGGCTGTAATTGACATCAAATACGAACAGAGCAAGAACTCCATAATTAAAAAGTCATCTCCCTCTCTCTCTTACTAGAGAATTTAACACAAGAATGCTAACAGAGGGACTTCCCTGGTGGCAGAGTGGTTAAGAATCTGCCTGCCAATGCAGGGGACACGGATTCGAACCCTGGTCCGGGAAGATCCCACATGCCACGAAGCAACTAAGCCCGTGCGCCACAACTACTGAGCCTGCACTCTAGAGCCTGTGAGCTGCAACTACTGAGCCTGCGTGCCACAACTACTGAAGTCCACACGCCTAGAGCCCGTGCTCCACAACAAGAGAAGCCACCACAATGAGAAGCCCACGCACCGCAACAAAGAGTACCCCCACTCGCTGCAACAAGAGAAACCCCGTGCGCAGCAATGAAGACCCAACACAGCCAAAAATAAATAAATAAATTTATAAATAAATAAATTTTTAAAAAGAATGCCAACAGAAAAGGTTTTCAATTTCTTGCCACTCTATTCTCCAATTTTCAGGATATAAAATTTGGTGAAATCTCTTAGCAATTTTCATTAATTTAGAACAGTGCTGTCCAATAGTACTTTGTCTGATGATGGAAGGAAATCTGCACTGTTCAACACAGTAGCCTCTGGCCACATGCTTCTGTGTGGCTACTGAGCACTTGAAATATGGCTACTGCAACTGAAGAACTTAATTTTTAATTTTATTTCATTTAAATTAAATTTAAATAGAAGTAGCCACATACGGCTAATGGCTACCATACTAAACAACACAGATTTAAAGTAAGAGGTTAGAAAGTTAACTAACAACCATATATTATTCAAATACTGGATTTTAGCTATTACTTTCAAATTCCAACCCTCCCCAAAAAAACTTTCCAAAAGTTTTTGGAAACACACACACCTTTCCAAAAGTATGGTGTGTTTCACATAATTAAATGATTTAATTTTGCCTCCTATAATTTTTTCTTATATTTTTGTAAAATGTGGTAACGAGAAGAAAGTTAGAGATAATCAATCCACTAATATCCACCCACCAAAAATAATCAACATATGATCACTGGCAATAAGATTTATTCAGCTGTTCCTTACATTCTAAGATGTACCTTTCTGAAAATTTACTGATTTCCTGAATTTACAACTCAATCATTTTATAAATATACTAAAGTACCTTGCTATTTTAAATAATCTTTTTTTACACATGCAAATGATCTTTTTGTGACAAAAGAAATTATTTCCTGGTTTGGTGTATGTATCAGAAGTATCACATTTTAGATTTTCCTCAGGTAAGCCATTCCAGAAATCAAATATATGTGTACTGCAATAAGCAAAAATACATTAGTAATCCCCTAATGATATCCACAATTTTAAAACCATTTCATCAGAAATAACCAATCTGATTATGATTCCTCATCCACACTCTTACTGGCTCACATACTTCTGCTGTGTGCTGGGGCTACAGTGGTGAGCAACAGAAAAGTCCCCGCCTTCACACCTCCCAGAGCTCACAGTCTGGTGGTGCGCAAGACTGTAGTGTGCTGAGCAACAGAGTAAGAAGTGCTTCATCCTAGGTGCTTCCCATGATACTGAATGCTCGCTGAATCCTCCTTGTCCAGACCACAGTGGCATCCCAGAAGCAGACAAGAACAGTTTAGTGACTTAAGACCTTCAATGTTTTCACAGTAAGTTACTCATGGTTATTACAGAAAATCAAAGCCTAAAGTACTCAAACTACCTAAGTGAAGGTCTTAAATTATTTTTTAATATTTATTTATTTATTTACTTTATTTTTGGCTGTGTTGGGTCTTAGTTGCAGCACATGGGATCTTTGTTGCAACATACGGGATCTTTCACTGTGGCATGAAGGCTCTTCATTGCAGTGCAGGGGCTTTTCTCTAGTTGTGGCACGCCGGCTCAGGTGTGGCGCATGGGCTCCAGAGCACGTGGGCTCTGTAATTGCGGCACATGCGCTATCTAGTCGTGGCTCACATGCTCAGTAGTTGCAGCATGCTGACTTAGTTGCCCCGCGGCATGTGGGATCTTAGTTCCCCAACCAGGGATCGAACCTGCATCCCCTGCACTGGAAGGCAGATTCTTAACCACTGGACCACCAGGGAAGTTCCAAAGGTCTTTAATTTTGAAGCTCCCAAATGGAACTTCTCTTCACCCTCACATACTTCTCATATGAAAGGGGGAAAATTTACTTAGGCATAGTTCAGAAAATTAAGTCAAAAGCTATTTCCTGAGCATTAATTATCCTTTTACCAAACAACATAAACAAAGCTTAGTGAAAATCATGTCTGGAAAGTAGAGGGCCTGATTCTCCTCTTTCCTCTTTGGTTTTTTTGCTTCTCTTTTGTAGGTTCTTCTTCCTCCTTCTACCCTCAACACTCTGTAATCACTCCAAGAATCAGTCCTAACTCTGCTTCTTAGCCTCCTTTTTAGTATTAAGAAAGTCCATATCCATGCTAATACTGTTCAAGGCACTGTGCTAGGCATGTGGCGGGGGGGGGGGGGGGCAGGGACCTTGACTTTGTGCATTTGCAAAGCATTTTATTGATATATCAGTGTTTCATGTTACTCTCTCAGCAACCTATGAATTAGGCAGAAGTGGTTATTATGAGTCCTCCTTTTACCCAACAAGGAAGAGATCCAGAAACTTGTGCAAGGTCACATGGCTATTCACTTTCAGATTGGAATGAGAACTCGGAGAGTCTGACTCCTGGTTCAGTGCTCTTTCTGTGGTACTCTACTGCATCCGTCCGTTCATCTGCAGTATTTTTAGCAATAGCTAACTTTACTTACTTCCACAACACCCTTCACTATTAAGTTTTATTTATTCTTTCTCTTACTCATTCAACAAATATCAGTGCCTACTCTGCTGCTAGGTACTGAAGCACAGTGGTGAAAACACTGGGTCTGACTCCTACATCACATTATAAAAATATAATCACTTGCCAAATGCATTACCAAGTTCAACCACTTGGTATCCCACTATAAAGATTCGGTATTCCCACGTGTGTAATCTCACTTAAATGAGTTAACAATGCGTCCTCTGAAATGAAAACCAAAAACACAAATGTATTAGGATAACATGAGTTAAGCCCAAATGTCCTTTAGTAGTAACTCTTTCTAACTAAATAATTCTCTTCAGCGGGACTGCCAAATTGACAAAAAATAAGAATATCAAATCAGAATCTGAAGAAAAATATCATCATACTGAAAATGAACGAAACTGAGCCCTCAGACCAAGATTTCTATAACTTTTAAAACTATATTAGCAATTATCTCAACAAGTAATATCAATTCCAAAACAAAAATACTGTAATTTCACCCTGATATAGGTTGCTAGCATTTAGTAATTTTTTTCTGGGAGAATTTCAATGTTTTGTCATAGAATTCAGCCTATAATTTCACAAAAGTTAGAATTTAAAGCAGTGATTGTTTTCATTTAAAGTTCATAAATTTCCACTGCAAGCGTTAGCTACCACTGGCTCAGTAAGTACTACACATATCTTGAAGAGCCTTTTGCTATAGAGAATTATATCACCAAGTCATCCTGCAAATTATTGTGCTAAAGCTGTGCTTCAAAAGCCATGCTACCACAGAATACGGATATTCTTTAACAATCGGTGCTCTCAAAGGAGGCTTAATGGTCAACTCAGTTTACCTTTGTTTTAAAAAAAAATTTTTTTTTTTACAGCAGAATTTCTCAAGGCCTGTAACACACTATTATGCCTAGTAAATCTCCAAAAGGAAAATATATAGTATTCCCCAAGGTCATTTATCTACTCAACTTTTTATTTTTATCATAGGTTATTTATTATTATTTGATTTATTTAGTGCAACACCTACTGAAATTTGAAACACAGTTGGGAAATGTTACTGCAACGTTTGTAGTCCATCTGCCTCGGTTAATGCCAATGACAAGTTCTGAATTTAGGAAAACAAATAAGGGCTCACAGTGAAGGTTAACTCTCTCTTACTGTGCTAAGAAATTAAATACTTTATTTCATTCGATCAACAAGACAATCTTGTCTGGTACAATGAGATAACCAAGGACCAAAAGCATATATTAGCATACTAATACTAATCAGATTAATCAGTAACAGACAGGACTGGATCTCACAACTCTGTGATTCCCAACAAAGCGCTCTTTCCAGGACATAACAGATCTACCCTCCTAGAGATTAAAATTCCAAGTAATATTCCTAATGCCTGTTAGGTAAACCCATTTGTCTTTCACAAAGAAATGCAAGTAAACCAAAAAATAGACATTGAAGAAGCACTTTGGCAGATCAGAAGGATCTAAAAAGAGAGTCTGAATACCAGCTCTGGCACTAGCTATAAACTGCTTTCTTGCCGGTTGAGTAATAAACCAAAGAAATGCGACCTTAAAATAAGTCTTCTTGCCCATCTTAAAAAAAAAAAAAAAAGAATGAATGTTGTGGCTTGGCCTAGCTAAGGCCCATAATAAACAACAAACCATGCTGTCATTAGGTCCTCTAAATCCTTTCCAGTGCTAACTTACTTTATCTACTTCTTAACAAGTTTTACCTAGTTTCCTTAAAAGTCAAGTGAAAGGCACTCTTTTATCTATTATCGTAATAACTCATAAGAATGATTTGAAATCAACCTCTTAACTCAGACATACACAAAAGAATTGTCTTCTTCATAAGATTAAGAGATAGCAACTGAAAAATAAAACTACAAAATTTATTCAAATCTAGCTATTGTATTTCCTACCAAAAATGATCACAAAATAAGTCCCTTTAGAAACAAATGGAAATCAGTTAAATATAAATTTTAAAAAGCTACTTTTATGAGCAATTTATTATAATCAAGTCTTCTGATGGCCACTTCACTATTACTATTCAGCTGCTAGTTTAGGGCAATAGCAGATCTAAGAGGATAAAATATTAACAAAAGTAACATATTGAAAAAAAAACTTAAGTGTCAAGATACAAATAATCAAACACAATGAAAAAAGAGAGACATGCCCACTCTTTTCATTTCTCAAAGATATAACTTTCCACACCTAGGAATAAACCTGACCAAGGTGGTGAAAGACATACTTGAGAACTATAAAACATTAATGAAGGAAATTAAAGAGGATTCAAAGAAATGGAAAGATATCCAATGGTCTTGGATTGGAAAAATTAATATTGTTAAAATGGCAATGCTACCCAAAGCAATCTACAGATTTAATGTGATCCCTATCAAAATACCCAAGACATTTTTCACAGAACTAGAACAAATAATCCAAAAATATATATGGAACCATAGAAGACCCAGAATTGCCAAAGCAATCCTGAGGAAAAAAATAAACAAAGCAGGAGGCATAACTCTTCCAGACTTCAGACAATACTACAAAACTACAGTAATCAAAATAGTGTGGTACTGGTACAAAAAAAGACATATGGATCAATGGAAAAAAATAGATAGCCCAGAAATAAACCCACACACCTATGGCCAATTAATCTTCGACAAAGGAGGCAAGAATATAAAATGGGAAAAAGACACTCTCTTCAGCAAGTGGTGCTGGGAAAGTTGGCCAGCTGCATGTAAATCAATGAAGTCAGAACATGCACAACATAAACCAAAATAAACCTCACACCATGCAAAAAACAAATTCAAAATGGCTTGAAGATTTAAACATAAGACCTGACACCATAGAACTCCTAGAAGAGAGCACAGGCAAAACATTCTCTGACATAAATTGTACCAATGTTTTCTTAGGTCAGTCTCCCAAGGCAATAAAAATAAAAACAAAAATAAACAAATGGGACCTAATCAAACTTTTGCAAAGCAAAAGAAACCATGAAAAAAATTAAAAGACAACCTACAGAATGGGGGAAAATATTTGCAAATGATGCGACAGACAAGGGCTTAATCTCCAAAATATACAAACAGCTCATACAACTCAACAACAAAAAGAACAAACAACCCAATCGAAAAATGGGCAAAAAGACCTTAATAGACATTTCTCCAAAGAGGACATACAAATGGCCAGTGGGCACGTGAAAAGATGCTCAACATCATTAATTATTAGAGGAATGCAAATCAAAACTATAATGAGGTACCACCTCACACCAGTCAGAATGTCCATCAGTAAAAAGTCTACAAATAACAAATGCTGGAGAGGGTACAGAGAAAATGAAACCCTCTTACCATGTTGGTGGGAATGTAAATTGATATAGCCACTGTGGAGAACAATATGGAGGATCCTTAAAAATATAAAAATAGAGGAAACCTCCACAAGCCTCTTAGATAGCCTCAATGACCAGAGGGCAAACAGCAGAAGCAAGAAAAACTACAATCCTGCAGCCTGTGGAACAAAAACCACATTCACAGAAAGACAGATAAGATGAAAAGGCAAAGGGCTATGTACCAGATGAAGGAACAAGATAAAACCCCAGAAAAACAACTAAATGAAGTAGAGATAGGCAATCTTCCAGAAAAAGAATTCAGAATAATGATAGTGAAGATGATCCAGGACCTCGGAAAAAGAATGGAGGCAAAGATCGAGAAGATACAAAAAATGTTTAACAAAGACCTAGAATAATTGAAGAACAAACAAACAGAGATGAACAATAAAATAACTGAAATGAAAAATACACTGGAAGGAATCAATAGCAGAATAACTGAGGCAGAAGAACGGATAAGTGACCTGGAAGACACAATGGTGGAATTCACTGCTGAGGAACAGAATAAAGAATGAAAAGAAATGAAGACAGCCTAAGAGACCTCTGGGACAACATTAAACGCAACAACATTCGCATTATAGGATTCCCAGAAGGAGTACAGAGAGAGAAAGAACCTGAGAAAATACCTGAAGAGATTATACTTGAACACTTTCCTAACATGGGAAAGGAAATATGCACCCAAGTCCAGGAAGCGCAGAGAGTCCCATACAGAATAAACCCAAGGAGAAACACGCCAAGACACATAGTAATCAAACTGGCAAAAAGTAAAGACAAAGAAAAATTATTGAAAGCAGCAAGGGAAAAACGACAAATAACATATAAGGGAACTCCCATAAGGCTAACAGCTGATTTCTCAACAGAAACTCCACAAGCCAGAAGGGAATGGCATAATAAAGTGATGAAAGGGAAGAAACTACAACCAAGATTACTCTACCCAGCAAGGATCTCATTCAGGTTCGATGGAGAAATCAAAAGCTTTACAGACAAGCAACAGCTAAGAGAATTCAGCACCACCAAACCAGCTCTAAAACAAATGCTAAAGGAACTTCTCTAAGTGAGAAACACAAGAGAAGAAAAGGACCTACAAAAACAAACCCAAAATACTTAAGAAAATGGTCATAGGAACATACATATTGTTAATTACCTTAAATATGAATGGATTAAATGCTCCAACCAAAAGACACAACCTTGCTGAATGGATACAAAAACAAGCCCCAAATATATGCTATCTACAACAGACCCACTTCACACCTAGGGACACATACAGACTGAAAGTGAGAGGATGAAAAAAGACATTAAATGCAAATGGAAATCAAAAGAAGGCTGGAGTAGCAATACTCATATGAGATAAAATACACTTTAAAATAAAGAATGTCACACGAGCCAGAAAGGACACTACGTAATGATCAAGGGATCAATCCAAGAAGAAGATAAAACAATTATAAATATATATGCACCCAACATAGGAGCACCTCAATACATAAGGCAACTGCTAACAGCTCTAAAAGAGGAAATGGACAGTAACACAAGAATAGTGGGGGACTTTAACACCTCACTTACACCAATGGACAGATCATTCAAACAGAAAATAAATAAGGAAACACAAGCTTTAAAAGACACAATAGACCAGATAGATTTAATTGATATTTATAGAAGATTCCAAAAACAGATTACACTTTCCTCTCAAGTGCAAATGGAACAACATTCTCCAGGATAGATCACATCATGGGTCACAAATCAAGCCTCAGTAAATTTAAGAAAACTGAAATCATATCAAGCATCTTTTCTGACCGCAACGCTATGAGATTAGAAATGAATTACAGGGAAAAAAAAGGTAAAGAACACAAACACATGGAGGCTAAACAATACATTACTAAATAACCAAGAGATCACTGAAGAAATCAAAGAGGAAATCAAAAAATTCCTAGAGACAAATGACAATGAAAACATGATCATCCAAAACCTACGGGATGCAGCAAAACCAGTTCTAAGAGGGAAGTTTATAGCTATACAAGCCTACCTCAATAAACAAGAAAAATCTCAAATAAACAATCTAACCTTACAACTAAAGGAACTAGAGAAAGAAGAACAAACAAAACACAACGTTAGCAGAAAGAAAGAAATCATAAAGATCAGAGCAGAAAAAAATGAAATAGAAACAAAGAAAACAATAGCAAAGACCAATAAAACTAAAAGCTGCTTCTTTGATAAGATAAACAATATTGATAAACCATTAGCAAGACTCATCAAGAAAAAGAGGGAGAGCACTCAAATCAATAAAATTAGAAATGAAAAAGGAGAAGTTACAACAGACACCACAGAAATACAAAGCATCGTAAGAGACTATTACAAGCAACTCTATGCCGATAAAATGAACAACCTGGAAGAAATGGACAAATTCTTAGAAAGGTATAACCTTCCAAGACTGAACCAGGAAGAAACAATATATGAACAGGCCAATCACAAGTAATGAAATTGAAACTGTGATTAAAAATCTTCCAAAAAAGAAAAGTCCAGGACCAGATGGCTTCAGAGGTGAATTCTATCAAACATTTAGAGAAGAGCTAACACCCATCCTTCTCAAACTCTTCCAAAGAACTGCAGAGGAAGGAAAACTCCCAAACTCATTCTATGAGGCCACCATCACCCTGATACAAAAACCAGACAAAGATACTACAAAGAAAGATAATTATAGAACAATATCACTGATGAATATTGATGCAAAAATCCTCGACAAAGGCTTCCATGGTGGCGCGGTGGTTGAGAGTCCGCCTGCCGATGCAGGGCACACGGGTTCCTTCCCCGGTCCGGGAAGATCCCACATGCCACGGAGCGGCTAGGCCCGTGAGCCATGGCCACTGGGCCTGCGCGTCCGGAGCCTGTGCTCCGCAATGGGAGAGGTCACAACAGTGAGAGGCCCGCGTATCTACCGCAAAAAAAAAAAAAATCCAACAACACATTAAAAGGATCATACACCATGACCGAGTGGGATTTATCCCAGGGATGCAAGGATTCTTCAATATATGCACATCAATCAATATGATACACCATATTAACAAACTGAAGAATAAAAACCATATGATAATCTCAATAGATGTAGAAAAAGCTTTTCACAAAATTCAACACCCATTTATGATAAAAACTCTCCAGAAATTGGGAATAGAGGGAACCTACCTCAACATAATAAACGCCATATACGACAAACCCACAGCAAACAACATTCTCAATGGTGAAAAACTGAAAGCATTTCCTCTAAGATCAGGAACGAGACAAGGATGTCCACTCTCACCACTATTATTCAACATAGTTTTGGAAGTCCTAGCCACAGCAATCAGAGAAGAAAGAGAAATAAAAGGAATACAACTTAGAAAAGAAGAAGTAAAACTGTCACTGCTTGCAGGTGACATGATACTATACATAGAGAATCCTAAAAATGCCACCAGGAAACTACTAGAGCTAATCAATGAATTTGGTAAAGTTGCAGGATACAAAATTAATGCACAGAAATCTCTTGCATTCCTATACACTAATGATGAAAAATCTGAAAGAGAAATTAAGGAAACACTCCCATTTACCACTGCAACAAAAACAATACAATACCTAGGAATAAACCTACTTAGGGAAACAAAAGACCTGTATGCAGAAAACTATAAGACACTGATGAAAGAAATTAAAGATGATACCAACAGATGGAGAGGTATACCATGTTCTTGGATGGGAAGAAACAATATTGTGAAAATGATTATACTACCCAAAGCAATCTACAGATTCAATGCAATCCCTATCAAATTACCAATGGCATTTTTTACGGAACTAGAACAAGTCATCTTAATATTTGTATGGAGACACGAAAGACCCCGAATAGCCAAAGCAGTCTTGAGGGGAAAAAACAGAGCTGGAGGAATCAGACTCCCTGACTTCAGACTATACTACAAAGCTACAATAATCAAGACAATATGGTACTGGCACAGATACAGAGATCAATGGAAGAAGATAGAAAGCACAGCAATAAACCCACGCATCTATGGTCAACTAATCTATGACAAAGGAGGCAAAGATATACAATGGAGAAAAGACAGCCTCTTCAATAAGTGGTGCTGGGAAAACTGGACAGCTTCATGTAAAAGAATGAAATAGAACACTCCCTAACACCATACACAAAAATAAATTCAATATAGATTAGAGACCTAAATGTAAGGCTGGACACTATAAAACTCTTAGAGGAAAACACAGGAAGAACACTCTTTGACATAAATCACAGCAAGAGCTTTTTTGATCCACCTCCTAGGGTAACGGAAATAAAAATAAACAAGTGGGACCTAATGAAACTTCAAAGCTTTTGCACAGCAAAGGAAACCATAAACAAGACGAAAAGACAACCCTCAGAATGGGAGAAAATATTTGCAAATGATTCAATGGACAAAGGATTAATCTCCAAAATATATAAACAGCTCATGCAGCTCAATATCAAAGAAACACACAACCCAATCCAAAAATGGGCAGAAGACCTAAATAGACATTTCTCCAAAGAAGACATACAGATGGCCAAGAAGCACATGAAAAGCTGCTCAACATCACTAATTATTAGAGAAATGCAGATCAAAACTACAATGAGGTATCACCTCACACCAGTTAGAATGGGCATTATCAGAAAATCTACAAACAACAAATGCTGGAGAGGGTGTGGAGAAAAGGGAACCCTCTTGCACTGTTGGTGGGAATGTAAATTGATACAGCCACTATGAAGAACAGTATGGAGGTTCCTTAAAAAACTAAAAATAGAACTACCATACGACCCAGCAATCCCACTACTGGGCATATACCCAGAGAAAAGCAGAATTCAAAAAGACACATGCACCCCAATGTTCATTGCAGCACTATTTACAATAGCCAGGTCATGGAAGCAACCTAAATGCCCATTGACAGATGAATGGATAAAGAAGTTGTGGTACATATATACAATGGAATACTACTCAGCCATAAAAATGAACAAAATTGAGTCATTTGTTGAGACATGGATGCATCTAGAGACTGTCATACAGAGTGAAGTAAGTCAGAAAGAGAAAAACAAATATCGTATATTAATGCAGGTATGTGGAACCTAGAAAAATGGTAAAGATGAACCAGTTTGCAGGGCAGAAGTTGAGACACAGATGTAGAGAGCAAACGTATGGACACCAAGGGGGTAAAACCACGGTGGGGTGGGATGGTGGTGTACTGAATTGGGCGATTGGGATTGACATGTATATACTGATGTGTATAAAATTGATGACTAATAAGAACATGCGATATAAAAAAACAAACAAAAAAACAACTAATACTAAACTTTCTTTGGGTTATTTGTATGGAAATATGTTAATATAAATGTTTCAGACATTACATGAAATTTCTAAAAATCTTATATGTTCTGGTATAATGTTATAAGTCATAATTCTAGTTATTACTTTAAAATGTATATCTCAGAAATAACTAAATTTCCTTGTCAATTGCATTATTATGAACTTTCATCAAATCTTTAACCATGGTCATTTTTAAGTCTTTTGTCATTTACAGACTGTTCTGGATGTACTCTGATGCTTTCGCCAAAATTTTCCTATAAAAGGGTTTCATCTTCAAGGAATTCATGGAAAAGACTCTGACAAGTACAGGTTTCTGGTAACTGACTATACTGCTGAACTGAATGAATAAGCATTTTCAGAACTCTAATGGAAAACTAATGAATTAATAAAAGTGCTAACAAAAGATCAAGAGGAAAAAAAAATTAATTACATGGGACTGAGTGAACTGATGAGGATGATTATAATTTTTGTGACTTTTTGTTTGAATAAAAAAAAAAAACCCACAAGGACTCAGAGGCAAAAAATATACAAATCAGTTTTCACTGCAAAGTAAAGGAACTGTTACAGTGGAGGATTACTGGACTGAATGTCAATGTTATGACATAGTATGAGTGTGTCTCGTGTTTGGTAATTGCAATCATTGTTGCTTTTGTTGTGGTCATCCATTTACAATGCTTGGTGTCAGTTTATTTATCTCTTGTAAAAATAAAATACAGTGTGTGTGTGTGAGTTGTGGAAAAAAAAAAGGAAACGTTTAAATTCCTGATTCTGGTTTTGTACAACTGTATAATTAATGGTGATGATCATATTATAAGGGCAGATTTATATGTGTGGGGGAGGTGGTGGTGATGGGGAGGCCCAAATAGAAATTACAAATAAAGGAAATAAAATTCAAAAAGGCTTCCTGTAGAACACAAGGCAGGAGCTAACACTTCAGATGAACAGGGACTGCCAAGACAAAAGGAAAGAGCATTCCAGACAGAGGAAACAGCATCTAACAGAGAGGTACGGAAGAATGCAGGGTACCAGCATACTTAGAAACCTACAATTATCTTCCCAAGCACAAGCAGGCCATACAAGAATGTGCTCAGGAATTGAAAGCAGGTTCCCTCTAAGCAATACAAATAGTGCCTGAATATGAAGCTTTGGAAATGGCAGCTTTCAGATTCGAGTCAAGCTGAGTACTTCTATTCATTCCTTGCTCCCCTTTGTTCACATCATCCTAATCACTGTAGTATACTTGCATCTATCACTTTTGCCAAGCTACAGTACAGCCACAGCCTCTAACGAAATATGTTTAGGTATTCAGCACAGCACTGGGATTAAAAACCCAGTCTACCAGGGTTCAAAGCTAGACTCCATAATTTGCTAGTTGTGTGACCCTAGGCAAGTTACTTAACCTGTCTGTGCTTCAATTTTCTCACAATAAAGTGAGAATAATAATTGCAGCTGCTCATCAGGCTGCTATGAAAAATGTGCTAATTTATATAAAGTGCTTAGAATAGAGCTTGACTCATAGAAAGCACCACAGAAGTGTCTGCTATTAATACTCAGTAAACATTAGCTATGTAAAATAAAGACATGTAATTCTCACAGTTTGAAAACAAACCCAAATTACTTTAAGTATGTGCAAGACCTGCACACTGAAAACTAGAAAATATGGTTCAAATTAAAGAGCTAAATACATGGAAGATGTGCGCTCATGGATCAGAAGATTCAATACTGTTTAAAGATATCAATTCTTCTGAAATTGATCTACATTCTCAATGTAATCCCAATCAAAATCTGGGTAGGCATGTTTGTAGAACTTGACAAGCTGTCTCCAAACTTTTTATGAAAATGCAAACAATCTAGGATAGCCAAAACAATTTTGAGAAAGAAAAAGAAAGAGGACTAAGACTACCAGATTTCAACTTAGTATAAAGGTATAGTAAACAAGGCTGTGTGCTGTTAAGAGAAATAAAAGCCCACATTTGTACAGAGACTTGTATATACATGTTCATAATAGCTGTATTAACAGCCAAAAACTGGAAACAACCCAAATGTCCATCAACAGGTGGATGGATTAACTGTAGTATAACCATACAAGGGAATACTGGTCAGCAATAAAAGAGAATAAAAATACACAACATACGGGACTTCCCTGATGCCGGAGTGATTAAGAATCCGCCTGCCAAAGCAGGGGACACAGGTTCGAGCCCTGGTCCGGGAAGATCCCACATGCCACGGAGCAACTAAGCCCGTGCGCCACTACTGAGCCTGTGCTCTAGAGCCCACAAGCCACAACTACTGAAGCCTGCGCACCTAGAGCCCGTGCTCCGCAGCAAGAGAAGCCACGGCAATGAGAAGCCTGCGCACCGCAACAAAGAGTAGCCCCGGCTTGCCGCAACTAGAGAAAGCCCACAACAACAAAGACCCAACGCAGCCAAAAGTAAATAAATAAAAAATAAATTTATTTTTAAAAAATACACAACATAGATGAATCTCAAGTAATCATACTGGTTAAAGAAGTTGGATCCCTCCCCCCCAAAAAAGCACTGTATATGATTCCTTTTATATAACATTCTAGAAAATACAGCCTAATCTACAACGACAGAAAACTGACTAGTGGTTGCCTAGGGACAGGGGGTGGGGAGAGCGGACTGACTGCAAAGGAGCATGAGGGAACTCCTGCAGTGATGTCTGTGGTGGTTACACAATTATAGACATTTGTCAAAACTAAACAAACTATACACTTAAAATTGGTGAATTTTACCGTATATAAATTACGTCTCAATATAAACAACATAAAGTCATAAGGCAAACCATCTTTTAAAAATAAAAACATACCTTTTTCTTTCTATATTCATGGAAAGAATACAGGCAAGAATTACCATTCACTTAATATTGTTGAGAAGTCTATATTACATTATGAGAATTTTGTAAACTTAGCATGATGATACAACCAAAAACACTGCTAATGGTTCTTTCATATCTGTGTCTCCTTTAACTAAAGAATCAATGGAATTCTACAAGAGAATTTTCCAATCCTGAACAGAAGTACTTATTCTAGTTGAAAATTCATAAGCAACACAGAGTTTAACTAGGAAATCCATTAGCAAGCTTGTAACTGGCCATAAGGTTATCTAAGCCTGACAGGTTCCAGAGAATTGAGGGGAAAAAAAAAAGTATAAAGGAGATTTAAGAACATGAAACAGCTCTTATGCTACTCAAAATTTAGCAATGCTACTCCACATGATTCTAATTCTACTCCTACATAAAGAACCCTGCAAGGATCAAGAATACAGAGATTGTTCCTTAAAGCTAGAAGTCAGTCAGTAATAGGAAGCATAAAGAAGACATTTTTATCTTATGAAGTTCTCTCAGGGGAGCACTACTTACCTGATTAATTCTCCTGAGTTAAGCTGTTTTTCTCCTTAAGTCTCAAAAAATAACAAATATTTTACTTATTTTATAATACTGTGGTTGTCTTTTAAGTATATATCAGTATTAACCCTCAATCCTTAAAATTAGAAAACAAAATCTGTACAATAAGTAATAAATGACGTAAATATTTACAAGGAGAAAAAAGGCAGTGTAAGCAATTTCCAGTTAAACAACCAAAGCAATACATAGCATGCATATTATATGGATTTGGTTAGAACAGGCAATGTGCTACTTTATCTTCTAATTTATGCTGTCATATAAGTTAGTTCACAGCTTAAGATATTTAAGATCTCAATTAGGTTAACCTTTCCTTTTGTAAATTAAGAATACAAGTAATAATCATGCTCAGTGTTTCCTATTCAAGTTCCACACACATTCACACCTTCAGGCCTTAATGGGCTCTATTCCTTCTACCTACCCTTCTACCTACGATGCCCACCTCCATTTATCCCACCCATCTAGATCCTTCCCATCTCTCACCACCTATCTTAATTGGTACATGTTCCCTGATCCCTTGGGCCAGAAGCAATCTCTCTGTCTTCTAAAATCCCATAGCCCTTTTCTGTAGTCTCTTATGGCATTTAACACTTTCTACCCTGTACTATACTTCTTTAAGTCCAGTAAACCCTTTTCTACTAGGAGTATCCTTGAAAGGAAGGTCCACACTTTATTCAGCCTTGTATCCCTAGGAGCACATAGTGCCTGAAACTAAACATTTATTGGGTGTGTTTAGAGAAGAAATAGAGAGGAAAACGTTCAACAATATTTTTTTAGGCATTCTGTGCCCCACTGCCTTAGGAGATATAAAAGGAAACAAATATCAATGATAGAGACCTGCTCTAAATCTACTAAGAGACATAGACATGTAAAAAGATTAATACAATATAACTGTGATAAGTGTTACAATAAGAGATAAACAGGGTGCTGTGAGGGGAACATTACGTATGTTGAAGATTGTTCTAATTCCACAAACTATGTCAGGAAACCAAGTCTAGATTTTTGAAGGTCCCAAAGACTAGAAAGGTTTCAAGAGTGGTATAAGAAGAGCCCCCTTAATCTTAACATTTTTTCTTAACCTGAAACTAACACTCCACCTATATAGCAACCTTACTTGCAAACAGGGAGTAACAAATTTCTCTCTATTCTTGGTACAGCCCTCTGCAATAACCAGGCCTGGTCTTTTTATATTTACACAAATTTGCTCATCTCATCCTCTCACACTTGTCTGAATTGTGCACCATTTCCATAAGGCATGTGTCATTCCCATGCCCCAAACTCTGCTTATCTAAATCTATTTAACCTTTAAGGTTCTTCTGAAAGCCCACTTCCTAAGCTATCACCCAAGATTACTACATCCCCCAAATGTATATTGTACCATTACTGATATCTATACCTCTCTCTCTCTCTTTTTTTTTTTTTCTTTTTTTTTTGTGGTACGCGGGCCTCCCACTGCCGCGGCCTCTCCCGCCGCGGAGCACAGGCTCCGGACGCACAGGCCCAGCGGCCACGGCTCACAGGCCCAGCCGCTCCGCGGCACGCGGGATCCTCCCGGACCGGGGCACGAACCCGTTTTAACAATTAATGATAATGATAAAGTTAATTCTTAACATTTTATACAACTTGGAGTCAAACAGAGCTGATCTCAAACCCCATTTGTGCTACCACCTTGCAACGTGAAGCTGGGCAAGCCACAACACTCTCTTGAACCTTAGTTTCCTCATTATTAAAATTAGTATTAAATTGGGTGATGTGTACAGCATGCCTAATATACACATACATTCCTACTACATACATGTATATAGATATTTAATTTTAATATTCTTATTTTATATTTAATACTCATGTTTAACGTTATTACTATTATTTTCCAAGAAGGGAGACGCAAACTCTAAAACTCAAGGCAAGAGCAATGAAACATGAACAAAGTGGGTACTAAAAACTGGATCAATTAGTTGATGTAAAGGAGCCTCACAACTTTTAAATGTGCCCTCAAGACAACTCACACAAGACACCGTCAGCAGAATTTCTCACGGCTCCGACTGAAAACCATGAAAAACTCAGAGGCAGAAAGACATAGATACAGAGGTCTTACGATGGTGGCCCTACCACTTACATACTTCCCAAGAGTTTATCTTCCTCAGTGCAACCCTGAAGCTGTATAAAAGGTCAAGGGAAGAAATGTCTTTTTTTACGTAAATCAAATTGTACATAAATTTAACATTTTTTTTAACCTGCATTATCCCTCGGAGGCAAGCAAAACCACTTCTGCAAATTTCAGCCTCAGAAGAGCAAGTCCAAGTGGGATGGGGCTGAATCATCAATTTAAAATGACCAACGTTTGCCCCACCCTGGAATGGGGACACTACCGCGACCGTTTCCAGGGTTGTCCGGGACATCCCACGCTCTGCCCCCACCCCATCCTTCCTTAAGTCCTCACCTCGGACGCTGGTCCCGGCACTAGGCGCAGCCAGTCCCACCCTCGGCTCTGACCCGATGTCAGGCATCCCCACACCAGGGTCCACACCCGTCTCTCGTCCCAATTCAGACTCTTACCCCACCCAGACAACTGCACTCACCCGGGCGGTGACCTTATACACCGTGTAGCCCCTCGGGTGTCGCTGGGGCTCGGTGACAGTGTAGAAACGGGCCAGGTCGGCACCCCGCTCTCGGGGAGAGGTCATCCTCCCGCCGCCTCTGCCGCCGCCGCTTGCCGGGGACCATCAGTGCAACCCGACACCACCGCGGCCCGGATTTTCTAAGTAGTGGCCAGGCGGCGAGGGGGCGGTAGCTCGGCTGCGGCGCCTCCGCCGCAGGGCTCTGCTTCCGGGTTGGCGGGAAAGCTTCCGGGTCAGGCCGGGGCGCCAATTCTGGGGAAGAAGTGGTTCCACCTGAGATACGGACCCTAATTAGGGCCTGACCCAGGCAAATGGGCTGGAATCAGGCAGTAGAACTGCCTGTAACGGGATGGAGGGATACCCGAGCCTAGCATCTTTCCTTCCCTACTGACGACCCATCGGTTTAAATACCCACAACACCTGAACTCTCTCCCTGACATAACTCTTACTTCTTTCAAAGACAAATCCCGTCCACTTGCGCATATGTCTTTATACCACCACAGCAAGCTCCCAAATGTTAAAAAAAAAAAAAAAAATAGAGCCTGCCTGTTAGAGTTTTACAAGGATTAAGTTGCGACCCACTGCAGTAGCCCACTGACAGTAGGCCCTGCGGGGAATTCAAGCTGGGGAAAATTAGGACGTATTCCCTGCTTTGGGTATACTAACCCTTAGATAGTTAAGATGCATATCCAAGGGAAATTTTCACAGGTTCTTGCACCTTTCCATACATAGAAAAGCACTAAAATCATTAACTTGAGATAGCTGTTCTGTGTGGTTAGCAGTAATCTTTTGATGCTTGACTTCATGTTTTTCCCAGCAAAAAAAAAAAATCATATATAACCTGGCTCCTCCCTTACCTCTTTGGAGCAGTTTCTCAGAGCTATCTGAGAGGCTGTCTCCTGAGCTATAGTACTCAAAGCGGTCCCTGAATAAAACTGAAACTCATTATTCTCACATTGTGCGTATTTTTTAGTTGACACAGCCCTATATCAGTTTTAAACGTCATCCCTTCATGTTCTAAAAGCTGGAATCTGTGTCTGGCTGGGGAGGTCGGGTTGGGGAGTGGGTGGGAATCACCTGACCTCAGAAAGCTACTAGGAAGATAGAGTTTCCTATCTCAATTCCTTGCTATCCACTGCTTGGCAATTATTCTACCTTACTTTGATCAAGATTTTCTCTTTCCCCCATAACATTCATTCCAAGCATTTGCCATTCTCCTCAACTCTCTATTCCTCTACGTCTTGCCTCCCTACCCTTTGGCCCCTCCTGCTTTACAGAAGGAAAAAAGTTCTTAGTACCAACCCCTCCATCTTGACACACTTCTATACAGACATATCCCTACCTCGTTTTTCAGGACTAATCACTCTTCCTGTGCCCTGATATCCATCCTCATTGGCAGACCTAAAGACATTGTTCCATCGATGACATCCCAACTCTGCTCTCTGTACCTTTAATCTATTCCTTATCACTGGCTCCTTCTTCTCATCCCATGTATGCCTAAATCTATCTATCATTCATTCATTAAACCTGAATTCACCACCTACTATATGCCAGACATCATGCTAATTAGGCATTGGAGTTACAAAGTCCCTGCTCTTAAGAACCATCTAGTAAGAAAAAACAGAGAACAATTAAACTATATTGTTATAAATAGTATAACAGATGTATATATGGAGTGCTACAGAGCACATCTAATCAATATTGGAAGATTAGCTAAGGTTTTTCTGATACAGGGGAAACTATGGCTGAATCTTGAAAGAGAGATAGGAATTAGCCAGGCAGAGAAGAGAATAAAGGACATCATTCATGTTGTCTTTTCCCCTGCTTCTTTCTTTCTCCTTCCCCTCTTTGTCAAAGTTGTTTTAAGTTGTTTTCAAAGTAATCTGCATCAATAGTTGAATATTCATCACACATTCATACATTCATGAATATCATACATTCATTCCCATATTCACTTCACTACTACACTGCTACTGTGAAACTGCTTTGAAAAAAGTTTCTAATGACCTTATCTTACCCAGTATTTCCAGACTTTGAACATTTCTGATCATTTCCACCTTTTCAAAACTCTTCTATGTCTTTAGTATAGGAGTCAGCATTCTCTTGCTTTTTCCTTTTACACTCTGAGTCATTCACTCCTTTTCAATCTCCTTTGTTGATTTCTCCTCCTTCTGGGAAACTTTAATGTTCTTTTTCCTCAGAATTTTGCCTTTGATCCTTTGTTCTTTATTCCCATTGACTTACAAATCTATATCTCAAGGAGTATCTCTTTTCTAGGATTTGACACATATTCTGCACATCTTTACCTATATATCCAAATACCACTAAAAAAAAAGATTAAAATCTGAGCTTTTTTCCCTCAAAAGCCTGTTCCTATCTCAATGACTGACTTTATTCTCCATTTAGTTACATTAGCCAGGAATCTAGAAATCACCCTTAGCAACTTCCTCTCCCACTTTCTCCAAATTTGTTTAATTCAGCAACTGTCATTGGTTAAAACTAAAAGAATGAAAAAAGATATATCATGAAAGCACTACACAGAAGACTTTAGAAGAAGACACATTACCAGGTATAAGGAAGAACAAAACTTAATGATAAAGCGTTCAATTTGTAAAGGAAAAAAAAAAAGTTGCCTGCCATTCCAGTTCTACAAGAATCAAGCCATTCACTGCAGTTGCCTACTGACAGTGCACCCTGAGGGGAACTCAGGATAGAGAAAAACTGGAAACATTCAACAGTGCTTTGGATATACAGGCCCTTAGATAGTTAAGATGCATATCTAAGGAAAGTTTCAAATGATCCCAGATTCTTACATCTTCCCATACATAGAAAAACACTAAAATCATTCACTTGAGATGTTTATTCTTTGTGATTAGCAGTAAACTTTTGATGTGTGACATCATGTTTTTCCCAGCAAAAGAAACTCATGTATATCCTGGCTCCTCTGTTACCTCTTTGGAGCAGTTCCTCACAGGTATCCTAGAGGTTCTCTTCCAGTCAATAGTCCTCAGTAAGGTCCTGAATAAAACTTAACTCACAAGTTTTATGTTGTGCATTTTTCTTTCAGTCGACAAATTCATCAAGAAGGCACGACGATTTTAAATGTGCATGTGCCTAATCAAAGAACTTAAAAATGTATAAAGCAAAAACCAGTAGAACTAAAAGAAGAAAAGAACAAATCCATGATAGTAGTTAAGACATTAACACTCCTCTCTCAGTAACTGATAAAACAGGTGGACAATAAATGATATTTTTAATTAAAAAAATTTTTTTTTGGCCATGCTTGGGATCTTAGTTCCCTGACCAGAGATCAAATCTGTGCCCCTCACAGTGGAAGCATGGAGTCTTAACCACTGGACCACCAGGAAAGTCCCAAATCAGTTTTTTTTTTTATCTCCAGGCATATAAGAAAATCTCTGTCCAGTCATTAGCTGACCACTAAGCTAACAGAACAGAGACTTCAGTGGCCACACACAACAACTAATAGACTTTACAAAACAGTTCAGAAAATGTACTAAACAACAACTACTACAAGCAGTAACAATGAACTCTGAGGAGGGAAGAGAATCTGGTTTTCAGAGTTGTCACATTATGATACTCAAAATGTCCAGTTTTCAACAAAAAATTATGAGGCATCCTAAAAAATAAGAAAGTATGGCCCCTACACAGTGAAAAAAGAAATCAATAAAAACCAAGTCCATGAGGAAGCCCAAATGTAAATAAACTATTTTAAATATGTTCAAAGAGCTAAAAAACAAAACAAAAAATGTCCAACCAAAACTGGCTCAAGAAGCAACAGAAAATGTGAATAGACACATAATGAATAAAAATATTGAATCAGTAATTTTAAAGCTTGAACAAATAAAAAGCCCAGGATCAGATGGTTTCACTGGTGAATTCTACCAAATATTTAAAGAAAAATTAACAACAATCTTTCTCAAATTCTTCCAAAAAAAAAGATGAGAAAACAATGACTCATTTTATGAAGCCAGTATTAACTGAATATCAAAGCCAGACAAAGACATATCAAAATAAGAAAACTGCAGTCCAAAATCTCTTATGAATATATGGAAACATCTTCAACTAAATATTAGCAAACCAAATCCCACAGTATATTAAAAGGATTAAATAACATGGTAAGTGGGATTTATCCCCAAAATGCAAAGTTGGTTCAACATATGAAAATAAATGAATGTAATACACCATATTAATGAAATAAAGGGGGAAAACACATGATTATCTCAACAGATATATACAGAAAAAGCATTTGACAAAATCCAACATCCTTTCGTGATAAACACAAAACAAAGAAGGAATAAAATAGAATTTCCTCAACCTGATAAATGGTACTGATGAAAAAATCACAGCTAACATCATACTCAGTGGTGAAAAACTGAAAGTTTTCTCCCTAAGATCAGCAACAAGACAAAGAGGTACACTCTTTCCACATCTATTCAACATTGTACTGGAAGTTCTAGCCAAGACAATGAGACAAGAAATATAAAGCATCCAGAGTAGAAAGGCAGGAGTAAAACTTTTTTTTTGCAGGTGACATGATCTCATATACAGAAAACTCTAAACACACACAAGTGCAGTAAAACTGTAATTGCAGGAAATAAGATCAGCACAGAAAAATCAATTTTATTTCTATACACTAGCAATAAACAATCTGAAAATAAAATTAAGAAAATAATTCCATTTACAGTACCATCAAAAACAATAAAATATTTGAGAATAAACTTAAACAAGGAAATGTAAGACTTGTACACTGAAAACTCTAAAAACCTTGTAGAGAGAAATTAAAGCATACCTAAATAAGTAGAAAGTCATCCCATGTTCATGGATTAGAATATTGTTAAGATGGCAATACTCCACAAATTTATCTACAGATTCAGTGTAATCCCCAATAAGATTCTGACTGCTTGGTTTTTGTTTTTTGTTTTCTTTTTTCGGAAATGGTCAAACTCTTCCTAAAATTCATTTGGAAATGCAAGGGACGCTGAATGGCCAAAACAATCTTGAAAAAAAAAAAAAAAAAGGATTCACTTCCTGATTTCAAATTTTACTACAAAGCTACAGTAATCAAAAGAGTGTGGTCATGGCATAAGGGTAAACATATAGACAAATGGCATGGATTTGAGAGTTCAGAAATACGGGTTCGTGCTCCGGTCCGGGAAGATCCCACATGCCGCGGAGCGCCTGGGCCTGTGAGCCATGGCCGCTGAGCCTGCGCGTCCGGAGCCTGTGCTCCGCAACGGGAGAGGCCACAGCGGTGAGAGGCCCGCGTATTGCAAAAAAAAAAAAAAAAGCTATGGCATTATGTCACTCCTCTGTAAAGTTCTTCAGTGGGTCTTACTGTCATAATTTCTCTGTCATAGATTTTTAGGATCCATCATGTCTGGTCCCTGCTCACCTGTCAGTTTCATTTCTCTGGGTTTCAACCAAATCCTTTGCAATTTCACACCTCCAGATCTGCAAACCATTTGTTTCTCTTGAGATCCCCACCACTCCCAACCAGCCTTCAGGAATTAGCTCACTCAAGGACTAATGATTTTCTGAAGCCCTATTTCACAGTAATGATCTTCCCTTTCAAGGAGTAGTAGGTGCTCCTTCTTCTTTGCTAAAACATCTCTATTCTTCATCTGTACTACACAGCCTTTTGCAGGGTAGCGATATGTTGTGTGGGTTAATTTAGGGCTGACATGTTTTTATCCCACTACACCGTGAACTCCTTAACGGCAGTCTTCTTTACATTTCCTATTACTGACTGACTTCTAGCTTTAAGGAACAATCTCTATATTCTTGATCCTTGCAGTGTTCGTTATTAGGAGTAGAATTAGAATCATGCGGAGTAGCATTGCTAAATTTTGTGTAGCATAAGAGCTGTTTCATGTTCTTAAATCTCCTTTATACTTTTTTTTGACCCTCGATTCTCTGGAATCTGTCAGGCTTAGATAACCTTATGGCCAGTTACAAGCTTGCTAATGGATTTCCTAGTTAAACTCTGTGTTGCTTATGAATTTTCATCTAGAATAAGAACTTCTGTTCAGGATTGGAAAATTCTCTTGTAGAATTCCATTGAGTCTTTAGTTAAAGGAGACACAGATATGAAAGAACCATTAGCAGTGTTTTTGGTTGTGTCATCATGCTAAATTTACAAAATTCTCATAATGTAATATAGACTTCTCAACAATATTAAATTAACGGTAATTCTTGCCTGTATTCTTTCCATGAATATAGAAAGAAAAAGGTACGCTTTTATTTTTAAAAGACACTGTTGCCTTATGACTTTATGTTGTTTATATTGAGACATAATTTATATACAGCAAAATTCACCAATTTTAAGTGTATAGTTTGTTTAGTTTTGGCAAATGTCTATAATTGTGTAACCACCACCACAGACATCACTGCAGGAGTTCCCTCATGCTCCTTAAAGGCAGGGGCTGTTCTTCCTTTGTATCGTATTTGTACCCGGGTATTTGTTGCAGTGGCTGGAAGATAAGAGCTTCAGAGTTAAGCTAGAAGATAAGAGCTTCTGAGTGCTTTAACTCCTGGGCTCTAAAGATTTTTTCCTGCCAATCCAATTAAATATATTAAGTTATAATTATTTATCTTCTTGCCAAAATCATCCACTTATACTGATCTGAGCATCTGACCAGAATGTAATAAAAAATGTACCCATAGGAGCACCTCAATACATAAGGCAAATGCTTACAGCCATGAAAGGAGAAATCGACAATAACACAACAATAGTAGGGGACTTTAACACCCCACTTACACCAGTGGACAGATCATCCAAACAGAAAATAAATAAGGGAACACAAGCTTTAAGTGACACAATAGACCAGATAGATTTAATTGATATTTATAGAACATTCCGCCCAAAAGTGGCAGAATACACTTTCTTCTCAAGTGCACATGGAACATCCTCCAGGATAGATCACATCTTGGGTCACAAATCAAGCCTCGGAAAATTTAAGAAAATTGAAATCATATCAAGCATCTTTTCTGACCAGAACGCTATGAGATTGGAAATCAATTACAGGAAAAAAAACTGTAAAAAACACAAATACATGCAGGCTAAACAGTGCGCTACTAAATAACCAAGAGATCACTGAAGAAATCAAAGAAGAGATTAAAAAATACATAGAAACAAATGACTATGAGAACACGACGACCCAAAACCTATGGTATGCAGCAAAAGGAGTTTTAAGAGGGAGGTTTATAGCAATTCAATCTCACCTCAAGAAACAAGAAAAATCTCAAATAAACAATCTAACCCTACACTTAAAACAACTAGAGAGGGCTTCCCTGGTGGCGCAGTGGTTAAGATCCACCTGCCAATGCAGGGGACATGGGTTCAAGCCCTGGTCCGGGAAGATCCCACATGCCACGGAGCAACTAAGCCCATGTGCCACAACTACTGAGACTGCACTCTAGAGCCCACATGCCACAACTACTGAAGCTTGCATGCCTAGAGCCCGTGCTCCGCAACAAGAGAAGCCACTGCAATGAGAAGCTGGCGCACCACAAGGAAGAGTAGACTCCGCTCACCGAAACTAGAGAAAGCCCCCATGCAGCAACGAAGACCCAATGCAGCCAAAAATAAATAAATTAAATAAATTAATTTTTAAAAAACAACTAGGGAAAGAAGAACAAAGAAAACCCAAAGTCAGTAGAAGGAAAGAACTCATAAAGATCAGAGCAGAAATAAATGAAATAGAAACAAAGAAAACAGTAGCAAAGATCAATAAAACTAAAAGCTGGTTCTTTGAGAAGATAAACAAAATTGATAAACCCTTAGCCAGACTCATCAAGGAAAAAAAGGGAGAGGATGCAAAACAATAAAATTAGAAATGAAACAGGAGAAATCACAACTTATACTGCAGAAATACAAAGGATAATAAGACACTACTATGAAAAACTATATGCTAATAAAATGGACAACCACGAAGAAATGGACAAATTCTTGGAAAGGTACAATTTTCCAAGCATGAACCAGGAAGAAATAGAAAATATAAACAGACCAATCATAAGCACTGAAGTTGAAACTGTGATTAAAAATCTTCCAACAAACAAAAGCCCAGGACCAGATGGCTTCACAGGAGAATTCTATCAAACATTTAGAGAAGAGCTAACACTTATCCTTCTCAAACTCCTCCAAAAACTTGCAGAGGGAGAAACACTCCCAAATTCATTCTACAAAGCCACCATCACCCTGATACCAAAACCAGAAATGGATATCACAAAAAAAGAAAATTACAGACCAATATCACTGATGAACATAGACGCAAAAACCCTGAACAAAATACTAGCAAACAGAATCCAACAACACATTAAAAGGCTCATACACCATGATCAAGTGGGATTTATACCAGGGATGCAAGGATTCCTCAATACATGCAAATCAATCAATGTGAGATACCACATTAACAAATTAAGGAATAAAAACCATATGATCATCTCAATAGATGTAGAAAAAGCTTTTCACAAAATTCAACACCCATTTATGATAAAAACTCTCCAGAAAGTGGGCATAAAGGGAACCTACCTCAACATAATAAGGGCCATATATGACAAACCCACAGCAAACATCATTCTCAATGGTGAAAAACTGAAAGCATTTCCACTAAGATCAGGAACAACACAAGGATGTCCACTCTTGCCACTCTTATTCAACATAGTTTTGGAAGTCCTAGCCATGGTAATCAGAGAAGAAAAAGAAATAAAAGGAATACAAATTGGAAAAGAAGAAGTCAAACTGTCACTGTTTGCAGATGACAGGATACTATACATAGAAAATCCTAAAGATGCCACCAGAAAACTACTAGAACTAATCAATGAATTTGGTAAGGTTGCAGGATACAAAATTAATGCACAGAAATCTCTGGCATTCCTATACACCAATAACAAAAAATCAGAAAGAGAAATAATGGAAACACTCCCATTTACCACTGCAACAAAAAGAATAAAATACCTAGGAATAAACCTACCTAAGGAGACAAGAGACCTGTATGCAGAAAACTATAAGACACTGATGAAAGAAATTAAAGATGATACAAAGAGATGGAGAGATATACCATGTTCTTGTATTGGAAGAGTCAACATTGTGAAAATGAGTATACTACCCAAAGCAATCTACAGATTCAGTGCAATCCCTATCAAATTACCAATGGCATTTTTCACAGAACTAGAACAAAAAAAATTACAATTTGTATGGAAACACAAAAGACCCTGAATAACCAAAAAAATCTTCAGAAAGAAAAACGGAGTTGGAGGAATCAGGCTCCCTGACTTCAAACTATACCACAAAGCTACAGTAATCAAGGCAGTATGGTACTGGAACAAAAACAGAAATATAGATTAATGATACCAGATAGAATGCCCAGAGATAAATCCACACATTTATGGGCACCTAATTTACGACAAAGGAGGCAAGAACATACAATGGAGAAAAGACAGCCTCTTCTATAAGTGGTGCTGGGAAAACTGGACAGCTACATGTAAAGGAATGAAATTAGAACACTACCTAACACCATACACAAAAATAAACTCAAAATGGACTAAAGACTTAAATGTAAGACCAGACACTATAAAACTCTTAGAGGAAAACATAGGAGAAACACTCTTTGACATAAACCACGGCAAGATCTTTTTGACCCGCCTCCTAGAGTAACAGAAATAAAAACAAAAACAAATGGGACCTAATGAAACTTAAAAGATTTTGCACAGCAAAGGAAACCATAAACAAGACAAAAAGACAACCCTCAGAATGGGAGAAAATATTTGCAAATGAATCAACAGACAAAGGATTAATCTCCAAAATATACAAACAGCTCATGGAGCTCAATATAAAAAACAACAACCAATCCAGTTAAAAAATGGGCAGAAGACCTAAATAAACATTTCACCAAGGAAGACATACAGATGGCCAAGAGGTACATGAAAAGATGCTCAACATCACTAATTATTAGAGAAATGCAAATCAAAACTACAATGAGGTATCACCTCACGCCAGTCAGAATGGCCATTATCAAAAAATCTAGAAGGAATAAATGCTGGAAAGGGTGTAGTGAAAAGGGAACCCTCCTGCACTGTTGGTGTGAATGTAAATTGATACAACCAATATGGAAAAAAGTATGGAGGTTCCTTAAAAAACTAAAAATAGAACTACCATATGACCCAGCAATCACACTAACTGGCCTTATACCCTGAGAAAACCATAATTCAAAAAGAGTCATGTACCACAATGTTGATTGCAGCACTATTTACAATAGCCAGGACATGGAAGCAACCTAAGTGTCCACCAACAGATGAATGGATAAAGAAGATGTGGCACATATATACAATGGAATATTACTCAGCCATAAAAAGAAACTAAATTGAGTTATTTGTAGTGAAGTGGATGGACCTAGAGTCTGTCATACAGAGTGAAGTAAGTCAGAAAGAGAAAAACAAATACCATATGCTAACACATATATATGGAATCTAAAAAAAAAAAAAAGTGGTACTGATGAACCTAGTTGCAGGGCAGGAATAAAGACGTAGACATAGAGAATGGACTTGAGGACATGGCAGGGGAGGGGGAAGCTGGGGCGAAGTGAGAGTAGCATCGACATATATGCACTACCGAATGTAAAATAGATAGCTAGTGGGAAGCAGCAGCATAGCACAGGGAGATCACCCCGGTGCTTTGCGATGACCTAGAGGGGTGGGATAGGGAAGGTGGGAGGGAGGCTCAAGAGGGAGGGGATATGGGGACATGTGTATGCATATGGCTGATTCAGTTTTTTGTACAACAGAAACTAACACTAACACTAAAAGAAACTTGAGTTTTTGGCAAAGCTTTGCTACCTAGTTGTAGACTTTTCTTCAGTTTCTATTAGATTTTTCAAAATATTGTAATAAATCAAAGATTCTCTTAAATATTTTTGACCTCTAGGATCCCAAACCTCCCAAGTTTAGATAACTATGAACTAAAGATTAATTAAAGAGAATAATGTGAAACAACTTACACCCTGACGTTAGCCTTCATTAAAGGTACATACTGCTTACAGCTAAATATCTAGTTTGGGCATGGCAGAGTCAAAATACTTGGTAAAATACCATAAAATATCCATTTATTTACTCATTATTTAGACAAACAAAAGACACGGCTTCTGTCCTCAAATGGGTATCAGACAACCACAAAGAGCATTTTTGCTTTTTCTTACATGTAGCTTCCTCATGCTCTCCTCTGCTGTTCCATTTCTCAGCCTCTTCCTTCTCTGTGTCCAGGGAACCCCTGCTGAGATCTGTCCTTGTTCTTTCATAGCTTCCCAGAAAGATAGCTGTAGGAGCCCAAAAACAGACCAAGACAGGCAGCAGGGTCATCTGTCAGAGCTAAGTTCAATTCCATAACATTCACAAGTATCTGTACTATAGGGACTCACAAACCTGCAAAGGCCTCATTCTGGGACTGAGGGATCAGAATAGGAAAGGGTTTGGGGGTAGAGCGAAAAGATGAGCTAACATGAGTTTTATATCCTGACTACCAAATTTCTATCATTGTACCTCTGTTTTGAAAGCCTGAACATCAAGAGTTCTTAATTTAATCAGCCCATTTACAGGTTAGGAAAGAATTGAGAAATTCTAGCAAGGGCTGAATGCTGTAAAGTTTTCATCAAGGATCACTGCAGAACATATCGTTATGGAAAATTCCATCAGCTTTCCAGTCCAATTTACTGGATATTGTGAGACCATTTGTGAAACCTGGCCTGCTCCAAATTAAATCTTTAATATGCCACCACTCTGGCAGGTCAGATATAACTTAAGCTGGAAAAAATTAGAAACGGCATGAAAAAAAGAAAGGTAAGATTTCATAACCATAAAGAGTTAGGAAGCCACTGTACCAGACTACAAGGTTCTGCAGGGGAGAGAATTATGTCACCATGACAACCCGAGATATTTTTATTAAGAGAGTTGGTAGGCTATACTGAAACACGTTCCAGAATTTGGAGGTTGAGAGTGAAGTATAAGAACATGTGTGGGAGTTGAAAGACAAATTTCAACTTTATTTGGATTTTCATCTTTATTTTTTAGCTTTTCCTTGCAATCCACATATTGCCAAATCTTGTTTTTTAAGCGCAAAAGGGCAAAAATAATTTTTATACCCCATATTAATATATAGATGTTATATACATGTATGTATATATGACTATGTAACTTCACGAATTGGGAGGGTTGTTTTTTAACAAAGGATACAAGGTTTCTTGAAGAATTGGACACATTTATATCATCAATAGTTCAAAATAGGTTATAATAAAAAAAATTTATAATTAATTTATTTTTATTATTTACTTACTTATTTTTGGCTGTGTTGGGTCTTCGTTGCTGTGCGCAGGCTTTCTCTAGTTGTGGAGAGTAGGGGCTACTCTTCGTTGTGGTGTGAGGGCTTCTCGTTGCAGTGGCTTCTCTTGTTGCAGAGCTTGGGCTCTAGGCGCACAGGCTTCAGTAATTGTGGCATGCGGGCTCAGTCGTTGTGGCATGTGGGCTCAGTAGTTGTGGCTCGCAGGGTCTAGAGCCCTGGCTCAGTAGTTGTGGCGCACGGGCTCGTGCTCTGTGGCATGTGGGATCTTCCCGGATCAGGGGTCGAACCCGTGTCCCCTGCATTGGCAGGCGGATTCTTAACCACTGGACCACCAGGGAAGTCCCAAAATAGGTTATTATACATTAGTATACCCATCCTTGTCTTAAAAAACCTGAGAGGATCAGGTGGATATCTTATGTATTGAATTTATACTGTATTACTTTTCATTTGACTTTATAACATTTTAATCTTCTGTGTTTAATTTCCTCTGTACTGTTTCCCAAAGTGTCTGCATAAACCTCTGTTATATGTGTATTATCTACTCAGTATATGTAGTTTATTTAACCAAGTTTATGTTCCAGTTTGTTTTGCATACAAAGTTGATGCAAAATAAACATTTCTGCCTGTGTCTTATAACAGATACTTCACAGCTATCATTTTATTTAATCCTCACAATATTTCATAAGTATTATTATCCCCTTTTAGAGATGAGCTAACTGTAATCAAAGAGGTGATACATTTGCCCCATGCCACATCTGGAAGTGTCAGGTCTGTTAAATGCCAGGTTTATTTGACACTTACAAGTCTTTCCATTTCCTGTGCTACACTGATTATCAATGTCCTCATGAGTCTGGAGGCATATACTTTGAGCTTATAAAGAAATTGTTTCTGATATTACATAAAACAATATGTTTGTACTTCCAGCTAAGATATAAGTTCTTACATTGAAATGTCCTCTGCTCCAACACATAGCAATGAGAGATAAAATATAAAAACAGAAATTAACAAACAAAACAAAGCCAAGAAACAAATAAACTACCATGCTTGGAACCAATATAAACCTCTCTGAGGCCCAGAAACACCAAAGTTGAGGCCTACAGCATTCTCCATCTAAGAATTCTGCTCCTGCTTGTTAACATGGACCAAAAGTCCTCCCATGAAAGACAAGAGATGGATACAGTCTCACTGCTGAAACTAGGGGCTTCTGCACCTATGAAAAGAAGGTTGAAAAGCGCTGCAATGACTGCTTCCAGAGCCGTGACAGTGGCTAGGAGGAAGGCAGGAGAAAGGTGACAGTTTCATATCCCAGACCTGGTCCAGTGGTCCACTAGCTCAAAGCCTGGATCTGCAGTGTTTCTTAATAGCATAGCTAGATAAGCTTAAACCACCAATATAAGACCTGATTCTGGTCTGGGATTACTTGGGGAGAAATGGAGGCAAATAAAACACAGTTTGGTAACTGTCACTCACAGAGAAACCAAAAACGAAGATATTATCAGCGACACAAAAACAAAAAGATTTTATCACCCACAGACATTTGCTAAAAAGAGAAACAATGTTTAAAAAATGACACAACGGGCCCAAAATGGATTCGTTTGTGCTAAGCACCACATCAGCAAATCAAGACTTAATACCTAACCTAACTAGAGTTTCAGCCTCTCCCAGGAATGTAAACTTTAACCAGTCAGTCTGAAATTACCTGGTCAGCACTAGCAAGGTAGTCTGCGCAATAGAACCCTTCTGTCCCCCAAAGGCAGGTGACCTTGCCTGAAACAACACACTCTTTGCTAGAAACTTCCTTTTCTCAATCCTTTCTGCCTCCAAAAGCCTTCCATTTCGTACAGCTCCTCAGAACTCCTTTCTCTCTGTTTAATGGGATGCTGCCTGATTCATGAATCCTTGAATAAAGCCAGTTAGATCTTCAAATTTCCTCAGTTGAATTTTGATTTTTAACAATAACAAAGAGGCAAAGAAGTTATTATAAATATGTTGGTGTTACGATTAAAAAACTAGTGTTGAGGGAACAAAAAAAAAATCAAGAAATATGGGCAGCAGTGTTTAATGAAAAAGTCTGCTAAAGTTCTTGTCTTAATCATGAAAAGGATAGAGATAACAAAATTCTTATTAGAAATTTTGTTAGGAATACAAATGAAATTAGTATTTGGAGCAATAGAAATTTTTATACATGCCAAGTGAAAGTACAACCACTTTGGAGAGCAATTTGTCAATATGTAGTGAAGATGAGGATGTATTTCCTACCATCAGCACAATTCCACCCCTGGGAACATGTAAAGAAACATCACAGATGTGAACAGGGAGACATATGAGAACATTTATTAGTAATTATAGCATTAGTAATAATAGCAAAAACAGTAAACAACATAAATGTATATCAACAGAATAAAAGATTAATAAATTGTGACTTGTAGTTGGAATAATGTACAGTATTGAAAAATGAATGAACCAGAATTAGAGGGATAAACATGGGTAAATCTTAAAATATAATGTTGAGTTTTAAAAGCAAGTTGCAGACAGAGTGTGCCATTTAGATATACTTTTAAAATATGTTACATAAAACATTATATAATGTTTGGAATACTTATTATACAGAAAAATATAACAGCATATATGGGAATGGAAATCAGGACAGTAGTTATATCTGGGGAGATGAAGGACTTGTGGGTGAAGTGCCAAGAGGCTTCAACCACATTTTTAATACTTTATTTCTTAAGCTGGGTGTTGGGATAAATGAAAAAATGGAAGAGTGAATGAACTTTAACTGCAAATGTCATTGGAGTCCACCTGGTATAGGGATATAACAATAAGAATATCTGGAAAGATTATTTAAATTGGAACTTAACAAACTAGAAGTGCTACACTCTTGTTATGGCGTTAACTTGAGGTATGATTGACAAATAAAAATTGTACATATTAAGGTGTGCAACATGTCTTGATATATATAAACATTTTGAAACGATTATCACAAGTTAATTAACATATCTTATCCATCTCCTCACTTAGTTACCATTTTGTGTGTGTGTGTGTAGGGTGAGAATACTTATCTTAGCAAATTTCAGGTATACATTTTTATTAACTATAGTCACTATGCTATACTTTAGGCCTCAGAATTTATTCATCTTATAACCGAAAGTTTGTACCTTTTGACCAATGTGGTATAAATTTCTGATTCCTCCTGTCCTCTAGAAACTAGTGAAGGTCTTCTCCAGATGTGTAATGTTTCTCTTTCAGTCTGTTCCGGATTTTTCTTCTCTCATAATCCTGGCTCTGCCTTGTTTGCTGATCCAGTCTAGACATCCCAGACTAGACAGCTGAAATGGTCAAGCACCTGCTCAGAATTATCTGAAAATTGTTTTCAAATCCCTAAGTCTCTTTGCTATTGTTCAAAACTCATATTTTTAAAAACATTTTTATTAGCATATAGTTGATTTATAATGCTGTGTTAGTTTCTGTACAGCAAAGTGAATCAGTTATATATATATCTCCAATCTTTTTCAGATTCTTTTCCCATATAGGTCATTACAGAGTATTGAATAGAGTTCCCTGTGCTATACAGTAGGGCCTTATTAGTTATCTATTTTATATATACTAGTGTGTATATATCAATCCCAATCTCCCAATTTATCCCCTCCCCCCTGGTAACCATAAGATTGTTTTCTACAGCTGTGACTCTGTTTCTGTTTTGTAGATAAGTTCATTTGTACCATTTTTTTAGATTCCACATATAAGTGATATCATATGATATTTGTCTTTGTCTGACTTACTTCACTTAGTATGACAATCTCTAGGTCCATCCATATTGCTGCAAATGGCATTACAAAATTCATATTTTTGAGTATTATTTTATTTTCTGCCACATTTCCATAGCTCTAGTCATCTCTATGTCTAGTTGTAGAGCCCTTAATTCCTTAATGAGGTTCTCTGTACGTCTGTCATACTCTGAAAAGTGCCTCCACTAGTGACTTATTCCTTGAGAGGAGAGACAGTCACTGACTTCATGCCACTGCACCTCTCCATCCTCCTCTCTGCTCCATAATCAGCCCTGGCAGTTCTGTGGAAGGGAGAGGGAGTCTTACCTACTTTAGTTTTTGGCAGCAAGAACAACTTCCATGGTTCAAGAGTAAACACAGAAACACAGAAACTCACCCGTCCAGTTATTAAAGAGCTGTTCTCCTTCCCAGTGGACAATGAATTCTTGAGAGTCCTCATATCATAGAATGTGGACTCTGAAGCACTTCCCTTTTCTTTCAAACATCAGAGCCTCTGGGAGAGGTTTAACTCACACTTATTGCCATATTACCTACTCACACCTCCGCCCAACTGATTCAAGTTCCTAAGCTTTTAAGCAGTCCCCTTAGCAGCAGATGAATCTCTGTATGCTTGCCTGAAATCCGTTTCCCTTTAGTAGAGACCTTGAACGCTGAGGTATCCCTGACCATTCTTCTTCACTGCCTCAGCCCCTGGCTATCTATGCAATTATGATGGAATGGTATTTTGAGATATCAATCAGTGTCTCACCCCACCCATTTCTTATTACCATTAAACTATTTCAAAAAAGCAATCACCTGTTCACTAGAGATTGACCTTAATTATTTGAACTTGGATTCTTAAAACAATTCTGAGTTAGTTTCTGTAAGAATAATATATTTTTATTTTAAGCATATTACATTAAAGTATTTCTATGTCTGTTTTCAGATAATGTTAGAAGTTAAATTTATATGTGTTTTATTTACCTTTATAAATCAATCAGAACAGAGCTCCTTTAATAAACTTTATAATCTAATTTATGAGTACCATCCAGATGTAAGACATCTCATACTCACAAAATGAGAGGTAAAGTCCTTTAGAAATAACAGACACATAGACACACAGGCATATGGAGAGTTTATGGCTTTGATTTTACAATTTCAGCCATGGGTCAAGAGTAAACATAGAAACGTAAAACATAAAAATTCACTATTCTAGATATCAAAGAGTTATTCTTCCCAGTAGACACAGAATTCTTGAACTGAAAATAGACAAATGAAAAAACAAACAAAGCCAACAAACCAGATTCTCTGTTGTCTCTCACTCAACAGAAAATAGATCTCTATAAATCATTAATCCTTTTACAGAGCCCACCAATGTGGTCAGACCATACAACCAAATTCCTGATCCTTGCTGCCATGAAGGGGAAATAATTTATTGGCCACATATAAGCCCCCAAAAATTGGTGGAGGAGAAAATTTACATGAGAAAACAGAGACCTAAAGAATTCTATTGTGCTTCAGATTCACCTCTGGGAGCAAGAAAAGAAGTACCTGGATTTAGCAACCCATGAGGTGTACTTGTCTGGTGGTGAAGTTCAACTGGTTGTCAGATGAATACATTGGGCATCTCAGTGGGAAATGCAAAACTGTTACAGGATAATTCTCAAAAAAAAAAAAAAAAGTAAAATCATACTGTTACCCACCACGGTTCTTGCCCTCCCTAATCAATAGAAATTGATAAGAGGCCGGACAAGAAATTCAGGCAAGGCTTTATTGGGGCTCCTGGTGCAGCACGAGGGAAAAACAAGCAAAAACAAGTGACAGGTTCCCTTGCGTGTTCCCCGAGTAGGGGAGGCGAGCTGGTTCCTTATACAGGGTGAGGGTAGGGGTGGGTCCAGGGCTTGGGCCCGAAGGCTGGCTTAGGTGCTGTGTCCACCCACTTAGTGGTGGACAATCATTTGTCCACCATCAATACTTGCAGTGCTTTTGCAGTCATTCATGGACATGCGCAGAGTGGCAAAAAATTTGGTTGCCTAACGTGCATGTTCCCAGGAGAGGTCTAGGGAAGCTAAGTGCTGCCTTCTTGTTTCAGCTCTCACATCATAAACAAGTGTCCTCTTCACGGTCTATTTAGTGCCACACTTTTCACATTTTTGTGCCTTTTTTCTTAGGGATTTTCTTGTTTAAAATGGCCCCCAGGGAATTCCCTGGCGGTACAGTAGTTAGGACTCCGCATTTTCACTGCCAGGGCCCGGGGTTCAATCCCTGGTTCAGGAACTAAGATCCCACAGCTGTGGGGTGCAGCCAAGAAAATGAAATGAAATGAAATAAAAGAAAAGAAATCAAATAAAATATGTTAAAAATGGCCCCCAAAGGTAGTGCTGAAATGCTGTCTATTGTTCCTAGAATCCTTGATGTGCCTTATGGAGAAAATACATGTGTTATATATGCTTCACTCAGGTATGAATTCGTGCTATTGGTCATGAATTCAATGTTACTGAATCAAAAATATATAGTAAATAAAGTGTCTTTAAACAAACACATATAAAACAAGGTTATGTATTGATTTAGTGACTAAAATGTGACCAGTGGCTTGGGGGAACCTAACTGTATTTACCTTAGGAGCAATGGTTCAGTAGTTATTAATTCAGTGTTGGCAGTAACTTTGAGACAGGCTGGGACCTGGGACACTTTGCTGCCGTGCTTGCACCTGGACAAACATCTCCTTGAGCAACAAAATACAAAGAAACTCTAAAGGACTAATAATAACTGTGTGCATGCTTGAGCAGTTGGGGCAAGTTATGGACATGATACAAAAAGACCGAAAAAACCCAACTACCACTTCTGAAGAGCGGGGAGCAAAAAAGGTGTACTGCACATGGATGCTGCACTCATCACCACCAAAAGGGTGGGCAAACAACCTAAGCCCCTCCAGCCCGACCACTGCACAGACTCCTACCCTCACCCCACAAAAGCAATCAGGTCACCACCGACCTTGGGGAGCAAACAAGGGAAACTGTTACTTGTTTTCGCTCCCCCCCTACTTGCAGCAGGGGCCCCAATAAAGCCTTGCCTGAATTCCTTATCTGGCCTCTTATCAATTTCTATTGATTGGGGTAAGGCCAAGAACCCCGGCTGGTATCAACTTTATAGAACATAACTACCACAAATAACGGAAATCAACTATATGTATACGGAGGGAAAAAGTGTTTTTCAAATGCATCTGATTTTCTTATTAACACAAGTGGGGGGGGGAAGCCTTCCCAAGAAATCGCTCCACTACTCTCCCAAACAGCCTATAAAAGCGGTCATCAGGCCTTTCCCCCTCCACTATTCCTTTCCCCCTCCACTTTATTCTTCCTCAGTTCTCTCTCTCTCTCTCTGTGTCTCTTGAAGGGGCTCTCCACCTAAGTAATGTTTTCCGAGAATCTAGAGTCCTATACTAAATTTGATAGCGACAGACACAGACGACGCACACGTACGTTCAAAAGTGAGCTCTGCGGCCGTGTTCCCACAAAATTAATTGAAAATAACCCGTGGTACAACAGTTCTATCAGAACTCAGAGAAGGGCATTTCCCCACTTTGGGCATCCACCTTTGGAAATTCCCAAGGACATTATATAAATACATTAATTTTTTTCTTTCTTTCTTTTTAACAGTAACTGCAGTGAACCCTCCCACAAGCCTTAATAAAGCTTCGGCTCTTAGTTTATTTCCTCTGTTTCTTTAAGACGTAAGTCGGGTGTTTTGCCCTGTTCAGAAATGGCTGCCCCTGCTTCACACGCATTGCGCATGGTTCTTGAACAGAATTTGGCGTAGAGGCAACTCAGTGACTTACGCGGCGCAAGATGGGGACTTGGCGGCGGGCAACACTGAACCTCCCAGCATGCTTTGCAGCCTGGCGGAGAGGCCCGACGCCTAGTGATGGGGAGCCCTCGGTGCTCTACGCCGCCAAATCGGCTGTAGCGGTTGAGGTTGAGCTCGGGGCCTGGGAATTGGACGCTCGCAGAGGGGGAAAATGGAAGCGTGGCGCTGTGTGAGGAGAGGCTACGGCCGCTGTGTGGTGGGGAGAGGCAGGTCAGTAGGGCTGGGTGGCGGGAGGGAGGAGGGAGGGGCGGGCGGCCTGGGGGCGGGCGGCCAGGGTTAATCGGGGCGGGGCGGGGTGGGGAGTGGGGGTTGGACGAGGAAGAGGGCCCGGGCCGCGGTATCGTCAGGACGGACCTCCGGAGACCCCGAGGGATAGGTAAACCCGGCGCGCAGCCGGAGGGGCGCTCGGCCCACGGGGTCCAGGGCCCGGGCGCGGAGCGCGTCGGCCATGGGCCGGGTTCGTGCTTTCCGGACCAGGTTGGCCTCAGAGTTCCGACCCTTTTCCCCCAACCCAACCTCCTAGCCAGCCTGAGCCTCCGGGTCCCCGGCCTCCTTCCCCAACCCTGCAGCCCCCTCCGGGAGCTGCCGGTCTGCAGGGAGGGGCTGGTTTGTTGTTGTGTTGGTGCCTCTCGAACTTTAGTTACTGGGATCCCAACCTTTACGATTATTACCAAATTCTCTTTCCACATCTATATTACTTAATGGATATTTTTCTTGAAATTGACTCACTTTTTTAAAAAGCACTTCAATAGGTGCTGTGCACGTTAGAGTCTCCCTAAGCAGTATCCGTGAGATCTTGGGTTTGGTATACTGATTTTTTTTCCTAATACATTTTGAAATGGATACTTAGATATTAAAAAATTTTAAGTTTAAATGTGTACCACGCGAAACCGACTGGTGTACCACACGTGGGAAGCACAGCACTCTATTAGTTTTTACATAAGTTATGGGGATCTGGTTTTAACTCCTGTAGTCTTGGGACTTGACAGTCGTCAACAATGTTTCCTGAGTACCAGCTGTGTGTCAGGCACTGTGCTAGGCACTTGGGAAGAGACCCAGATTAAAATGAATAAGAAGGCTCTGGCCGTGAAGGAGCTCATCATTTTAAGAGAGAAAAAAAAAAAAAAAAAGTCTGTATAAGTAACTACAGATATAGAGAATGTTTTGTAGTACAAGTATTATATTTCAGTACAGTAGCTTATTAAGATAGAAAATGTATGGGCAAGCCCCAAATCTCTATGGCTTTCAGAGTTGTCACAAAGCAGGATACACTACCCTTGTCGTGTCTTTAAAGATTTACAATTACATTGAGTTTAGAGAACAGTTTGAAAATGTGTAAACTGCTCAATAAATTTATGTAACAGTTAAAAATTTAAATGCTGTTAAAATGAAACAAATGTAACATATAAAAGTCAAATAACAGTTAAATACAATTAAAGCAAAATTCTTTTGGTGATAAAAGTGGACATTATTGACGCTATCTTGGAAATGTACCTTTAATGAATTCTGGAGGAAAGGATAGAAGTTTTTCTCAGAATCCTAGCATTTTGCCAGAATAGTGTAGTAGAAAGAAGGTGGTGCTTGAGTTGCGTTGTTTCTTAGGAGAGCCTGAGAGCGATATATCTATTCAAAATAATAATAACACTACTTTGGAGACATTTTTCATGCTATAACCTATCATATAATTGGTATGAGATAATTGATGCTGTTGGGTTTGGAGTGTTGGTGAATTTCTAGTAAGTAATTCTCTTTCATTTCCCTCAAGGAGAAGCGTGCTTTAAATTAAAAGAAAAAAAAAGGGAGTAGCATGAAACAATAAATTACCTACCTACTGATTAGCAAGAGAGGTACTTTTATGAAGTAGTGATAGGCTTTTGTTAGCTATAAAGATGTTTGGAAAATATAACCTTGGTATAAAAATCATGTTCAGAAGCATGTTTTTACTCCAAACCCAGGTTGGAGAGATTCACTTTAATTGTAGTCACCTTATGTGTTCTATATTTGATTTAAGTATTATGTTTGCTGTGGATTTTATTTGTCCATTGAGTTTTATTAGTTGCTAGAAAGCTACTCTGAATACAGTTTGGTGATTGATTCAACACAGTTGAATTGTGTGGACTTCTAGAAGTGCATCTGGTGTTTCAGGAGGTTGGTGGATTCTATGTTAAGTGTTTAGAATACCATTCATAGTTGTTTAGGGAGAGTATTGAGATACTGCCACTAGTAGTTAAGTAATGGCTGCTTTTTCCCCCATCCTTCACAGATTTAGAAGTCAGATTTTAAATATTAGACATTACCTTCCCTTGAGGAAACATTTAGATTTTGTGTGCTACAGCTGAACAAAAAGTGGTGCCTCAAGGAGTGTATTTATTTCTTTTAGATACCCCATGTTACCCCATCACCAGAAGAGTCTCGGCAGAGACTGGACTGCACCGTGGGAGAATCTGCAAAGGTGTTGCTGGAACAGACATATTTCTAGTTGTATGAGGTGGCCTGGACATTATTCTCGTGCTCCTTACCCATACTTCAGTAGTAGGCATTTTTCACTAAATTGGAGACCACCTTGTTTGTTTGAGTCTAGAACTCAGTTTCAGTACTGGAACTGGAGACCTGACAACCTGAGCCAGACATCTTTGATTCATCTCTCTAGTTACATCATGAACTCTGAGGGAGATGAGCCTTCATCAAAACGAAGAAAACACCAAGGTAAAGGTGACATTTATCTTGGTGCAGAAATAGACATAAGCCATAGAGTAATTGAAACTTTCATATTTAATCCTTAAGAAAACCTGCAGGTTTTAGAGGTGTTGGTGTTTATTTTTAGCCAGTAGTTTTCTGTTATGAAAAAGGAAATTCTTTTTTAAAATTAAGACTTTTAAAAAGAAATTTTCAATTGTGTATTTCTGGCAGTAAAAATAGAAGTGACTCTACATATAGACTAAAGTTGGAAGACAAATGGAGGACTAGATTAAAACATTAAGTTTAATTTAAGAATAATTTTCAAATTCAGTGTTTTTGAAACAAAGGTCCTTAGACTTCTTAGAAATTGGTGGATGTATGCTTGGGAGTCCACAGAGCTATTTTAAAAAATCATGTTTTCATTTTTAATGTTAGCTTCATTATATAAGACAAAAGAATTTCCTTAAATAGAAACAATCATAAATGAAAGCTATTTTCTTACAGAATCAGATTTTAGCTTATTAAATTTATATTTCTCATACTGGGGTCTGTAGACATAATCTCGAGAGTCTGTGGGAAGTTTTATCTTTTAACCACATCTTATTCAACTTTGAGACACTTTTTTCTAGATATCTTGATTATTTCTATTTTTCTCATATTCTTTTTACTCTAAACAATTCACTAGGCTCTCTGTGCTGCCAGCCAAGCCCTACCTCCAAAGTATACATGAGTTGTCTAAGTAAATTTGGAATTGTCTTTCTTACTGAGCTGTGGTTTGCAGTGAAGATCATTCCTACTGAAGATACGAAAATAGGCTGTGTGAGTGTTAAAGTGTAGGAAGCTGACCTAAGTTTGTCAAAGGATGGCATTCACAGTGTCTCACCTGGAAGTCAGAGCTAGATTAGTTAGTGCTCTTTCAAGTAGAACTTCTACTACACATTTAAGTAGAAATTCTAAGCACTCAAAAGTGAAAATTTATTTGTTTAGCACTTAACCACCACATATGTTTATAAACAAAGCTTTGTTTGAATGATTAAAAGGTGTATTTAGAGACATTAAAATTAGGTTCCTAAGGACAACGCATACTTTATAAATATAGGGCTGTATGATGACATGAGATAGCTTCTCATTCACGTATTCATTGTTCATCAGGACGACACACTCCTCTTCTGTTTAGCCTTTTGTTATAAATCAGGTGTGCTCTCAGATGGAGCGGTGGTGTAGTGACACAAGCATGGGCTTAGGAACCGCTCCCTGCTCTCATTCTGCTCCACCACTAATTGCGTGGGTTTGGACAGGTCACTGAACCTCTCTGCTCCTTGGTTTCCCAGTGTAAAATAATGCCTACTTTGAAAGCCTGTGGAGGCATGAAGTGAGATATGTCAAAGTGCCTAACACACTGTTGGCTTCATAGTAGGTACTCAGAAAATCCTGGTGGTGTTGTTTTCCCTTTAATGGATGGGGAATTACATTTACATACTGATAAACTTTGATTGCAACCTGACTCTTTATATGTCCGTTCTTCCTAGGTATTGTGAATAAGGAAAATGCTCTTCGTTAAGCCATATTTGTGACTTCTGATATTTCACTAATACTACTTTTCAATCAAGAGAACAGCATTGCTAACTTGCCTATCACTTTAAAGTGGTATTTGAAGGATTTGTGTGACACAATTATGACCTTTTAATTAGGCACCCTAAAAACCCGATCAGGCCTATTGCTTACTTTCTTTGATTCATCTGTCTTCTCTGCTGTGATCACCTTGTTGCTCCTGACATGGAAGGTATATAAGCTTTTGTAGTGTGAATTTATGTTGTGAAGTATGTGAAGGCCAGAGACTATCCACTCTCTCAGTAGTTTTCAAACTGTCTTCCAGGGAACCCTAGCATTCAAATACATTTCTGTATGTTTATTAAAAGCAAATGTGGTCAGGATAAAATGTGTTTACCCCATCATCCCAGCTCCAGTCCCAACATACCAGGGACTGATGGTCATGACATGAAAAGTAATGCCAAAGTGGTATACAAGCTGTAGAAGTCTGAAAGCCACTGTATTAATTTGATAATCTGATGGTCTCAGTTATTTAAAAACTGGAATTGCAAAAAGACTTGGTTACAAACTCTTAATTGCCAGGACTATACAAATCTTAATGCTTTTATATGCCTTTATATATACATATTCTACAAGAAAGTATGAATGATTTTTTTAGACTTCCATCGTTCATATTTTAATGCAGTGGTGCCATCAGGGTAGTGCTGTAAGTTTGTGATGGTAGCTTGCATTTTGTTTGTATGACTAGAGCCCTTTCCATCTCGTATACATATAAAAACTTAATGATTTGTGGCTAAAACCATAGACAGTCCCCAGTTTATGAATGAATTGTGTTCTAGATAATCAGTTCTTAAGAATCAGTTCTGTTTTCCTCATAGAAGCTGTGTTATAAATCTCAGGGTAGTTGTGTGCAGTCAGTATAATTTGCTTTAGTTGTGGCCTTTAGGGGTAGGATTCTCCATTTTCAGTGAAGGATAAGGAAGGGGATAGTTTCCTTCTCTTTAGCTCTAGGCTAAATTATGTAATAGTTGAATGCTTTGTTTAGTTTGGTTTTCTTTCCTTCCACCATTTTTTCTTAGCCTTTCTCCTCAGGCTCCTAGTACCTTCATGGTATCATAATTCCAACTCCCCTGTTCCACCCAGACCTCACTATTCATAAAAATTACCTTCCTCTTCTGTCCTCTGGTCAAAATACCTATTCCCTCAGTGCAGCAGATATCAGCATTTAGATTTTGAGGGAAGAAACCTGATTAAAGTCAACTTACCAGAGTATATTTTAAAAATTTTACTTCACTGGCATTTTTATAGAGTGTACTGACACTTTTTTCTTCCAGTTTTATTGAGATATAATTGACATACCAGCCCTGTATAAGCTTAAGTTGTACAAGCATAATGATTTGACTTACATACATCATGAAATGATTATCACAATAAGTTTTGTGAACATTCGTCATTCCACAAAGACACAAAAGTAAAGAAATATTCTTCCCTGTGATGAGGACGCTTAGGATTTACTCTCTTAACAGTTTTCCTGTAGAACGTGCCACAGTGCTCATTACATTGATCATGTTGTACATCACATCCCTAGTATTTATTCATCTTATAACTGGAGGCTTGTACCTTTTGACTGCCCTCAACCAGTTCCCCCTCCCCACTAGAGTGTGTTGATATTCTGACTGTAAATATACCGTCATTGTAGAAGATTTGGAAAAATCTACCACAATCCTTCCTCTCAGAGACATTACTCTTAAAAACAGTGGTATGTTTCCCTTTAGTCTTTTTTCCCCCATATATAAAATATTTTTCAATTTAATTTTTAATTGGTGAAATTTTAGGGATTGTCATCCAGTGAAGTGAAAACCTTCTTTCAGGAAAAGGGAGATATTCTAGGGCTCAGATCTTTTTCATATCATCTAATCATTCTCAAAAGTCCATCTTCAAATCTTTTTGTTTCCCAAGTTCATCCCATTTCTTGTTTTTCCCTTCTTTTAAGCTTATAGATTCTCTAAAATGTTCCACATTTTTTTTCATGGCTTCCATGGCAGTAAGAGTATCCTCTTTAATGGTGGGGTGAGGAAGACAAGATCAAAGGGGGTGTGTGTGTGTCTGTGTATATATACATATATATAAACATATATACTTAGTGGTGTGTGTCTGTATAGTGATACACATATATATATATTTATTTTTAGTAGGCATTTCTAAGTCAAAGACTGCCTATAATTGCAAAATCTCATGCTATTTGATCCTCTTCTCATCACTTTATCAGGGTACATGGTGTCTTTGCAGAATATAAACTATCACACATTCCTGGTTGCTGCATGCTAGGTTTGTCAGTCAGGCATCATTTACTAGCATTCTGTAGCTGTGTTACATTTAACTTTTGCTTTGGTGTGCATTAAAAATATTTCTTTTGCTTATTTTGTTTGCATTCTTCCAGTAAGTACTGCTTCCATTTATTGTCATTATATACCCTTCATTCATGTCTAAACCAGATTTCTCAGATGAATTGTTTCTGGAACTTAGTTAAGCATTTGATGATCTTATCATACTAATAGGTGATAAAATACAATGTGAAATCACCTTATTGAAAGGCCAGCTGTGACATACAAATATTTTATCATGGTTATGAAGTTGCTGAGCATGTCTGCGGCAGAGCCACTTCGTAACCATGGGGAAGTGAGAAACCGTGACCCCAATATAGTCAGTTTTATTAACACACACTCTCAGCCTCCAAAATGATTTGCTAGACCCTTTTAAACTGTTTTGTACCTCTTGGTCAGTCAGTGTATCATTTTACTGCCTTTGTAGTCAATTTGATGACAACTTCTAGTTATTAAGTACTACACTGCCATTTCCTAGGGAAAAACATTCTGTTCATTGCCTATAGGAATGTTTAAAAGGCAAGAAAATACTTATATACAGGAAAAATATCCATTTTTTATTAATTCTTTGTATTTTATCTAATATATTTTAACAGGCACAATAAAACGGGATTGGGAATATATATGTAACCATAATAAAGAAAAAACGAAGATCCTAGGAGACAAAAATGATGACCCCATATGTGAAGACAGTGAGAACAAGTTTGACTTTTCAGTGATGTCCTATAATATACTTTCTCAAGATTTATTGGAAGACAATTCACACCTTTATAAACACTGCCAGCGGCCAGTATTACACTGGAGTTTTAGGTTTCCCAATATTCTGAAAGAAATTAAACACTATGATGCAGATGTAAGTACAAAATATCATCAAAATTCTTCACATAAGGAAGAGTTGGATTCATTTCTGAACTAAATGGTTTTATCCCTTTTGTTTGTAGGGTAAGAAGGGAAGACATTAAATATAGTGATGAGGGAACTCTCTGGCGGTCCAGTGGTTAGGACTCTGCACTTTCACTGCCAAGGGCCTGGTCGGGGAACTAAGATCCCACAAGCCACAGCGTGGCCCAAAAATAAATAATATATAAATATAGTGATGGAACAGTTTTTAACAAGGTATCATAACTTTGGAGGAATAACTTGCTAATGGTTGTTGATATAAATAATTGTATAATGTTTCAAATAAGATCCAAAAAGTTTTAAGCATCGATCAGTTTTGAGACAGGGACTGGCACCATATTAAGTATGCAGTAAATATTTCCTTTGATTCAAAATTTAAATAATTCGTGCAAAAATTTATTTAGATGATAGCATTCGAAAAATTATCTCTTAAAAAAGGACTAGGGGCTTCCCTGGTGGCGAATCCGCCTGCCAATGGATTAAGAATCCGCCTGCCAATGCAGGAGACACGGGTTCGAGCCCTGACCTGGGAAGATCCCACATGCCACGGAGCAACTAAGCCCGTGGCCACAACTACTGAGCCTGCACTCTAGAGCCCGTGCGCCACAACTACTGAGCCTGCGCTCTAGAGCCCGCAAGTCACAACTACTGAGCCCACATGCCACAACTATTGAGCCCATGTGCCACAACTACTGAAGCCTGCCCACCTAGAGCCCATGCTCCACAACAAAAGAAGCCACAGCAATAAGCCCGTGCACCACAACGAAGAGTAGCCCCTGCTTGACACAACTAGAGAAAAGTCTGCGTGCAGCAGTGAAGACCCAGTGCAGCCAAAAATAAATAAAATAAAATAAATTTTTTTAAAAAAAGGACTAGAAGGATTTAGTACTAATGAACATGTAAATTCAGGAAAAATATTCCAACATATAAATTATAAATATTTCCTTTGGTAAATGCCAGTTTTGGATAATAAGAGGGCTTCATGTGATTAAAGGTCAGGGTTTTGGGGGTTGATCAAATTTGGAGACATTAATTCGATAGATCTATACATTACAGGAAAAAAAATTTTTTATTTCAGCTTTCATCAGGTTTTTAGAATTTTAGAAACCTATTTTTAAAGACAAAAGCACCAGAAAATTCATATTTGCATAATTTTGTTTTAATTCAAGCCATTTTTTTTCTTTTAAGGTACTTTGTTTGCAAGAAGTGCAAGAAGATCATTATGGAACAGAGATCAGGCCAAGTTTGGAATCATTGGGTACAGTGTAACTTTTACTTTAGCCAGATTTACTTAATGGGTTGTTAGAGTATAACTTGCTAATAACAAAGATGTGTGGTGTATTTGGACCTAAAATCTTAATTTTGAAAAAACTTAATATGCATTTCAAAAGGTCAGGAAAAGATTGAGGTATATCAAATGGGACCTTTTGTGTTAATACATAATTTTAATTCGGATGGAAAGGTATGCAAGAATCCCTTAATAGCTTCCTTTCCAGGAGTTGCTTTGCCTACTCCCAGAGCCCTAAGATTCTGAGTTCCATGAGATCAGGGACCATCGTGTCTAGTTCATCATATAATACCAGTGTCCACCGTGTGTAATGGATAGAAGCTGAAAATCTGTTTGGTGAGTGAATACCTCTAGAAACAGGTTGTCTGTTTGAGAAATGCTGCCTACTTCGCATTCATCCATGCAGCAAATATTGATATTTTTTGAGTGCCTACTGTACACCATGCACTGTTCTAGGCAGTGGGAATACAGCAGTGAGCAAAACGGGCAACAATCTCTGCCCTTGGGGAGCATACATTCTAGTGGAGAAAGGCCAAGAATAAACTGAACAAACAAGTAAATAGTGCCTTAGGTAATGGTAGTTTTCTGGAGAAAAGCAAATGGGTCAGGTTTCAGTTTTAAACAAAATGATCAGAGAAGGTAACATATGAGTAAAGACAAAGGAGGTGAAGGAACAAGCCATGGCTAGAGTTTTCCAGGTAGTGGAGATAGCAAAGGAAAGGCGCTGAAGTTGGAGTGCCTTAAGGCAAGTGAAGCTGCTGTGTGTGGAGTGGAGCAAGCGGGGAAGAATTAGAGGCAAAAAGGTGAGAGATACGGGGTTGGGGGCGGTGAGGGGGCAGATTACTATAAGGTCTCACTGTCTTTGTCATGACTCTGACTTTTGTTAGGATGGAAATGAGAATGGTGATAATGTACACGTATGTAACCCTGAAGTCTGCCAGTAAAAAAATCTATTTGACCCAGTCTCAGACTTTTTTGATTCTAACACTTATTAACATCCTACATTACTAATGTTTTGCAGAATACACTTTGGTAAACATTGTTCAAAAAATTAGGAGAACTGTGTTTTGCCATATATATAATTTTGTGTGTGTGGCAAAACACAGCTCTTCTAATACTTACATATATAAAAAACCAGCCATCTTTGTTTAAAATTTTTTTCTTTCCTCTAGGTTATCACTGTGAATACAAGATGCGGACAGGAAGGAAACCTGATGGCTGTGCCATTTGCTTCAAACATTCCAAATTTTCCCTCTTATCAGTGAACCCAGTGGAATTCTACCGCCGTGATGTTCCTCTATTGGACAGAGACAATGTTGGATTAGTGTTACTCTTGCAGCCCAAAATCCCAAGTGCTGCCTCCCCTGCGATCTGTGTGGCTAACACACATCTGTTGTATAACCCAAGGCGAGGTGATATTAAACTGACCCAACTGGCAATGCTTCTGGCAGAGATTTCCAGTGTTGCCCATCAGAAAGATGGCAGCTTCTGCCCCATTGTTATGTGTGGTGACTTTAATTCTGTTCCTGGTTCTCCACTGTATAGTTTTATAAAGGAAGGGAAATTGAATTATGAAGGACTTGCCATAGGAAAGGTACGTGCTTGCTTCCTCATTATTAGGAGGTGGACTTAGTCTCTCTCTTCATTGTAAAGTGAGGGTAGTCATCACAGGGCTATTTGAAAACCTTGATGAGTCAGTACCCTCACTTTACCAACCTGTGATGATGAGCTACAGCTACTGATAAGTAAGTATATTTACTTGAGTGAATTTCACCTATTGAATTTCCATCTATTTGTGGCAACATTTTGCTTGGAGGAATTGACAGGCAGTAAAAAATTCAGAATGGGGGAGGAGAAGAAAAATGAAAGCATTAACAGACATGAGTACTGCATAAATAAGGAACTACTTACAAGGTGGCAGAACAGAATTTTGAATGCTGGATGTGGCCAATATAGTTGGCAAAACAGTAATTTAGTATTTATTATATAAGCTTCCCTTTATACAGTGATAAATATTTTAATTCTTTAGCTGAGTGTAATTTATCCCATGTTTTTATTTTAATTGTACTTTCTTTTGCTTACTTTAGATTATTTCATCTTCGGTATATTTAACCAAAATAAACTCTCCACCACTGAGTTTTGAATGATAGTTTAAAATTTTATAGGAGTTGATCTCTCTCAGTATTTTATGTAGCAGGAAATATATTGCAGGTAGTAAAAAAGGAGGAGCAGTATTAGTCCAAAACTATAGATCGTTTAGATTTCCAAATTAGACAAAAACATGCATAGGAAAAGATTTCCATTTACATGTAAATAATAAGTGCTTTCTGAACTCTATTTGAACAAGATTTTATAAGCACAAATAATGTAATGAATAAAGGGTAATATTTACCATTCTTGGATTCCCTTTTATCTAAGAAATAAACTTTTCAGTACACAAACTATTTAAAATCTATTCACCTAAGATACCTGTTGAAATTTTGTTTAGGTATCTGGCCAGGAACAGTCTTCACGGGGACAAAGAATTTTATCTATTCCAATTTGGCCCCCAAACCTAGGTATCTCACAGAACTGTGTGTATGAGGTACAGCAGGTACCAAAAGTAGAAAAGACAGGTAAGTGTTTGCAATACATTTTGGCAGTCTTCTTGATAATAGTGTTCCATTTGAAGACATAAAACTAAATTTTTTTAAGGGATAACATCTCAGTGATGAATATTCATATATAAAAGCATATAGTTGTTTGCTTATTCCTTTTTTTAAAGAGCTCTAAATTTACCTTTTTAAAATTCAGCTTCCAAAATTATCTTTGCGTGAATTACTTGCATGTTGCTTTGGAAATGTTTGTGTTTTATTTTTGCTAATTCTGGAGATCATCAAAACATAGATACCAGAATGAACCATTTAACTAGGCATCTATCTAAACTAGATATTTCTTAAATATTGTTCCTAGAGTAAAAGGACTATACTAAGGCAAGCTAGAACAAAACAATACATTGATAGTATAAATATATTTCTCTTTGTTCTTCCAGACAGTGATCTGACACAAACACAGCTGGACAAAACAGAGGTCCTAGTAACAGCTGAAAAGTGAGTTTTGGAAAGCAACAACAGACATTTGCTGACTTTAGTTGAGTAAAGAAATCACTTGGATGAAAAATGAAGTTGATGATATTTTATGCTGGTGAAGAATGCTGGCTCTTAAGTCAAATAGACCCAAGTTCCAACCTTGACTTTGCTACTTTTTAGCTGTGTGATTTTTGAGCAAGAAATTTAACATCTCTAAGGTTCAGTTTCTTTATCTATAATTTAGGTTGTTGTGAAGATTAGATGAGACAAAGCATGTAAAGCTCAGTGTTTGACATACAATAGTAAGTGCTTAAACCCTGCTGTTTATAGAAGCAGCTTGTCCCTGAACCTGAACAGGCTAGTAAATTTATTATCTTTGAAATTTATTGCTATTACATATTTAAACAAAGGTCAAGATCACAGAAAAATATCTTTCAGATTTCAAGAGGACCTTTAGCCTCCTTTGACTTACTGGATCTTGAAACAAATCTATAGGAGAATTGATCCAAAAAAGAATATGTCTGTAGAAAAGACAATTACTTATACATACCTCTTAAACTACAGGAAAAGGTCATCAGAGGTAGCTGGGTGAAGATGCCTGGATTTCTTTTTATTAAAGAATCATGAATGTTTAGGGCTGTGGTTGAGAAACAGATGTATATTAATACAACAGGATGGAGACTTAAATCTTGTCCCTTCAGAGATTCTTGAAATGTCTTGATTGTTTCATATTGTGCTCTTTTATAGCTTTGACTTTCGTTTAACATTTAAATTTTCTCATTCTTTTTATCTGCTTTCTCCTCAGTCTTATTTTATTTTGTATATCTTGTTTTGGGAAAATATCTCATATATAAGAATTAGTAAGAAAGCAATTTTTTTGAATTTTTGAAAAAGAATATATAAAAATCTGTGATTAAAACTTTCAAAGTAAAAACTTCCCTGAGTAAGATTAATAAAAAGGTTACTCTTACTAACAACTACTTAGTTTTGAGTAATTCTAAAATCTTTTTGTAACAAAATGGGGTATAAGAAAAGATACTTTTAAGTATCTATATAAATACAGTGTGTGTATACGCATAGCTTTTATCTGTAAACTGAAATGTTGGTAGTAAGATAACAGTTTGCAGGAGACCTATTTTACATTTAAAAATATTGTAAATATAAGTCCTTAGACATAAAAAGTTGCTAAAACTTGGAAGTAGAGCATCTTGAAGCAATTACCTTTGCTTATTGACATATGAGCTCTTTAAAAGCAGAGCAAAAATATAAAAAAATAAAATAAAAAAAAAAAAGCAGAGCAACATCTTTATTTGTGTATTCTCAGCGCATAAGACGAGATAGTGCCTGGGACTTAGTACGTGCTTGGTAAATGTTTGTTGGGTGAATAAAAAAAAAGTTTTTTTAAAATTTTGTTTTGTGACATAAAAGATCCTTAAAATTCATGATGTGTTAGTAGGAAATGATTTTTAAACCTTTTACCCATAACATTATGTGTATTTGTAGTGTGGGGTAAATGTAAACCATTATAGAAGCTGTTTTAAGATACAGTATGAGGGAATTCCCTGGCGGTCCAGTGGTTAGGACTACATGCTCTCAGAGGGCCCAGGTTCAATCCCTGGTCAGGGAACTAAGATCCCACAAGCCGTGCAGTGCAGCCAAAAAAAAAAAAAGATGCAGTACAAAATTATCTCATATACCATACCAAGAACAGTCATGGTAAAATATAAACCCTCTGACATCAGAAGTCTATTAGTTCTAAATAGCATTCCTAAAGGCCACTTTAATTTTCCTTCTTAAAAACAACAAAAAACTTATAAATTGTTTAAGAATATGTGTTCATTCGCAAGTGAAGTCTCTCAAATATGTTATAATTTTAAGTCACATTATTCGGTTAAGTATTGAGCTCCCCACTCGCACCCCACCCCATGTATCACAGCTCTGTTAATGGGTTTTGGATATCACTGCATGAATAAAGGAATACAAAATTGTGATATGGTCTATTTAAATAAAGATTGTCCTAATGTCTGGTTTTGTCTGGAAATTAAGTGAAAAAGTGGTTTAAATAGGAGGAATTATAAAAATCATGAAGAACTTGATGCTAAATAATTTTTCTTTTCAATTTAGATTATCTTCAAAGTTACAGCACCATTTCAGCTTGTCATCTGTTTATTCACATTATTTTCCTGACACTGGAATTCCAGAAGTGACCACCTGTCATTCCCGAAGTGCCATAACTGTGGATTATATTTTCTATTCTGCTGAAAAGGAAGGTGTTGCTGGGCAGCCAGGTAAAGAATGCATGTAATCTTAAATTCTGCTTGAGAACACAGTAACTAAAACTTCAGGGCTAAAGTTGAGAAAGCTAGCTAAACATCTATATGTTTAGATTTAGAAATTAAAAATATTTTTAAATTGGTAATATATTTGGCAGATTGGTGATATATTTGAGTAAATCAGTTTATCACCTGCAAAAGTTGGAGGCAGTGGAACACCTCAAAGCAAATTATTACCCAAGAATTGTATCCACAGCTCTACCCTCCAGTCCCAGTCGGCTTCTGAGGTAGAGTACAGATCTTTCATATTGCCCTTTGGTTTCACTCTCCATACATTTATGTTTTTCTTGTGACAGCAACATCATACAGTTTTGTACTTAAATTTTACTGAAGTATGTTGCCTTCATTGTAGGGCCTTGCTTGTACTGCCAACAATTGACAGTTTTGTCATGTTGAGCCTGGAATATTGGTTCTTCCTGGAAAGAGAAGTCTATAATATATGTGTTTTCAAAAAGCAAAGGTGATAACACACTCTTCCTTGTATGATTCAATGAAAACAAGATTTTTTTTTTTTTTTGGGGTACACGGGCCTCACTGTTGCGGCATCTCCCATTGCGGAGCACAGGCTCCGGACGCGCAGGCTCAGCGGCCATGGCTCACGGGCCTAGCCGCTCCGCGGCATGTGGGATCTTCCCGGACTGGGGCACGAACCCGTGTCCCCTGCATCGGCAGGCGGACTCTCAACCACTGTGCCACCAGGGAAGCCCAAGATTTTAAATACTAATCAAAGGACTTAACATGGAGAAGAAAGTGCCATTTAAAGTAACTGGAAGTCAAAAATATATTCAGAAAACTGAAAATCCTAAATGTGGACAGCTATTTTGTTTTTCCTGATTTTCCCCTTTTTTCTTTTCCTTTTTCTTTTTTCAGTGCTACTTTTCTTTCCCCATCTGTTTGTTTGTTTTCTCCTTCACAAGGATAACCTTACTAGTAACATTCAGGAGGTGGTTTACTCCTCTCTGCTAGATCAACTCTGTAAAATAAGCTTGCTTTGAATTTGTAATAAGGTTCTGGTAGTTGTAATACTGAAGAACACTCACTAGGTGGCAGAAGTGTGCCATGGACCAGCATCGCTACTGTTAACATTAAGAGCACATCCTCTTTTACTCTATTTCCATGGGTACTGAGTGTCTGGGACCAAACTATACTAATTTATTCTGCAGTCACCTCATAAACGTCCTACTCAGATGTGGCTTGGTCTGTCTGATTTTATACAACTACAGAAAGGTTGATGGGTGAATTTCTTAGGTAGTTGTCAATCTCAAATTATTCTTAACATCTTATGTGTCGCATTGATATTTTCTTCTAAAGATTATTTGCAGAAGTTGAAATGGAAAAAAAATCTGAAATAGAAAAAAATAAGCATCTGAAACTTCTGTTTGTTAGAGAATTATAATTAGGTTATAGCGCAATAAAAATTTAACCATATTCTAAAAACTGTTTCATATTAGACTTCCAGAAGGGTGTCAAGCTATATATCATTGTTGTTTTAAAAGAAAAAAAAGATTTGTATGATTTACAGTAACCTGTTGTTTCACTAAATATGTATATGTTTCTTTAATATAGGAGCCGAAGTTGCTTTGGTTGGTGGCTTGAAACTTCTAGCTAGACTGTCACTTCTTACAGAACAAGACTTATGGACTGTTAATGGACTTCCAAACGAAAATAACTCTTCGGATCATCTGCCTTTATTGGCTAAATTCAGACTTGAGCTCTGACTTCTTTTTTTTTTTTTTTTTTTTTCGGTACGCGGGCCTCTCACTGTTGTGGCATCTCCCGTTGCAGAGCACAGGCTCCAGACGCGCAGGCCAGCAGCCATGGCTCACGGGCCTAACCGCTCCACGGCATGTGGGCTCTTCCCGGGGCACGAACCCGTGTCCCCTGCATCGGCAGGTGGACTCTCAACCACTGCGCCACCAGGGAAGCCCTACTCTTCTTTGATTACATATATACTGTGCTTTCCCATTTATGTTCTTTTTCAAAGAATGTAAAGTTGTTCTTAAGAGTTTGCATGTTACTTATTTTTACGCTATGGAATTTCTGAAGAGGTTATGTTAAATGCTTGAAACAGGTAGCAGAAGAAACAAGTTTACAACAATTTTTTTTTGATAATGAAAAAATATTTTCCTGACAAGTGAGATCTAAACACTCTTTATTGTAAAAGAGTTGTAAATATTTATTATAAATTCCAGTAAAATTGACAGTGATTTTTAAATATAGTGCAGTTTCTTTAGTCCTCTTAGTAAAGAATTTCATGTTTTTGGCAAGCTTTACAGTGGATCCAAAATATCTTTGAGTTCTTACAAACCACAGCTCATTTCCCTTGCAGAGGCCCAATTTCATCATGAGGATCATATGTTTGTTGAGTCCTAAGTAGTTCATCTCAGAAATCATCGGGTTCACAAGTGTCCAGCCAACCATTGTAGTTTGTTTTTGAGGGGGCTCAGTAATGCTTTCCAAAATTGTACAGATTGCTTAATCCATCTTCTTACTATCCTGAGCCATGTAATATGCCTGCATTTTATTGGGGAAATATAGGTCACCATAACTAGTAGGATGAAGTGCTTTACACAAGCCCACTTTCCATCCTGTCATAGACCATTGCAGGAACCTAGGAGAGGCAGAGATTGGGGTTATGCCTTGTGTTTCCCTAGTAATTTTTTTTTTTTTTAATATTCAGTTTCAAGAAAAGATCCCTGGATTGGGAAAGATATTTTATTTTACTTAACTAATCCTGTAGAAATTTATTTTATTAGGAAACTTATATTTGGAACAAAGTGGCAGCTATAAGGTTATTTTTATTTTGCCTTAGAAATAAGAGGAAGCCAGCAAAACTCTAGAGAGATATCAACTTGGAGACCTAATGCTCGTAAGTAGTAACTTTAACTGTTTTGTTTTGTTGTGGTTTAACTGTTGTTTTGTTTCTAAAATGTTTTATCATGATGCAGCAGTGTGAGATGATGCTGATTTTTTTTATAAAGTGGTGAAGAGCAGGCCTAAAATATCCTGTATAAGTGGCTCTGTATAAGTGTTTGAATCAAAAATTTTTAAACATAATTGAAAATTTCCTTTTTTAGACATTGGGATCAAAGAATTATGTACATTTTTACTAAATAATTTTATACTGAATTATACAGTGGGTTTTACAGTGGGTTTTTTTTACAGTGGGTTTTCTTAATAGAATACTTCATCTTAAATTAGAAAGCAGCAGCTACTTTATAGTCTTGGACTTTAAAAGTTTTTCTACTAAAGTATTTACTACAGTTTTTAAAAAGTAAACCAGATAAATACCCCCAAAAGGCATGTGGGTTACAAGGATTTGCCTAGTAAAAATTATAGCGATAAGCAAGTACTTTTAACTGTTTAATGTCTTTCTCTCACAGTATTAACTATAGTTCTAGGATTTTTCATTTCGTAGTAAGTTTTCAGAAAATTGTATGTTCTAATTAGCAGATATTGTCATCATCAAATAATAACAGCACATAGTATATCCCCTTTTAGTATTGGGGAAAGAAAAATGAAGATTCATTGATTACTACTTTGTGTTGTGTGAATTTATTAACTAACTTTATATATAGGTATTGTTGATAAACATCCCTGAAAACCTCTATGAAAACTTAATTTTTTGTATCCTGATTAATATATTGTGATTTTAGGCCCTTTTCATGCGCTTCACTTCAATAGAGTTAATCCATAAAATTGCTTTCTACTTTAGCTTATAGAATGAAGTATTATTTTGTGTACTGGAGGCCAAAGGGTCCATGTAACATCATAGCTTTTTAAAGCTCCACTAGGGACTTCTCTGGTGGTACAGTGGTTAAGAATCCACCTGCCAATGCAGGCGACATGGGTTCAGTCCCTGTTCCGGGAAGAACATACATGCCACGGAGCACCTAAGCCTGTGTGCCACAACTACTGAGCGTGCAAGCCACAACTACTGAAGCCTGTGCGCCTAGAGCCCGTGCCCGCAACGAGAAGCCACTGCAGTGAGAAGCCTGCGCACTGCAACGAAGAGTAGCCCCCACTTGCTGCAACTGGAGAAAGCCTGTGCACAGCAATGAAGACCCAGTGCAGCCAAAAATAAATTCATAAAAAAAAAAAAAAGCTCCACTAAAATTAACGTCCATTTTCTTTACTTTTTTTGGTCCAAAGAGTTAATAACTCTGTTGGATCCTTGTATTTATCTGCCAAAATTAAATTAATTTAAATTTGGTTAATTGCTGAAACCAAATCTCCCAGTCTCAAGCGCTATGCTATCCAAGTGTGTGTGTGCGTGGTTTTTTGTTTGTTTGTTTGTTTTTTTGGCTGCACCCTGCGACTTGTGGGATCTTAGTTCCCTGACCAGGGATTGAACCTGGGCCATGGCAGTGAAAGCAGAGTCCTAACCCCTGGACCTCCAGGGAATTCCCTATGCTATTTAAGTTTTAAATGGAAAGGGATATATTATGGAGTAATGAAATTTTGGCTTTACTGTATGTAGCCTTTGCTATCAGTATGCGTGTTTGAAATCATCTTTTTTGGAGTTTAGCAACTGTCTGCTTTTAACCCTTTGCTTTCATAAAAAAGCTAAGATCCAGAGGATTCAAGGGGTTGGAGAAACATTCACGTCAAGTCATTTGCACTTTTTCCCTGTAAGTTACCTAATATATTATTGTACTAGTACATCTGTGCCTGAAGATTTTGTGGTAGATGTACTAAGCTGTGTAACTGACTTGTTGCCTCTTCTAAATTGTTTCATTACCCTTTTCAGCCTTTATTACTTAGGGTGATACCAAAATATAAGTGAATTAAGATACACCAAAATAGAGTGATGTTTAACACAGAGTCTGAAAATTGTGGATGACAACAAGGGTGAGAGAGTGATGAATTAGTTTACCAACAAGGGTGAGAGAGTGATAAATTAGTTTACTAGGACAAGTATGTAGTAAGAGGAATAAGAAAAAAATCACACCATTTATATTTTTAGAAGGAAAACAATCCTTGAGTTTCCAGGATGGTTTTATTAAAGTCCCATGCTGTGTATAAACATACAAGTGATGAGAAAAACATTAACTTGAAACATGCACTTACCTGGCATTCTCTAAAATACCATTATACAAGTTTTCATTTACTTAGAAAAATACCCACTAAAACAATCACAGTTTTTCTTAAAAGATTTTTTAAAAATGTGTTGGCCAGAACAAAGTCCAAAGAATAAACAAGATTCTGAATTGCACGTCAAAAAAACTGTACAAGGTTGTACATAAAACTATAGCTTACAAAAGCCTCGGGTATAGTAAGAATACTGAATTAAGATTTCCAAAGTTCTATTTACCAATTTCTATTAATAAAATCCTTATGAAATAATTGACTTAGAAAAAGTGAAATGCTCATGATTTCAGAGTGTATAGAAAACACTAAATACCACTTTCTGAAATAAAGTGTACTCAAAACAGCACAACATGTAGTCTAGAATCAAACTTTCTGTCATTCATTTAAACTTTGCATGTATTGCCATAATGGCTTAAGCATAAAATTTCTCTTGGGTTAATAACTTTAAAAACTAGATTTCAGATCACTTCATAGTTTTGTTTTTTATCTTTTGCATTATAGCCAGTTTTAAAATCAGTTCTAGGGGGTAAATCATGTCTTTTTTTTTTCTTGCCTTATCAATTAAATTACTTCACTAGAATGTAGGAGTTTGTTGCCTTTCTCATATCTTTTAGAAATTAACATACTCCATAGGCAATAAAAATAGAATAACAACCAAGAACATTTTAAATAAATTTTCATGTTTCTGTGACTAACTCTTGCTTTGGGGAAATGAATCTTAAAATCAAGAAATGAGTGTGGAATAAATCAGGTTACTAATTGAATCATTAAGCCAGTTGGCAGTTTTAAGGCTTATACATCCGCATATTAGAAACAGGTTGTATTCCTATTCCTTTCCCCTTTTCTGTGGGAAACAAGAGGCTATGCAACTCTTGACATTCCATATTTTAGATTGGACAGTACTTAATACTTGGAAAATCCTATTCCAAGCTCTTAGAATGATTGCAATGTTATAAGTAGTCTACTTATTGGATATAGTATTTTCAGATTGATAAACATGATGGTATTTCATCTAGAGAGAGAGCTAGGTCAGTATTGTTTTAGAATGAGAATGAAACGATTCACTGGCGACTGCAAACATCCAAATACAAGTGGCCATGAGGCTGCAAATGGGTTCATCTTGTGAAGATTAAGGATAACTCATTTTAAATTCTGCTAACTGATAGTACTATTCTTGAGGAAAGTGGTTAAGTTCCGAATTTTTAACTTATGCTGTATTTTAATCTAACTGAGATGCACACTTCAGTCAAAGAAAACCAGAGGGGTAAGCACTGAGACTGAAATAACACTTTTGTTGACTAGCAGACTTCACTTAAATATGCCTTTTGGTCTCATGAGTTGGCATGGTTGCTAAGATCAAACAAATGAAACGGAAGCTGTACTCTTGATAACATACAGACTTGGTATGCTGTTAGAGTTATTCTGTGTGGTCTGCAGCCAGAAGTTACACTGTAACTACCATATGCAGGCCAGATATTCATACTGTGCTCCGTGGACTAAATCACACTATAAGGTGTAACACTGTACCTGAAGACTTTTCCATTAAAACTAAGGTTCTGCTTCTCTAATTCATTGTATTCTCCAATACCAGTTGCTAAGCATCCTGAAGTGGTACCTAAAAGCAAGGTACTGGAAAATAATCACATCGTGTTGTATTTGGTCTTAATATAAGACATCAGAACACATCTCTAACAACAGTGAGTCCTTCAGAATCGAGGCCTGACTTAGAGTTTCGGAATCAGGTGAAATGGGATCAGCAAGGTTAGCTGGTTCTCAAGACCTACTGATTCACTCCTGGCCTGTGCCTTTGAGTGTGTTACTGTCAGAGGTAATTGCAATACTGCTAAATTTGTGTAACAGTTCATGACCCTGTGTGCTTTTTGCTGGACTCTGCAAAGTTTAAATGTTAGTGACAGAACATAGACTAGCTTCTGAACGTGCTTTTCTTTTGTTTTGAAAGAACAAAAACTGCTGTCAGTGAATGCTTTAAGAAAGATTTAAGAAAGAAGTAACTCCAAGGTCCTGAAAATGGTTTCCCGTATTGCCAGAAGAATTTCAGTGCTTTTCTAGTAAAACACTTGCATATATAATACCTTAAGTTTCATCGCATGTGTGCACCAGGAAAAAAATTCCAGACCTTGTGGAGATCCCCATGGAAAATATTGGGGAAACAATACAAATAGAATATAAAAAAACAAAACACCATTAAATTTGCATATCTGATGTCAAGATGCTGAGGTAATATTGACTGCTTACAAAAAGACCCCACCAATCTTTGCCACTGTTATTGCTGAAAAAGACATTAATACTGATTGAGTTTACCTTACTATATCAAAAGTGGGAGGGAGGGTTTCATGAACATTTACTACTGCTGTTTAAAACAAGTAAAAGAATGTAGGTAAATGGGAAAATATAAAACTACAGTTATGGTCTTATCCTTTCTCTCTGGAGTGAGGGAGACAGTCTGACCGCAGTGGGATTTATTACTTAGCCTTTTCATGGTTGTCCCTTCGTGAATTTTTTTAAAGTTCATTGTTACCACCCACTCAGAGTCTATTCCAAGTGAACCCTTACAAATAAAATTCACAAGTTCTTAATAAATAGTTGCAGTTCCTCCTGAAGATGCTGGGTAAAGTGCAGAAAGAAGCACCATAGAAGCCCTGTTGCTGGCTGTATTGCTGGCCTAAATTCGGATCTGATAGCCCACTTCATTCAGAGTGCTGAGATCAGCCACCTTCTTTTCAGGCAGTGCAGGCCTAAGGGTAAAAGAAAGACGGTAGGCGAGAGGGGAAGGGACAGAAAGATCATTCAGTATTGTCAGGGACCTCTACCCTTTTGGTATTTGCCCCCCCTACACACACACACCAGCCTTAGCTCCCAACTCCACCTCTTGTTTCTCAAGTCCACCTTTATAGGTTTTAAGGAACCTTTTAACAGGCTTTCAGTGTAGAGTTCAAAAAAAATTTACAGGTTGCTCAATGAGTTTGTTCAACTTTAAGCCTGAACTTGGTCACACTAACTTCTGAAACCTAGTTTCTGTAAACCTTGCAAGGGTCTAAAAACGTTTGACTACAGTAGAACTGAACATCTGAACCAAATTCTCCTAGAAACCTTGGCCTCCTCGTGTCGGTGCCCTGGGGAAGCCCAGCACCTACAAGATGTCTCAGGTGACTCAGGTTCTTGTGAAGGTTCTCAGTCACTATTCATTCCAGGCTTGAGGGTATAAAATCAGGATGAATCTTTTAGAATTCATCTGTAAAAGCAGGTCAATGTGGAAAATCATTCAGTGGCAAATCGCCTCTCTTCCCTAAATACATTTTCTCAAGCACTTTCCAATATGACAGTACACCCAAGCATTTATAGGAAGTCGTAAGAAAGTACTTCAAGGTGGGGAAAGAAATCATTCAGTAGCACATCATCTGTCTTCATCAAAGATACTTCCTAGGTGACTTCCCAATATAAAATCATACCTAAGTGTTCTCATGATTTATCTCCCAATTTTTTCCATTTTTAAAATGAGCCTCGGGGCTTCCTTGGTGGCGCAGTGGTTGAGAATCTGCCTGCCAATGCAGGGGACACGGGTTCGTGCCCCGGTCTGGGAAGATCCCACATGCCATGGAGCAACTATGCCCGTGTGCCACAACTACTGAGCCTGCGCGTCTGGAGCCTGTGCTCCACAACAAGAGAGGCCGCGACAGTGAGAGGCCCGCGCACCGCAATGAGGAGTGGCCCCCGCTCGCCATAACCAGGGAAAGCCCTCGCACAGAAACGGAGACCCAACACAGCAAAAATAATTAAATTTTTTAAAAGGCAAAATTCCTTAAAAAAAAAAAAAAAAATGAGCCTCCTCCTCACCTTCTTTGGTAAGACATAACCCAGATTGTAAACCAGTATGTCTGGGTTCTAATTGAAAAGTTTCACGTTTTTACAAGAAGATCAAAGACATTTATTTTTAGGTTACACTTGAACCTTGTCTTTAAGTGTGAAAAAAAGAAGAGAGAGACCAAAATGAAAATATAATTGTTTAAAAGTTTCTTGGTTTATACCTTTGAAAGATTTCCTAGCTGTAAATTTGTTTTTCCCTTGGCATGAATGTGGTCCAAGTCATTCAGTGTTGCTAGAACGAGAAATCAACAGCTAGCTTTTACTTAGGGTGCTGCTCGATAAAGGACACCAGGCTTAGTTTCAGCAACAAATTCTACCACCCCTCACGTTCTCATTCTCATTCTCTCTCTCCTTGGCCCTCCCTCTCTCCCCTCTTCCTCCCTCTCTCCCTCCCTTTCTTGTTTTCAGACATGTGCCATTTCTGAACAGTCATTAGCAGTCTATGATCATCCCCTCTGAAACTAGATTATCCAAAGTGGTACAGAAACCTTCCCTGACCTGCTACTTGGCACTACTAAAATAACTTGGAACCTTTCTTGTCTCCGTTGCACGGGGCTTACTTCTCAGCTGGACCACGTGCCCTGCTTGATTGGTCAGGAATCATGCCTCTCATTCTTTTGTGTATCTTCTCATGGTGCCCAGGATACACAGATGATGCTAATAAATATGGTCGACTGTGGGTAGAAATCCCAATACCTCCTTGCCTACACCCTTCATTGTATCAAAAAGCCTAAGGCTTCTGACCTTCAGGGCAATGGTGTCCTCCAGCGCATACATGCCCTAGAGATTAGCCATTCCCTATAAACAGAGCCACTGCCTCAGGCCTGGTAGAGTGGCTCCCAGGGACAACTGCAAGAGCCATTCTTGAGTTGACGGCTAAAGGGAGCACACTTTTGCTTGAGGATTCAAACTTAAACTTGTATTTCTGCCCTAGTCCTTGGCCAACTAATGTGGGGAGAACTAGGGTTTTTGCAGACAAGCCAGGTTCACAGTCCATATGTATCAATATCTTGTTCATTTTGTCATAAAGCCTGAAAGAAGTCTGTTTTGTCTCCTTGCCTGGCGTGGTGCTGTCTTTACAAAGAGCTAATATGAGACTTTCTCCCTCAAGTGGACTCCCCTTAAGTTAGCATCAGCCTAAGGCAAATGTGGTTAGAAAGGTAAATTACTCCCCCCTCCGCAGGGTGCCCCACTTTTAGAAAATTCAGTAGTCAAAAATCCACTGGCCGGGCTTCCCTCGTGGCGCAGTGGTTAAGAATCCGCCTGCGAATGCGGGGGACACGGGTTCAAGCCCTGGTCCGGGAAGATCCCATATGCCGTGGAGCAGCTAAGCCCATGCGCCAGAACTGCCGAGCCTGTGCTCTAGAGACCGCAAGCCACAACTACTGAACCCACGTGCTGCAACTACTGAAGCCCGCGCGCCTAGAGCCCGTGCTCCACAACAAGAGAAGCCAGTGCAGTGAGAAGCCCGCGCGCTGCAACAAAGAGTAGCCCCCGCTCGCCGCAACTAGAGAAAAGCCCACACGCAGCAACAAAGACCCAATGCAGCCAAAAATAAATAAATAAAATTAATTTATTTTTTTTAAAAAATTCACTGTCCAAAGGATAAGCTTGAAGTACCCATGTGCATTCCTTGCTTTAGAAAAGGATTCAATAAGGATCATTCCCTATAGCAATTGAAATAATTTTCCACCATGGCCGCTCTTTAGATCTCCGTTGCCTCTGAAAGTTTAGCAATCCCTTGTGCTTAACAAGAGAATCCCTTGCTCCACAGTCCTCGCAGCACCTACCAATTAGCTCACCCCAGTTTCCGAACCTTTCTCGCACATGCTTTCTTCCTGGCCTGGCATCTTCCTCAACACCAAGTCACACCTCTCCTCCTTCTGAGACTCTAAAGGTGCTGCCCTTCCTATATGAGAATAATGCTAGTAAGACCCTAGCTTCATATCATTTCTCAGGTGTTGGGATAAATCTGCACTGACCTATTTTCTCTCCCTCGGTCCTCTCACCAACAGCACCTGCTGGAAAGTCAGTGGCAGGACAGGCGACAGGGTAGGTCAAGGAGAGAACAAACCCTACCCACTCAGCCCTGTAACGAGGGCTTCCCTGGGGTCACTGCAGCAACAGGCCACAGGCACAAACCACACGCTTGCCACCTCCTCAGAAGCCACTTTTTGGCCACTCTCCTGGCTTCCTCCTTTTGGAGCCCCTCAGCCCTGATGAACAGAATTTTCATATTTTTTGAACTTTCTGTGCCCTGAAAATTTCTCCCTTTACCTTGCCCGTGTTCTGCTCTCAGCACCCTTGAAAACAGATGCACTTTAATGAGGGGCTCTTATGTGGGAATTCCCTGGCATCCCAGGGGTTAGGACTCAGCGCTCTCACTGCCAGGGGCCCGGGTTTGATCCCTGGTCAGGGAACTAAGATCCATGAGCCGTGGCAGTGTGACCAAAAATAAATAAATAATTTGGGGCTCTTTGGCCTCCTTTTTCTAAACCTTTCCTTATCACTTCCACCAGTTCCCCACACCTTCCAGGTGCTGAGAAATCACCGTTATAAATAGCTTTTATTTATTAGGCACTTACTCTGGGCCAGGCATTGTTCTAAGCAGTTTACATGGGTGAATTCATTCTCACCATAACGTTATGGCGCTGACAGTGTTACTACCCATTTTACAGAGGAAGAAAGGGAGGCACTGAAAGGAAGCTTGCTCAAAGTCGTGTGGTTATTAGCAAGTGGTGGAAACCAGAGTTCTTCCCCAGAATCTAGAGCCCATGCGCCTGACCAAGATGCAAACTGACCCCCATCCCCATGCAAAGTATCCTCCCAAAGCATCTGAAGATGACATCAGGCCACTCCTGCCTGTGCACCTTGGCTTTTGGAATGCCTCCTGCTTGTCTTCTTGTCATCCTTTCAAGAACCAACCCAGATGCCACTTCTCCCCTGCAGTATTTTCCAACTTCCTCTCCCCACAGCACACTGCTCCTTGCTCTGTATGTGCTGGTGTTTCCTTTTGTACATCTGCTAAAGAATCTCGAAGGCTCATAATCCTTGTGCCTGCCTCAGAGACTGCAAACAACTTCAGAGCAGGGATCAAGTGAATTCATCTGTGAATCCCCACTGTTGCACCTGTACCTCTGGATAAATTTTTATCTAGTTCTGACTAACGTGTAAACGACTGATAGGACTTCATTCTGTTACGTTTGTCATGGGATATTTTTATTTTAACAAAGTCCTAAGCCAGGAATTCAAGCCACCATGACACCATTCGAAGAATTAACAAGTAGGAAGAATTTTTTTTTTCTGTGAGAGGCTTTACCTTATCTCCGAAAGCTATTTGGGGAACCTGCCTACTTGTACAGCTGAATGTGGTTCTGCAACGACAGACAGCTTGGGGGCTTCCAATGGAAAGGGACTAAGCTGTCTCCTTCCTCTGTATCTCCACCCCTCCCACCTCCCCCCAAGAGCCCAGAATCCAGAAGAGGGGGAAAAAAAAGGTTAACACTGGCAGAAAATGAGTTAAACTGAGATTCCTGGTGACCCATCCGTAAGGTGAAACCCTTTTCTTTCTCAGCAACACTGGTTACAATTTCCTGGCCTGGCGAAGGGCAGAAGTGGGTTATCACAGCATGCCACCTGCCCGTGGACCTAGCCAGAAATACTGTTCAGTCCTTGCCAGCTCGTCTCAGGGCCAGAGCTGGGGGAGCTATTGAGTATGGAGAGGCCTCTTCCAAGTACTCCCCTGGCTATAATTAGAATGTTGCAAGGGGGGTTATTTTTAAGAAACACAAGCACCAGGATAATGATTCAGCCGGGTCTGCGCTTGCCCAGAACCTCGCATCAGATCCAGGGTTATTATTTTAGAACAATATATTTCTCCAAACCCCTCCCCAGTCCAAACAAGGAAAAGAAGTCAAAGGATTCTCCTCTGGAAAGCTCTCGGGCACCTTCTACTTTAGGGGAAGCGGGGTAGGGACTTCAGGTTTCCTTTGATGCACTTTGTGGATGGAAAAGGGGGCCCTCCTCTCCGAGCACAAATGGAAAATCCCAGCCCCAACCGTATCCAGGGTGAACCAGGGTGACGGCTTGATGGCCTGGTCCCAGGTCCACCCTCAGCCCCACCCTCAGGCCTGCATCCCAGGAGTCAGCCGCAGCGGAGCTGTGCAGAGGGGGAGGTGGGCTGTGGAGGACAGGGCAACTGTTCCACGGAGAAGGTATTCTGTGAGACGTGCCACTGCTATTCACCACACCCCCTACTGTTCGCTAACTACACCTTGACAGTCCGGGCAGAGTGAACCGTCTCCAGGTGGCACATCGTGTCTTCCTCAGGGCCGAGGAAGAGCTCGGCTAGATTGGATGTTGGTGTTGAAGCCGCCAAGAAGCATCAGAACCAGAAAGTGATGGCAGCACGTTGGGGACAGAAGCGGGGACAACATCATATCCTGGGGCTGAATGAGTTGGCGTGCGTCTGTGTGACACTGGCTTTCAGGAAAGAGGCAGTAAGTGGAGGAAAAGCCTACGGCGTTTTCCCTAAAACCACCCAGTCCCCTTTCTGTCCCTCCAACTAAGGGCTGTGTCTGGGGCATCTCCTCTGCTCACATCCCAACTCCCCAGCCCCCAAGCTGTCACTGGGTAGGACGGGTCAGAGGGCCTGAGTGGCAGCCGGACAGCAGGGCTCCTGGAACTTGCTTGCTACCCACTCATTCACAAGAATTTATTAAGCAGCACCTTGCAAGTCTTGGGGCTACCAAGACAGATGGCAGCTCAGTGGAGCCACAATCCACTCCCCTTCCTTCCAATGGAAATTTACCTCTTGCTTCTCCCCTGCGAGTGTGAGATACTGATTCAGGGACAGGGCCCAGCTCTGTCCAGTTCAGGGCCGCCTGATGGGGACACACAGACCACCAGTCGGGCTGCTCATGCTTCTTGCTCCTGTTTCCCCTGAGGTCACAGCCCCTCAGGGTGGGGGTGCATGTGCCCGTGTTCACACGCACCGTCCTCGCACACCACACGCTCGCAAGGACCAGCTGAGCTGTGATCCTTGTGGTCTCTGGATTCGAGAAAGGGATACACGGTAAAGGAGCAATGTTAATCTCTCGGTCCTCAGCGTTAAGGGTGTGGAACGGGCTAAATCAGGGATGGTGTTGGCCCAGCATTCACAAGCTCAGGGAGACCCCAGGCCCTCCTCTCTGGTCTAGTCTGGCAGCAGTCAGGTCAGGCCAGGGCCTGATTTAGGACTCATGGCCCATGCGGGTACGCCTCAGGGACGCACACTGGTGGGTGGTTCCCGCCCACCTGTCAGCTTCATTCAAAGCCAGTCCTGCTCCTTGCTCACATTCCTTACTTCCCAGGACCGCAGGCACCACTGCTGGCAGCTGACAGGGCAGACAGCTGAGGCTGCTATGTGAACAGACAGGCTTGAGGCAAGAGAGATGTGGCTCTGAAAAGATCCTCCAGCCCTTTGCCCTTTCTTCCAAGCCCTCCCCAGCCAGGAGCTCTGGCCAGAGACCAAGAGCCATGGGCCACTGAGATTCCAGGGCACAGCTTCCAGGCTCTGGTCTCACCTCCCCTTTCCATGGCAGAGAACCCCTGTAGGAACCCCAACCGGGCATGACTGTTTCAATCGTCCGCTCTGGAGGCTCTTGACTCACTCTGCCAGAGGCAGTCTTTCCTGATAAGGCCCGTCACTCCATCTCGGTCTCCTCAAGCATCCCCGGGGACCCTGGACCACATGAAATCCCCTGGGGAACGAAGCAGGGTGGGCCTCTGAGTTGGAGACTACCTTCTCTGGGCTCCTGGAAAGAAACCCCACATCATCGTGGAGGCTTTACTTCTCCCTCCATAACCTTCCTAGTTTTCTCTCCCTCTTTGTGCCCCTGCTACGTTCCATGTGAAGGCAATTTTCCCCTTTCCCCACTTGGGGAGATTTTCTCATTTCGGGTCTATAGAGAATGACTTCTTGGGCCCCATTCAAAATATCTTCGATGTGATTAGATCATGGAATCAAACTGCTTCTCCTATGACTACATTATGACTTCATTTAGAAATGACTTGAGGGCCTCACTCAACCAGTTGCCTGGAGGCATCTTCATGAGCCTGGTGATAGAACAGAGAAGGAATTCCCTCATCCAGCTGTGGCCCAGCAGTGGAAGGAGAACTCTCATGGGGCTGAGTAACCTCTGCGACCCTGAGGGTCTCCAGCAGGGTGAGTAAAGCCCACTGGAGGCACGAAGTGCCCTCGAGATAGATGACAAAGAAGGGAAATCAAAGAGAAGGAAAAAAAAAATTGTGAACAGCAAAGAAGAGAGCAGAGACAGAGGGGAAGAAAGGAGGCAGAGGGGGGGGAGAAGAGAAAGATGGTCTTGCGGGTCCTGAGGGACTCTTGCCCCAGTTCAGAAGAACGCTCCTCGGGGTCACTCTGGTTGGTAGGAGCTGCTTTCATGCGAACACAGGCAGCCCAGCCAGAAAAACACTGTCCACTCTCCCCCACTCCCCCGGGTTCAGGCTACAGTCAGCAGGCCAAGAGCTATGGACTGTCAGAGACGGAAAGGACCCCAGGGAGTATCTGGGGTTCTCAGTGGAAGCATTTTAGGTGGAATGGTTCTTTACAGGGGAGGATGGTCCATAGCTTTGCAGGGCATTTACCATCTTGGCTCCCAGGCCCTAATGGGAGCATTATCACTGTTGATAAGCAAAACCCTCCCCTCCCACTGCACTTCTAACCCTTTTCCCCCAGGGGGCGCCCTGGCTCCTGTTGAGAACCTCTGTGAACACCCCTCAGTGAAGAGCTAAGCGGGGACTGAGGCCCAGAGTTGTAGAGGAGTTGATTCAAGTTCGCAAAAGGCCTTTTACACCTAGATCTAACCTCCATCTCCCTGACTCTGTAAGAACTTCAGGAAACAATCTGGCTGTTCCGTGTGGATGCTTCTCTAAACACTCGTAGAGGAGCAGCGAGTACGAGAAAGGACTCCTGGGTGGAGGGGTGGAGGGGTCCCTGTTTCTCTCTTGAAACTCTGTCTCAGCTGACACTAAGGTAGTCACTGCTACTTGCCCTCCTCCCACTCAGCTGACTCTCTGTCAACCCAGTGACACTGATCCTCCTTCCTAGAAGGATTATTCAGACATGTGCAAAAATGGAGAGGAATGCAGGGCTGGAAGTAGCTCCAGCTGCAGGGAGGTGGTGGCTGAGGATATAAAGTCACTAAAATTATCCACGCACAGACAGGGGCTGGGGCCCCACAGCTGATGGGCCTCTTGCCTGTTATGGTAATTTTCCACCCTTTGGGCCACTCCCTGGCTTCACTGTGGCACCCAACACGTTTAGAAATGACTTGATGGCCGTAGGTGATGCTGAAATAATAACACAGTGAGAATCACCAAACCCTTGCTAATCCTGACCATGCTACAGTAGGATGCCCAGAGTTGGATGGAGTTATGGGGTCATAATCAAATTTGTCACTTTCTCGTTTCCTAGCCAAAAGCAAGATTACCTGGAGAAAAGCCTGCTTGGTGAAGGCCATGGGTAGAAGCCGAGAAGCTGCTTTTCTCCATACACACCTCTAGGAACCAGGCTGTCCTGGATTCTAGTCTGTTGCAATGGCGGAGGCTGGGAGCTGGAGAGGGATGGAGGGGCTTGGTGCTCAGTTCTTCCCGTGGTCCCCACCTCTCACAGCCTTCATTTTACTCTCATCTCCTGCATCTCTCTTCCCTCTCTTCCAACACATGGTGGCCCCTGTCATCCCTCACCCAGCCCCGCAACCCACAAGTCAGGGTTTAGGAGGAACCGGGGAGAGACTCTTCCCTCCTTGTAACTCCTCCATCCACTGTGAAACTTCAGCCAAGATATTTGCCCTCTAGATTCCTCTCCTGACCTCCAAACACTAGGAGAAAAGAAGCGGCAGGGGCTTCCACCACCAAGAATAACCGTGGTCTTACTGGATTTGCTCACATCAAATTGTCCATAGGAACCCACAAGCCACCTGGGTTCCCTTGATGGGCAAACAACCAAGGCCACCTGACCCTAACTGGGAAAAAAAAAATCCCCATATTCTGACCTTGGGAGGAGTTTATGAAGGAAGACTCCTGGGAACCAGTGCTCTGCCCGGAAGAAGGGGCTGCGGAGAAGGGTCATGAGTCCAAGGGATTCAGAGGCTGCCTGCAGCCACTCTTCACCTTTTTGGGAAAGTTTACATTTTCACTGAACCATGAGCCGCCACCTGTGTGCTCCTGGGGCCTGCTCGGCTACAGCTGGGACCAGTTCAGGGCATGAAGGAGGCTGGTGGAATTGAATCTCAAGTCCCTGCACGTCTTCCTTCCTGACCCCTTCCCAGGCCCACTCCCACGCCTCAGGAGGGCGGGCCCTGACACCAGAGGGTGGCTTTGCACTCCCATCCGCAGTGTGACAGCCGTCCTCGGCGGGCACCGGTGTGCTTGCGTGCCTCGGCTGCACCACAAAGCGGCTGCAGATCAGAGCAGGGGCATGGCCTGGGGGAGGACCGAGAACAAGATTTCTCTATCTGGCCCACAGGAGAAAGACCAGCTGGGTTCCTCCCAGAGTGACTTCAGTGGGGCCCAACCATGGGGCCAGGCGCCGGTCACACCCTCTAACCTCACCCCAGCAACCTCATTATCCAGAGGACCAGGCAGGGCCGAGCCCCTGAACCACACTCAATGGCCTCATCCGCCCCTCTCAGCAGACGTAGGACCTTCATCTTGACGTTCTGGGTTTTTTTTTTTTTTAAGTGAAGCCCCAAATCAGTTCTCCCACATTGATTGATCAAACGGTGGCTCTCCAGGTGTGGTCCCTGGACCGGAGCATCAGTATCACCACGGAATTTGTGAGAAGGGCACCTTCTCAGGCCCCACCCAGATCTGCTGAATCAGGAAGGCTGGGGGCAGGGCCCGGAAACCTGTTTGAACAAGCCTTCCGGGTGGTTCTAGGTTTGCTCAAGCTTGAGAACCGGGTTATAGGATCCTTCTGTCTCTCCTCAGATGGGCCCTGTGTGCAGCCCTTTTTTCACCCTGTACTGATAACCCACCTCCTCACTCCCACCAGATGAGTCGGCCTCCTGCCCCAGCAGGATCAAAGCCGTCCAACGACGTACAGTGGTCAACTTCTACTTCCTCATCCCCCTTAAACCCTCCCTCTTCCCCACTGTTTTCTGCGGGCACAGACGTACGCCTCCACACTCCTGACCCTTTCTCTCGCCCTCTGTTTCTTCCACATCTACTACGCTGGGTCTTCTTCCTCTGGCCCACTCAGGACCTTGACATCACTTCTTTTTTTCTCTTTTCTCTCCCTTCTTTCCTTGCAAATGTATCCAGCTGTTGTTTCAGCTGTCAGTTCTGAGGGGGTGGCTCTAAAAGCATGATCTCTCTTTCCCAACATCCTCCAACTCCAAATCTGCGTTTTCAGCAACTTCTACAACAAACACCCTGCTCCCTGGGTGCCTAAGAAGTACCTCAAAGTCCACAGGCCAAACTCAAATTCACCTTCTTACCCCACTCAAACCACCACCAATACCACCACCATCACCAGCAGCTTGTCATCCTGACTTTTGTCTCTACAATCAGTTTCTAAGATCTTATTGGCTTTACCATCCCTGGGCGATCACAGTAACTTTTTCTGGTTAAAAACTTAGAGTATTTTGGACCGCAAAGTTCCTGTGGATCCAAGTAAAATGACTCGTACAGGAATCGCCTTAAAAACCAACGGCTGCCATTCTGTGCATAAATCCGTCAGGTAGAATGCCTAGGGTTTCATGTACCCTGAACGCCAGGGTCTCAAGGGGAGAGAAAGACTTTACGCACTGCTCAACGGTTGCTGAAGAGTGGGAGCCCCTCAGGAAAGGACTCAGGCCTCCACGGGCAGAAAGGATAATCTATCAGATTAAAGGGCCCCCTTCCCTGCTTCAGGAGCCACCAGATTCCCATTTCTGGGCCACTCACTCTATGCCAAATGACCCTCTCGGAAGGGCTTACATGTCCATAGTCCTGTGAGACAACTGCTACTTTGTTCAGGGACAGCAGCGGATGGATGTTAGCATCAGAGAGGAGGAGACACAGGGTTAGGGTCAGGGTCAGAGGCCATGTATGAAAGGCTTGAAGCCATCATGCTCCCTGAAAGGACACACCTATGTTGAAACCACCCTGACCTTCAGCTACAGGAGGAGCACCTGACCCTCCTGCTTTGTCATTCCTCCCCTTTCAAACCCTGGGTTACAGTCATTTTGCTCAAGGCCTTCCTGGCTGTCGATGCTGAAGCCTGGGATTGGCAGTGGGAGGTGGAGGGGAGATGAACAGGAAACCTTCCTCAGAACTGACAATACGTGGTCCTGTCCTATTCTTCCAAAAACAGAACCGATGCTCCCCTCCCCCGCCACCTTCCCAGAGTCAAGAGACCTGGGTTCTAGCCCCAGTGCCATCACTGGCCAGCTACACGACACAGCAAAACATGACAAACCTTTTTTGTGCTCTGGTTGCTTCATCTAAAAAGGAAAACCGTGAAACTCTCCCTTCTCCCTCTACAGAACTGATGTGACAGTTACATGCTTGCGTACAGCAGTTCACCATTAACAAATCGCTCTCATTACGTCTTCTAACTTGATCCTTACAGTACCTTGTGATATAGGCAAGAAAAGCATTTTTATCCTCTTTGACGGATGAGGAAACTCAGGCTCCCGAAGGATTTGCCCAGGCTGCAAGGTTAATAGGCAGCAGAGCCGGGGCCCAAGCTTGACCTCTGTACCCTGTACCACTCGGTCCCCTGCACGGTGAGAACCCATGTGACAGACACAGCATGCTGCTGCTATTAATCAAAGTAGTCGTTTTTCCCAGTGTAATTATGACCCACATATTTGCCAGTGGATTATCACTGCTTACTTTGGGTAGCCTCAGCATCTCCAATCCATCACTTCTTAAGTGGGTCATTTTGAACTAAGATGCAGGTGCGGAATCACTAGCTTCAGGACTAAAACAGGGGAGGATACAGTCACCCAGGGAAGAGGCTGAGCCTAGTGGTATTTCTGATGCCACCATCCATGGAGGGCGATCGCGCTTTCTGCTGGGCACAGAAGGCTAAGGTTTTAGGCCAGTTCATCACTTCTAACAATCTCATTTTTGGGGTGAGAGGACTTGAGCCCGGAAAGGCTGCGTGACATGCCTAAGGCCCCATAGCTCCTTCAGCAGCTGAGCTGGCTCCAGACAGAGGTTTCCTAACTCTAAGGCCAATGCTCCTTCCATGCTGCTGGGAGTTCGCACTGTTTCTCCATCTCACACCAGCTGGGGCTTATCCCTCCAACTGTGTCTCCACCTGACAGTCAGGAGGGTAAGAGCACTGCGGGTGATGTGCATGGTGGATCCTTTTCCATAAGAGATGTCCACCGAACGAGGGGCAGATCTCTTGGAGATCACCATTTGGTTCAAATGCCGAGCCCAGGACACAACTTCATCCCCAAGGGCCAGGACAACCTCCCAAACGTGTGTGTTAGGCCTTAATTTGGGGAAGAGGAAATACTACTCACGACTTGTCTCGCCTGCCGAGCCGTCTTGGGGGGCTCGCCTGCCTCCGTCGGGGGGACAGTGATTTTCCCCGGCTTCTCGCTTGGGTTGGAGAGTGGGCACTTGCAGGTTTCAGGAGCTGGAGGAGATACGAGGAGTTACCACACTGCTTCCTAACAGCCCCAGCCTCGCGCCTTCCTACAGCCCAGCATCTCAACCCCTGCCCATTCATGACCCCGGGGTTTAGAAAGCCCTGAGCTGGAGGCCTCCTCCTGACACACAGATGTGCTTCTCTCATGCTGCACTGACAAGAAGCAGAGGTACCACTTCCCAGAGGATGACAGGATTACACTTGCGCCCCTTTCCCCACGGCAGAGAGAGGAGCAGAGCCCAATGTCTCAGCCTCCTGGGGCTGTTTGGTTGCTCAGAAAATTCCCCTCTCGCGAAGGCAAAGTCCCATCCATGTTGCCCCAGAAGCCAGCTTGTTCCTTTTCTGACCCTCCCACCCCGCACGCATGCGCAGAGTGGGTCCAGCTGATCCAGGATCTCCATTACAGGTGCTGCCAAGTGAAGTCCCCAGGTGCTAACCACAACCAAGCCTGAATTCGGCATAATCCCTTGCCCCTGCGGGTCTCAGCATACACACAGGCTTTCTCTCTCAGTGATTCCACGAGCTCTGGAGGAGCAGGGACAAACAGGCATCCTGTCACCTTGGAAGTGACATGGTAGAAGGAAGAAGGGCTTATGAGTGTAGTTTATATAAAGCCAGCAGAGCGCATGTTCCTTTGTTTGCTTTTGTGACTCCAGGTCAGAATTTTATGCCAAAGGGCTTTGCAACTTACAAAGCAAAGCAGAGATAAAACACGACTCTGAAATAGATTATACAGCAAGGTGACCCACTCATCCTGGCTTGCCTGAGACTTTCTTGGCTTTAAGTACTGAAAATCTCATTTCCTCAGAAACCCCTCAGTTTCAGGGAAACTGAGATGACTGGCCACTCTTACTATAAAGACAAAACAGAATAAGACAAAACTAGAGCCTTAGTATAAAATGACTAACATTTTAGATTGACTCGTAGAAGGAACTGCAGGCCAAGACTCTGCTTCAGCAACAACACCTAAATTGAGCTTAGCTCTAGTTTTTAAAGTAGTAAATGCAAAGAGACTTAAATTGTCCATGTCAAAAATTGAATGATATTTTTTTAACAGGGTGCCTACTAAGCAAGATAACCTCAAGAAACTTTTGACCATCTCAGAAACACAGGGCACGTGGCAATAGAGAAAGAGAGAGGGAGGGAGGGAGAGAGAGGGAGAGAACGAGGAAAGAACTCTTACATTGCTCATTTGCCTCCCCTGCACCTACCTTCATTCTCATGTCCCTGGCATATTTCTCCAGCTCCTTCCTTATGTCAGCCCTCAACATCTTTGAGACATTGAGGACCAGCTGCTTCCACTCGATGGGCTGGAAGCTATGAGGCTCATGGGGGACATACAACCCAATCTTGACCTTCTTGACTGTGTGAAGATATTTCTTGTAGGAGTCTTCAAAGTCAAAGATGAGGTCACTCAGAGTCCGAAAGGTCAATGGCTTGTCCATCAGCTCAGCCCTCCGGCTCATGCCCAGTGAGCCATAGCGGCCATTGCAGTAAATCCCCAGCACAACATGGTGAAAGTAGTTTCCTGAGAAGTAGGTTTTAAAGCTGATGGGGAATCGCTCGATGGAAGGCTGTCCATTGGTTAAGTATCTTAGAGAATCTGAGTCAAGGAAGAGAAACGAGGCTTGAAGACACCAGAACTTGGACTCCCAGGAAAGGAAGGTAGCCCATACGGTCAGTGGGCCCACCCCTCTGCCTCTGAGCAGGCCCAGGCCTGACCTTTCCAGACCGATCCTCTTATAAAGGATTCACTGGATATCTTTGAGTACCCGCTACATGGTGCATACCAAACCAAATTAATATGGGACAAAAAGGGAAGACTTGTCATCTTCTTTAGTAAATAAATAAATGCAAACAAAACCATCAACAACGTACTTTATCCTCCCTTGGTGCTCTACAGGGGATGATAAGCTATTAAAAGTTGGTTTCTGCCATTGGAATGATGTTCTCAGTCGTTAATTCTGGCTGGAGTATGTGGGACAGACCAGGAATTGAAGGCCTCTGCAATGGTGCTGGGAGAAATGACAACCAGAGCCCAGGCAAGGCAGTGGAGATGTAAGACACAGACCAACTGACAGGATGGGAAGGGACAGAATGGTGTCAGAATGGGTCATATCTGCGCCTTGTCTGCTCCTCTCATTGGCCCCAGCATACCCATGCCGGTAGCCTTGGGTACCACAGAGAGCTGCCTGCAGCATCCGAACCTCAGGCTCCCTTCAGTCCCCAACCCAGCTGGTGTCACAGCTCAGCTCTCTCCACGTGTTGGCCCGTCTGGATTGAGCCACCCAGCCTCTTACCATTAACTCAGTTTGGGCCCAGCAACCCCACATGGTGCAGTTTCAAGTAACTACCCCCACTGGCTCCACACGCTGCAACGACGGACAGGAGGCACCACATCCTCAAGTCCACCTCAAAGTTTCTGGACAGCCCTGGCGTGGTCGTGGAGACTCAAAGACCCAACTCCTCTGGAGAGGGATACTGGTAGTTCAAATACACCCTGCTAAAGACCGTTGGTGTCTCCAGACCTTTTCTAAGGGAAATAACAATCCAGGCTCTTAACATGGTGGCTTGTGCATGGCAAGTGCTCAGTAAGTGGGTACCATTCTCCACTCTCTGAGAACTTGTCTTCACCATTTCTTGCCCCTGCTCCAATTTACCTTCCACACAGTGGCCAGAATGATCTATTGAAGCTAAAATTTGGTACATGTCACTCTTCTGCCTAAGTTTTCAGTGTCTCTCACCTTCTCCAGGACTTGGTCCAAATCCCTCAGCAAAGTCCTGCCATGATTCAGCCCCTGCTCATCATCCCTTTGTACCGTCTCATCTCCCCCACACTCTGGGCTCACACACTGACCTACTGTTGACCCATGACTTTTTTTTTTTCTTTGCCTGCAGTGCAGCTTGCAGGATCTTAGTTCCCCACCCAGGAATTGAACCCACACCCTCAGCAGTGAAAGCACAGAGTCCTAACCACTAGACCTCCAGGGAACTCCCGACCTGTGACATTTTTGAAGGATACACCCTGAGACCATGAAGAACCCAAAGATCTGTGCCCACTGCCCTCAGCACATACTCCCCCAGAATATGAAGTCAAATATAACCGAATATTTTAAATGACCTTTACATTACAAGGCCATGAGACCAAAGTGACCTACGAAACTTTCAAAAACAAGCTACTAAACCCACTGTATATGACCTCATGTCTCCATCGTAGTATAACTTCTTTTATGGCTTCACTCACACATCAGTCTTATATTGTGGGGGATTTAAACCTGGCAGAGATCTTTGGGGTCTCCTAAGAATGAGCAATAAGGATGCTATTGGGGGTTTCCCTGGTGGCGCAGTGGTTAAGAATCCGCCTGCCAATGCAGCGGACACGGGTTCAATCCCTGGTCCCGGAAGATCCCACGTGCCGCAGAGCAACTAAACCCGTGCGTCACAACTACTGAGCCTGTGTGTCACAACCCGCGCGCCTAAAGCCCGTGCTCCGCAACAAGAGAAGCCACCACAATGAGAAGCCCGCGCACCACAACGAAGAGTAGCCCCTGCTCACCGCAACTAGAGAAAGCCCGCGCACAGCAACGAAGACCCAACACAGCCAAAAATAATTAAATAAATTTATTTTTTAAAAAAGGATGTTATTGGGCTTACTCTCTTTACACAGGCTGCACTCTGACTGGAACAGCCTCACTTCCTGGGTGTGATACCTTCCCTGACCTTCCTCAGTGTGGGTTAAGTCTCCCACACCCCCTGCAAGAACTCCCACAGCACTTGGTGCTTATTCATCCCGCTTCGTGTGTGTGTGTATGCGCGCACACGTGTGTGCGTTTGTATCTTGTAATGGCAGGAATTGTGCTTTGCATCCTGGTATCCCCAGGCACCGCACAGGCCTGGCACACAGAAGTACCTGGTTAGTGCTTGCTGAAAGGATGAATCTTAGATTGTGAGGATACATTTCCTTACGTTTAAAAAGACTGTACTCGACAGAGAAAGACAAACACTGTATGATACCACTTACATGTAGAATCTAAAAAAATACAACAAACTAGTGAATATAACAAAAAGGAAGCAGACTCACAGATACAGAGAAGAAACTAGTGGTTATGAGTGGGGCGGAGGGGCAACATAGGGATGGGGGAGTGGGAGGTACAAACTGTTGGGTGTAAGACAGGCTCAAGGATGTATTGTACAACATGGGGAATATAGCCAATATTTTGTAATAACTGTAAGTGGAAAGTAACCTTTAAGAATCATATTAAAATTTCTTTTAAAATAATTTTTTTTAAAAAAGGTCTGCACTGGGTGTGGGGCTAATCCAGTACCCTTAAAAGAAAGAAGCCTTGTCCTCTACCCTCAATTAAATCACAGATGGCTCCTCTCTATAAAAATGGTTACCTGCTTTCTCTTCACTTTATCATGTGAGATAAACTGGCAGTAAGGGAGTGAAATCACATCCTTCTAAGTCCTCTTACATAAATTCTTACTTGCTTTCTGGGGCGAGTTCTCTGGGGCTGGAACAAGGGCATTCCTCAGTTAAGTCAGTGTAATAAACACTGGGTGAGTGTTTCCTGTGCCAGACAGACTGCTAGGTAGGGCTGCAGAGCCAAAGATGAAGACTCCCCGGAAGTCTGATAGGGAGACAGACTCAAAGTGCACACAATACCATCAGTATGGCAGTTTCTCAAGCAAACTAAACATAGAATTACCATATGACCCAGCAATTGTACTTCAGGTACTTCAGGTATATATACCCAAGAGAACTGAAAGCAAAGACTCAAACAGATACTTGCACACCAATGTTCACAGCAGCATTATTCACAATTGCCAAAAGGTGGAAATAACCAAAGGGTCCATCAAGGGATGAATGGATAAGCAATGTGTGGTATATACAGACAATGGAATATTATTGTCATAAAAAAGGAAGGAAATTCTGCAATATGCTACAACATGAATGAACCGTGAGGATATTACACTAAGTGAAATGAGCCAGTCACAAAAGGACAAATACTGTTATGATTCAACTTTATGAGGTCCCTGGAGTGGTCGAATTCATAGAAACAGAAAGTAGAATGGTGGTTGCCAGGGACTGGGGACCCTGTGTTTAATGGGTTTAGCATTTCAGTTGGGAAAGAGGAAGTTTAGAGATGAATGGTGGTGATGGTTGCACAACTGCGTGAATGTCCTCAATGCCACTCAATCGTACACTTAAAAATAGTTAAAATGGTAAATTTGTGTTATGAATATTTTACAGTTCTTAGAAACCCCGCATTCGCAATATATGTGTCAAGTCATTATGCTGTACACCTTAAACTTACACGGTGCCCTAAATCAATTTTATCTCAAACTGAAAAAAACCCATCCCAACGTGACGTGTGTTGTGAGAGAGGCATCCCTGCCACCTCAGGAAGAGCAGAGAAGAGCCCTCGGGACCAGAATGAGTCCCACAGGACAGGTAGAGTCAGCCAAGGGGAGAAGAGTGGGGAGGGGACTGCAGGGACCACCAGCCCATCCTGTGACAAGTCACCAATCACTTGGATTTGCTCCATCACTACAGCAATCAGTAAAGCCTTGGGACCTGGAGCCTCTGTGAACGGAGAGGGAGGGGAGTAAGAGGTATGGATGAGGGCTGGGAAGTAGCCTGAGCTTTTCTAGGGAAAAGGGAGCAGCAGTGCCCCAAGCTTGGGGAAGATCTGCCCAGTACCCAGCCTGCTGGGGCTATGCCTCCCCTGCCTCTAATGACACACCTGTTGTTGAATAAACCATAGCACTTCAGCACCATGATTAAGCCCCACCAGGGCCAGTGAGGCCCCCTAAAGAGCTGCCATGATTCAGAAAATAATTTGGAACCAAAAGTCTCTCTCTCCAGCATGATCAAAAAAGCAAGATCAAAAGAAGTGGCCCTTCGCGAATGAATCCTGAACTCGGAGCTCACGTCAAACAAGAGAAAACAAGGACAAGCCCATGGACACAGCTTCCAAGCAGCAGCCAAGCCAACCTGTTTCAGAGTTGTCAACACACCGCTTGTCCCCTAGGACCTGTGGAAGGGCCCATGGGAGGCCGACCGATGACCCAAGTCCATCCTTCACTGTGCCTGGGAGCAAAGCAGGCCACAGGGCTGCTGACACAGAGCAAAGACAAAGAGGCCATAACTTTTAGAATTCAGCTGTGTTTCTTGTCTGTGCAAGAGTCACATTTCCCTGAGTTCAGCTGTATTTCTCCACCCTCCCTCCACTTTTCTGAAATGACACACCGGTTAGAACAAAGGAGAACCCAGGGCACACTACCCTCTGATTCGGACAGGCCCAAAGGCTGGCCACAGGTCCATCCCCCCAACCGCAAAGGTTTTATTGGTAACTCCGGTAACCTAAGCTAATTTCGGCTTGGACTGATATAATTGCTCGGCGACAAGACAACTGTGTACGGGACTGCCGTGTGAAGCAAGATGACCTCCATCCAGGGGCCCTGCGACCTCTGTCAGCACAGGGTCTGAAGGCAGCTGGTGCCCGTGGTGATGGGCTCCCTCACCCATCACCAGCAAATCCCCGACAATTGTTCACCCCATTAAACTTGCAGGAGGGTCTGCCCAACAGCTGTGCTGACTCCTGCCTCCAAAGGGTGGGGCCCGGAGCCATCTGCTGCCCCCCCCCGCCCCCATCCTGCCCTCCTGCTGGGCTCCCAGATGCGGTCCATCTCCTTGGTGGGGAACAGGGAGGAGGTATGACTGGAGGGCTGGGCAAAGGCCTCCACAAAGCTCAAGTTTCCATTTTTCAGACGTCAGCCTGGGCACCTGCGGACAGTCCTGTTTCAGATCCAGCCAGCCAGCGCTCTGCAGACTATAGGGGCGGAAATTCCCCTCCCCACGAAGATGTCCAGGGGGCCGGGAGAACAGACCAGACCCAGCCTACTGTCCCCAGTCCGATTCTGAGTCACCAGTCCTCCCACTGACTTCTGTATCTGCTCTCTCTCCTGGTTTTCCTTCTACCTCTCTGGCCTCCGAGTCCTGTAAATTCTATCTCCTCGGGATCTCTTGAAACGGTCCCCTCAAATCGATTCCCATTGCCAAAACCATGGTTCAAGCATCACCATTGCCCTCATGTAGCAGCTCCTAACTGGCCTTGCAGATGCAGCCCCCCCTTCTCCGGCTGCCCTTCAATTGGCCCCAAGAACTACCTCTCTAAAGTGCACACCTCATCATGTCCTGTCTCTGCTCCAGAGATTTCGGCTGGGCTGCCCATTGCCTTTGGAAAAAGTTACTCTTCTCAGAATGGCATTCAAGGACCTACCTGTCCTAACCTGGGATCACCTCTCGAGCTCATGTCTTACTGTGTTCCCTTGGCCGGTTCACCCCAGCCGTCCACCCCAGGACTGGGAGTTTCTTTGCTTTTCTACCAGATCATAGTCTACTGCCACCACCACTAATAAGTCAGTGCCATCACAGTTATTCTGGACCATATTCCCCCTCAGGCTGAGGATCCAGGAGCCTGGTGCAAAACAGAGCAGAAAGTGTGGAGAGACCAGACCCTTGTTTCAGCTCTACATCCTGTAGGGTCAGGACATTACGCCATTGGTCTCCTCCACAATCCACTCATAGAACTTTCCCTGGAGATGGCTTTGGATAATCCCATTCTCCCTGGAGGGTCTTTCCTGTTGCAATGCCAGATTAATGCAAAAAATAAAGATACACACTCTCTCACTAGTCCCTTGAAGCTGTAATTCTCCTCGTGACTAACGCGTCTGGCCTGGGAGCTGGCCGTGATGCAGGCTTCAGCTCACAAGTTACACTGATGATGGTCCAAGCTCTGATTTGGTTCAACTCCAGATGGTGAAAGTTCGAGAGAAGCACCAGGAGGGCTTGACACTTTCCTCCAAGGAGACAACAGGCATCATCTCTGTGGATCTAGGATGTTGAAGGCACAAGCAAAAAAAAAAAAAAAAAAAAAATGGCACAAGCAGCCCCACAGTGAAGCCATCATCTATGGAGTAAATTTAAGCTTACATCACTTAAAGGATACATGCCCAGGATGACAGCTTCAAGGCATTTGATAGGCAAGGACTCCCGAGTCATTTCTTTCGCTGTTTCCATTAACCTGTAGGGTAGAGCACAGCAAAGGATCTCAGACTTATTTAATTATGCAGTCGGTCTGTGTGCCAATCCACCAGGCATGCCCATCGCCACACTAGGCAGCGTGCAGGAGTACAGAGAGAAAGGGCAGAACTTGCCTTGGAGGAGACTCGCAAAGCACATCCGCACCTGGTGGAACTAAATTCCTAAATTCTCCACTCCTCTCTGCAAGACGTAGTTCCAGGAGATTAGTCCTTTTACTCCACAGCACCCTCCCACTAACCCAGGACACGGGTGTCACCACGGAGCAAGTGAAAAAAGCCACATAAAACAAATTTCATAGGTCTGCCCCACCCCTGAGTTAGTCTCCACCACTGAGCTTAGCTCAGCCCCACCTCCAACCCGGCCCGGGGCACCCCTACCCCTTACAGACCAGAATATTTGAGCACCGGGATGGAGGAGAGAGAGTGGGAGAGAAAGATGACAGCTCTCAGATAGGAGCATGGTCACCTGGCCCACAGATCATGCACCACTTACCCACTCAGCGGTCTCATTTTCCTAATTTCAAAGAACTGGGTCCCTGTATGATTGTATCTGTGTGAAGTATGTAAAGGGAAAGTGACAGAAAACTCCAAAGGTCCCAGTAATCCAGCAGAGGGATTTCTCAAAGGGATGAGGAAGTGGGGGCTTTCCAGAAGGTGGCCTGTAGCCAGAAGATCGCCAACAGTATCTTCCTCCTCTCTGTCCTGCCCTAGAAATCTACTTTCTAACTTAGGCCCCAAAGCACCCTGGATCTATACAATAGCTATTTTCAATCTGCTCTGTATTTTGTTTAGTTGACTACATGTCTTAATTCACCTACTAGACTACAAGCCCTTTGAGAGTTGGGACCATTGATCATCTTTGTGTCACCCATAAAGCCTGGCACAAGCCCAACATATCCCATTTAGCAAATATTATTAAATAAATGAAGAATAAGTAAATGGATGGGTGGATGGAAGGAAGGAAGGAAGGATGGAATTGATAGAAGAGTGCATGCCTGGATCAATGGAAAGCTGGTTGGGTGGCTGGACAGACAGAAAGGTAGGTTGACGGATGGGTGAAAGGAAGGATGGAAGGGTTGCGGATGGAAGGTGGATAGATGGTAGTAGGGTTTCTCAAGAGTGCGGACCCTGCAGCAGAGCCTGCTGTGGAGACAGCACTTTCATTTCATGCCTGGACTGATATCTGACATTGATGACTAGATCTGAGAAGATGACAGCACTAACCACAAACTGGGATTTAGCTGGGTGCCCACAAGGTCTCAGGGACTGGCAAGCCCGCACCAGGAGGGCTTCTGAAGGAGACTGGAGATTCTCAGATACCGGGCTCTCTGAGACTGGATCTTGATTTTTTTCTGAGCCTGAAGAAAAGTTGTTTTATACGTTTCTTTTTCCTGCCTCAAACCAAATCCTATAGAAAAAGTGCACATTGGGAAGGTGCTAATGAAGCATGAACCTGTAGCCCAGGCAGGAAGTATGAGGTTAGATGTGTGCCCCTACAGTGGTATGGGCAGCTGCAGAAAAGTGGCAATGATCACCTCAATGCACTGCACACCCTCCCGACAAGGGTTGGGATTCCTCTCCGGGCAAAGACGTGCTTGGCCGCTAAGACACAAACATATGTAACGATCACCTGGAGAGTTTGTTATAAGCAGATTCTGGGCTCCATCCTTAAGAGATTCTGATTTCAGGCCATGGTCTTAGCCCCTGATGTCAGAGTCGCCCCACCTGGGACTGTCGAACTGGAAGTTCTAGGGTGAGGGCCAGGGGATGATTTTAACAAGCTCACCGTTTAGAAATTACCAGCATGAGCCATAAGAATAACCAATAACAATACAGGCTTGCCCAGATTTTTAAAAATACAATATACAAAACCCTAGAGATAAGAGAGAAAAATGAAGGGCTATGTAGCCTCACTGTGAAATGATTTTTCACTTTACCAAAGATTTCATTCAAATAGTGAGATTCCTTGTATATTTAAAGTAGCATGCAATTGGCAAAAGTTCTATTTATATGCCCAATTTTCCCCCTGTTCCTATATCTAGTTTATACATCTAGTGCATGGAGTGAGACAAACTTCTAATAAAATAATAAAAAACTACCTGACCATTCTTTCTCCGTTCCTTACAGTTATGGGCCCCTGAAAGTGAGCTGGGGAGGACAGCCTCCTGTAAACGCTGCCTGAAGAGAGAGACTTCACCCTCTGCTCCCTACACAGCAGGGCTCGGGGGTGGGGACTTCTCTTTCCAGAACCCAGTGCAAGGTCAGCACTCCAGTTGGCCAACGCTGTGAGGCTGTCAGAAGGGAAGGCAGGATTTGTCCTTTCCTGTCCCCAGCTGAGGACATCTGTGGTCAGGGCTGGCCCCAATCGGTCCCCATACCCTAGCACCAGGACAAAGCAGTAGGAAGGCCCAAGGAACTAAATAAAAGGCTGGTCAGGAGGTAGAGCAAAGAGGTTACTCCAATGGCCAGGTGACCTGGAGCCTGATCCCAGTAGCATGGTGGTGCTTTCCCTTCTCCAGCCCTCTCTGCAGTCACTGAACCAGCTCAGTGAACATCACAGTGGGTCAGAAAACGCAGATCCTTCAGGACTGAGAATGGGCTGCAGCCTTTCTGGCAGAATGAGCCAATGATATGTAAAGCACATGCAAATTTGCCCCATCAGTGCATTCCCAGCGGCCAGGCTCGTCCTCTTTAATCTCCAGCCAGATGATCCTTGTGAAGACCATGTCCTAAATAGAAGGGGGGAGCCATGCTAATTTCTGTCACCTTCTGGAACATTCTGTGAGGAGTCGATCACATCCAGGAAGGCTCAGCTTTTGGGGTCCAGGTTGACTCTGGCAGGAGTTTATGCTTCTGGGCCACATGGAACTCCCCACGTGTGGTCCCAGTTCAGCGATCAGCACCGACATCAGCCTTCCGTGGGCTAGAACTGTCCGCCTGACCCCTGGAGGCTGGTGTTATCTTCTCTAATGTCGCTTCAGGATTCTACGAGGAAGATGCCATGCAGGGGAGTTCACAGTCCGTGAAGTGGGAACTGAGAGGCTAATCAAGTAATCTGCCCACCCAAACGAGCTGCAGTTCTCATCTGGTAGGACCCTTCCCTTCAGGGAAAACACAGAAGTCCACAGGAAAGCTTCTTGCCTATAGCACAGAGAGGGGAGGCCTCTTCCCAGGCACGTGGGACATGTGTGCAGTGCCCCGTGAAATCCTTTCTGCTAAGCTCTATGCCTTTAGGGAGGAAGGGCAGAGGTCAGCAGACCTCCTGAACAGTGTGCTGGGGGCTAGGATGGCGGCAGCTGCCTCGGCAGGGAGTGCGATGCTGGCTTAGCTGAGATGCTCATGGACTCGCTTGGGCAAACGGCCTGTCCCACTCACATACACCTCCCTCTGTTGGCCCAGCTCCCGTCTGACTCCCATCCCTGATAAAGCACCAGCCGTGGCGAGGGGAACATCTGACCCTGCCCCTTGGTTCTTACAACGTAGCTCATATGGGCGCTCAGAACAGATGTACTCCTGACTGCGAACACTGGGGGAGAAAAGGGGCCACAGACTCGCTGGTCTGCACCCAGCCTGGACCCACAGGACTTCTCAGCTCTTCTTCAAACTCACGTGAGGGGAGAGGGCCCCCAGCCCAGGGCCCCATTCATTCATGCAGAATGGACCAAGGGCACCAGCCGCCAAAGGCAACACCAGGTGGGCCTCTTGTAGACGATGAGTGGTCAGGATCAGGGCAAAAAGTGAAAGGAAAGAAAAGGAACAGAAGACTAGGAGGGGGGCTTCCCTGGTGGTCCAGTGGTTGAGAATCCGCCTTCCAGCACAGGGGACTCGGGTTCGAGCCCTGGTCTGGGAACTGAGATCCCACATGCCACGGAGCAACTAAGCCTGCACGCCACAACTACTGAGCCCATGCGCCCTGGAGCCCGTGCACCACAACTAGAGAGGGAGAACCTGCGCGCCAAAACAAAGAGCACACGCTGCAATGAAAGATCCCGCACGCCTCAACGAAGACCCCGTGTGCCGCAACTAAGACCCGACGCAGCCATAAATAAATAAATAAACAGATATACTAAAAAAAAAAGACTAGGAAGGAACAGGGAGAAAGAAAGCTGGTACAGGAAGAGAGATGGAGGGAGCCAAGGATAACCAAGGAGGAGGAGGTGGAGAAAGAGTAGGTGGAAGGAAGAGGGGCGTGTGCTGCCCACCGCCGCTCCGCTGCCCTTTGCCGTCCCGGCCCACACCCTGCTTAAACGGAGAGGGTCTGATCATCGCAGTGACGTCCTCCAGTGTCACTTCTTCTGGACTCTCACATCGAGGCATCCCTCCGTGCCCGGCCTCGCCAACCTCAGACAGCATTTGCTGACCAGGTGGGGACAGAGCCGCCACCAGGCTTGCGATCATCACGCCTGTCCCCGGGCTGGGTCTGCTCAGACCCTGGTCGGAAGGATACTGTAGTGTCTTCATGTAGTTCTGGATTGCCTGGAGCCACTCTGGGATCGTCATCGACAGCCTGTAGTTGGGAACCTGGGGTACCGAAGGCTGCAGGGAAGTAGAGAGAGATCATTTTATCAAGGAGATGCAGAGCTACTCCTGAAGGCAGATGGCCACGCTGGCCTGGGCACCCGTTCAACTGGTGCCTCCTGGACAAGGTCTCCCCAGACCGGCCAGTCCTCTCTCTGCGTTCCCTTGGCACATACTCCGCCCTGGGTCGCAGCGGCTCTCTATGACCCTTTATGTGTTGTGGTATGAACACCGCCTGCCTCCCCATGGGAGCCTCAGCCCTTCTTGAAGCCAAGGACCATGTCCTATAGTGTCCCCCCCTCCCCAGGCCTGGTCCGGGAGGGTTCAGAGGTGCTCCATTAATCCTCACACTTCTACTGCACGACTACACTTTTGCTGCATGGCTGGTGTCACCATTGTATGTGTCCACTCCAGGGCACCACTGAATACAAGATGAATGGCGCCCCGAAGGAATGCAACATGGTGCTACACATGCCATTTCTCTTCAACAGCACCCCCTGCAATGCCCATCACATCCATTGCCTGAGTCCAGCCCCGAGTGCACTAGGAAAGATTCCCTTCTTGCCTTGAATCTTCCCAGGTAAGTGCAGCTCCTCTCACTCATGAGCCATTTTACCCTTTGACCCCACCCGGCTGCCCAGTCTGCCTGGGCATCTCCTAGTCTGCCTCTTGGTCAACATTCACCAGCTGAGAGTATGAAGTTCTAACCCCCACTGGGAAGGGAAGGGAGCAACGGCGGGCCAGGACTGAAAAGGGGGAGGTAAGTCCCTCTTCTCGGGAATTTAGAGCTGAGACACCACCCAGCTCTGAGCAACCCTGCCGACCAGGCCAAGAGCGAGAGGAAGCAGGGGCTTCCAATCCAGTCACTCCTGGGAAGCAAGGGAGCAGTTTCTGCTTTATTTCTTCTCTGTGTTACCCAGTCCCTTAACCTCGGCCTGTCTGATGGGTGGGGGGCAGGGGCGCTGGTGACAGAGATACTCAGCCCACGTGGGTCTGTAGCTCTGGCAGGAAGGAGGACTAAGCCTCTTAGGGAGGGGCAGAAGGGGCCGCAGGACAGATTAGTTCCACCCTCTAAGAAAACAGGGAAAGGGAGGCCCTGGGGATTTAGTACTTAGCTGATGGAAGGTGAAGCCACTGGTGAACAGACTGAGGGACAGCACTGGGCAGCCTGGCTGGGCACCAGCGCCAGACGCTGCCCACGGACGGTCCCCACTTCTGTCCCCAGCTCTGCAAGCTCAGGGCCCACAGACAAGCTGGAGGGCGAGTGGGTCCCCCGGGCCTGAAGCAGGAGGCTCTTCATACTTCTACACCTTCTGCTGCTTTTACTTAAAATAGAAGGGAACTAGTCACACATCCTATTTCACAGCCAAGGTGCAGAGAGTGTGTGTGTGTGTGTGTGTGTGTGTGTGTGTGTGTGTGTTCATGACTGCATGTGTGAAAGAGAGAGAATGTGAGACTGTGTGCACACACTCACACAGCTGTTCTGCAAACATTTTGTTTACAACATATCAACTCCATTCACATTCCTGTCTTGGAGAGTCATTTTTGGGAGCAAAATGTTCCCATCTGAACATCTGCTTATGCGGCCATTCCCACAACACCCCCGCCCAGCCCAGCGTCAAAATACAAAGCGCGTCCTGGTGTTTCCGACCTAGCAAACATGAGGGCGCTCGTCCCTGCTTTGGGCAGTAACATCCACTGAGCTACCCACACCTGGAATTCTGCATAAGAATGTGCCAGAGCTTTCACAGAGAAGTAAGGAAGCAGGGGAGACAGAACAACCATTCCTTTCGCACCTCCAGTGTTCCCAGCTCTAGGCCAGGTACAAGAGGGAGGTGGCGAACGACACAGTTTATGAAGGCAGGAGCACACCTCTGCCCTGGCATGCATGGGACAACGCCCCGGAGAATCACCAGCCACCTGAAGGATCCCCAGAGGGATATCCCTTGGCCAAAGCCCTGAGGAAGCCGGAGTGACCTGGCTCTGACTCAGCTTTGGGGGCCGACCACCAAGTTATTGCAACTCCCCCAAGCCCAGCGGAACCCACAAGAGCCAGATGATGCGGGGAGTCAGGCGGCAGCCAGTCCTCAGAAAAGCAGCCCAGTGGCGCCCCAGGGCTTTTCAAACCGCTGCCTGGTTACCTCAGCCCCGGGCTAAGAGTAAGTGCAGGAGCTGCAGTCACATTCCCCAAACCCCAGCTGGGGAGCCGGGCTGTGGTGGGAGAAAAGCCGAGGCTGCTGAGGGGATGATGTCATCTGGCTACAGCCCACCCTGCCGTCTGGGGCAGCTGGCGGGGGCTCAGGCTGGGGCTCAGGCTGGGGCAGCTCCCAACCAGCACCTCGGGCTGCCAAGGCCCCACAGGATGATGGACTATAAACCAGGCAGGCTCCTTGGGGTATAATTATGAGTCCTTGCTTTGTCACCTACTGCCGTGGACCCTGGGCAAGCTGCATGGCCTCTCTAAGCCTCCAGTTCCTTCCTGATAAAAGAGGAGAGGAGATCACCTACTTCAAACCTTCTGAGCTGGTTGTGAGGATTATATGACCTAATGTATAAAGCGGACAACTTGGGGCTTGGCACTCGGTGTTTTTTAAGTGCTAGCTGTGTTATCATTATTCATCAACAGTGTGTTTTCAGAGGTCTAGATGGGGGAGCCTGAATGGCCTCCACTTTTCAGTAACTGGAAAACAGAATCAGCGGGGCCTGAGCCCCCAGACACTCAACTCAGGAGCATCACCAAGATGCCTTCTCAGCCTGATGGAAGAGGATGAAAACATCCACTTCCCCTGTGGACACGTGGTGACCATGAGTTAACATCCTTAATTCATGAAGAGTTCATACAAAGTGATAAGAAAGCTCTCTAGGCCTCAATGAAAAGAAAATGGCCCCAGAAAGTGGAAGCAACCCAAGTGTCCATCAACAGATAAATGGATAAACAAAATGTAGCATATATGCAATGGGATATCATTCAGCCTTAAAAAGGAGGGACATTCTGACACATGCTATACGTGCCAGAACTTTGAAGACCTTATGCTAAGTGAAATAATCCAGTCACAAAAGGACAAATATTGGATGATTTCTCTTATGTGAGATTCCTATAGTAGTCAAGTTCATAGAGACAGAAAGTAGAAGGGTGGTTGCCAGGGGATGAGAGGAGGGAGAAATGGGAACTCAGTGTTTAACGGGTACAAAGTTTTAGTCAGGGAAGAAGAAAAATTTCTGGAGGTGGAAGGTGGTGACGGTTGCACAGCAATGTGAATATATTTAATTCACAGAACTGTACACTTCAAATGGTTAAAATGGTAAATTATACGTTACCACAATTTTTTAAATGGCCATGAAAAGACAATTCACAAAAGAAGAAATGCAAATAGGGAATAAATATTTTTTTTAAATGTTCCAGCACACTAACAGTTTAAGAACTGCAAATTAAAGCCACTGCAAAATGTCATTTTTGTCCTCTCCAATTAGCAGAGATATTCTGAAATGTGGATACTCAGTGCTGGTGAGGATGCTCTCATACGGCATGATGGGAAAATTAATTGGTACAACCTTTTATGAAAAGACCAGGGCACACTCCTTTTTTTTCTCCTCCTCCCTGACTGGGGTCCTGAGAGTCTCTCCTGTTATTTTCCTGCCCCGTTTCAGCCGAGACTCCAACCTAGAATTCCCCTGGCCCTGGCCATCTAGATTCCCTCCTGCCACCTGCATCCAGCCATCTCAAACCACAGCCCAGCTGATGATGGCAGAATCTAGGGGGCACACATCAAAACCACCCTCTCCACACAGGCACTGTGCCTACAGTTAGGGGGTGGGGTCCCTGAGGGTAGGGAATAGGGGGGGAAGGAGGGGAGTGGACAGGAATACGGTTGTTCAAGAAGAAAAATGAAACAAACCACAGGCAAGCTTTTGTGGACAAGCTCTCTTTCACTCCATTCTTGCCAAATGCAATGCCCTGTCAGAAGAATGCAAGAAGGGATGTGGAAGGACACGAGTGTGTATCATCACCATGCATCACCATGTGGAAAGAAGGGAGAAGCCAGGAAAGGAGCCAGGGAGGCATCGAGAGCCCCAGGCACCAGGAGTCTTTAACAAGAAAGTACAAGGAGAAAGCGAAGGCTTTTGCCGTCCCTGCTGTGAATATGTATTATATACACTGTGCAGGGGCCAGGTAGAAATTTCTCTGGCAACCTTGGGTGGGGGGCGAGCATGGAACATCACTCTTGGGCCAAGAATGGGCCCCAGGCCCCTGCATCAGGAGCAGCCAGGAATCTGTTGATAGTGACCTGGTCCAGCGGTCACAACCTTGGGCTGAGCAGGAAGGTCAGACATATGGATGGTTTTGAACGCAGGACAGGGGAGAAAGTGCACTGCCTGTGTAAGCCAGCAGGGGGCAGGAGTGGAGCCCTGACCACAGCAAAGTCTGGCCCCAAAGCCCTCACTCTTCTTCACTCACGCAAAGCTGAGTCCTCTAAATGTGAATTATTTCCCAATTTGGGATCAGCGTGAGAATGAGCCACAAAAACGTGGTGTCTGCAAGAAACGGCCTGGTGTTTCCTGCTCAATCCATCTGGCTGTCTGCCCCAGGAGAGTCGGGCTCCAGCCAGTCGAGAAGCAGGAGGTGCTGTTTCCTAGTCGGCCCAGCTGTTTTTTCTGGGCCAGCCATCCTCTCTGCCCCTCCCTTCCCAACCTCTACTATCCTCCAACTGACCCGTGCTGCTTTCTTGCACTATCCCTGAAAAACCCTGGCTTTCACCTAGTCAACTGTTAACTTCAGACTCAGTAACCGCCAGGGGAGAAGGCTGCAGTCACAAATTTAGGATTGCAGAGCAGGTGACACCTGTCCCGCTTTCCCCAGTGGGGGCACCTGGATCTTTGGGCAGAAATTACCACGGCTGCTAACAAAATGTCCTGTGGTCAAAGAAAGTGTCATTCAGTCCTCCTCTTAGGCCTTTGACACCTTCCCCGGCCACGTCTTCTCAGTCCACAATTCAATTGCCAAAAAAGGTTCACCTCCCTGAAACACTCCAACCCTTCCACCACCACTTCACCACCCCCCTTCTGTACAAATTCCTCAGCAAGACACTGATCTGATTAAAGGAGAAAAGGACTTGGCCCCAGAGGAAAAAGTCTGCTGAGCTGAGTGCAGGAATAGCCCTCAAATCAGAGAGGAGTGGCTCCTGGAAACAGGAACTTCCAAAGCTGTCCCCATCCCAGGGCCTGCATAGGGGTCATGGTTTGGGGAATGCCAGGACCAGGGAGAGAGGGGATGCTGTGATGGGCGTTGAGGATGGAGAACCAAGCATTACCATGCAGTGTAAGAGAGAAATGTGAAGCTCTTTATTTAGGTTCAAAAAGCCAATGCCCATGTTCAGCCCGGGGATGCCCTGGCTTGGCAGTTTTCATGTGACCTTCCAGTTACTATGAAAGTACAATATGATATGGCCGCTATATTAAAAAAAAAAAAAAAGAAAGAAAGAAAGAAAGAAAGCTCATTTTTCAAGAACCCAGAATTCAGCCACAATAACGGACGTATCAAGTACGAGTCTCAGGAAGCAGTAATTTATGTTCTAAGCTGCCCAGACAACATTTAGAACATTGTGTTTCTTACTGTGCTCATGTTTTCGGGGACTGACTGATGACAAACTAGCAACTGTCCTAGAAAGAGGAGGAGGAAAATGAGCTGATCTGGGAACTATGACACGTAAGAAAAGGTGAAAGGAACTACCTGCGGACAAAGACGATTAAAGGAAGATGCAGAATAATCCAGTGCACGTGTCACACAGATGACCAGAACCTGAAGACTAATGGGTCACAACAGCATGGGATTTGAGGGTTGGAAAGAACTTCACATGAAATCTGATCTACTCACATTTTATAGGTCAGAAAACTAAGGCCGGAGATTTTAAGTGAGTGACCTAGGCCACAAAGCTAGAGGTAGCACAACCAGAATTCAGTCCCTTGATTTTTTCACTCCAGGTCCTTTCCTGACTCCAAGAGAACCATCTCGTAACATTCGAGGGAGCTGTGAGTAGCACAGGAAGTCGACGTGTGCCGCCCTTTGGTTCTTGAGCACAAGAATCAGTGGTGACATGTGACCGAGGAGGAGCTCTGTTCAGTTTCAGAGAAGAGTTTCCCAGTGACCCAATCTGGCCAGGCCTGGGAGCTGCCCTGTGAGGCGACAAGGCCCCCATTCCCAGGAGGCCTTCAGAAAGAGGAAGGGATTCTGCTGAGAGGTACAGGATTGGTCTCTACCAACCCTGACATTGTCTGATTTTCCCACAAAGAGGGGGTCCCCACCCACAATGTTGGGAGAAAGATGAAGCCACAATTAGAAGTCACAATCAGGTGCTAAGGGTGCTAAATGAGAAAGGCTCACTTAAGTGAGAACAGACTCCGAAGTCAGAACTGCACTCCAGTATCAGGGTTGTTCTCAGGCTCTGAGTCCTCAAGGAGGACTCAGCAAGGGTCATTATAGCTGACATAAAAGCAGGCAAGATTCTCGCTGGGCATAACGAAGATCTCATTGACCAGCAGGGTAATAAAACACCGTAACCAACTACAGCAGGAAGCTTACAGGCTCTGTCACTTTTCCCAAGGGCACACACAGCTTTCTGGCCTGCAGGCTCAGATGCTCAGGTCACCAGATGCTCCAGGTTGGGGGCTCGACCAGATGGCCTTCCAGGTCTCAGGTCTGGCATTCCTAGACCTGTCCAGGAATCTTCTTGGCCATACCAGTGTCCCCAGGATGGATGGGAAACCATCCGCCATGCTACAACCCCCAGGCTCTGCGGCGTTTCTCCTCCAGTTTGCATTTTCATGCTTCGTACAGCGACCGCTGCACATCTTCCTCCACCTTACTAACATTATCTTTGGCCACCAAACCCAATTGGCTCACTGGCTTCTCTCCAAGGTAGAAAGAGTTTCACTCCTAAGCCTCTTTCTCTATCCAGTGAGATTCATTCATCATGTGTACTGGAAAGACCCTTTTAAGCCACAGTTAAAACTCTTTTTTGTCAGAGCTCAGATAAGCTGGGAAAAGAGAGAGCTGACTGTTTTGCAAGTTTCAGAGGTGAAAGTCACTGTCATAAAAAAAAAAAAATTGGCAAAAAGTCTAGGAATGATTCACGCTGAGAAGTCTGACTGGTTGATTGTAAATTCATTCATAGCCTAATAAATCATTTGCGAAGGGGGGACAGAGGAGGACCAAGAGACTCCAAAGAGGATAAGCGGGGTGGGATCCCTAGGGGGCCTATGCATGCTTGGCATCACTGGTGCTACTTGGTGGCTACAGTCTTCGTTGAAGCGGGATGTACACGGAGCTAAGTAAATTATAGAGTTTGGCTCCAGATTCAAAGAAACCTTGGCACAAGCCGACCACACAGTCCCAGGACAGCAAGCCCCTTTTCTCTCCCTCCCCCATTTCTAAGACGTCCAAGACAAACATCTCAATTAAGCAAAGGGGGTGGAGGCTGCTGCGAAAAATGAGGAGGGGAAGGGAGTCTGCAGCAGGACCAGGAAAATGGAAATTGCTACGTACAGGCAAAATGGTCCCATCACTGCCCACGCCACCCCCTTCCTTCGGAGCCACTAACCTTTGCTAAGAAGGTGGCGTTCCTGATGGCGCCCACCATTTCTCCCCCCTTGGGGTGCACTTTGGCCACGTGCATCCACATGCGCTCCCAGGTGTGGCTGTCGATGGGGAAGCCGCTCTTGTTAACGTGAAACAGCACCCCGCCGTCTTTGTCCTCCTCCTCAGAGCCCCCGCTAGTAGCGAGGCTCACGGGCCGCGCGTGGCTGCTCCGGGACCGGGTGCCTTTGGCGCCTTTGGGGTGGGGGCAGCGGTGAGTGTCGGCCGCCGAGCCGGTCATGGTGGGGCAGGGGCGGGGAGGGCGGCGAGGGGCGTGTGCGCGCGGGCGCGGCACGGGGATCAGCGCCCCGCGGGGGCGGCCTTCTCCATGCTTCTGGCTGCCGCAGGACGCGCGAAGGGGCAGCGGCGGCTGGAACTCCGCTTACGGGCCGTGCCTGAAATCAGTGAGACCCAGCACATACCACGGGTAAGTAGACACCCGGAGGAACCAAGGAGGGGGCCGTGGCCAAGACGGGGGTGTGGGGGCTTCGACGTGTCCCCACTTCCCTGTCCGCTCCCCCCGCGAGCGGACAGGACGCCCCCCCACCCACCAGGGAATTGCACACGAGCTTCCAGCCCTGCCATTACCTAGAAAGGCGACTTGAATTTTGCCATAAAGCTTCACACCCACCTAAACCGCGTAAGGGAAAGACAAGGAGCGTGGAGGCTGCGAAGTGGACGGGGTAGGGAGAAGAAAGACAGCTCGTGCAGCGGGATGGAACAGGAGGTCCCCGCAAGGCTCCACACGTCCCTTGGTCGCCAGATGTGGCCGAGCGCCGAGCCGAGCCAGAACGTGCCGGCACGTGAGCGCCCGGGGCTGCCGCGAGAGCCCAGCGACAGCCTCGGCTTGCAAAAGCGGCCGCGTTTCTTCCAAGAAGCCCTCCCGAAGCTGGGCGGACGAGGGGCGGCCCCGGCCCCCAGGCTCCAGTGGCAGTGGCTCCACCCGCCCCCTTCCCTGAGTTCCAGCGCCAGGCACCCCGGGGAAATGGCTGCAGGCGGGGCGCGGGAAGGGCGCACCGCAGCTCCCGGACCCTACCTCTGGACGGTCGGCCTCATGGCTGCACGGCTTCTCCGGGCGGCGGGGGTGGCGGGAGCTGCTGGGGCCGCTGCGGCCGTCGCCTCATTCCATGTCCCATCCTCTAATGTTATTCTGTGACATATAAGCGAGTCACCCGGGCAGCCGCCGATGTTCCGACTGCGTCCATTGGCCACCGCAACAAAGAGGGGCGGGTCCCGGGCGCGGGACTCTACAACCCGGAGCTCCGCGACGCTCTGATTGGCTCCCGGGGTTCCCGGGCGGGAGGGGTGAAGAGTAGGGGGAGCTGGGCCGCAGCGCGAAATCCGATCGCTGTCTTGTCCTGCGAGCCCCGTGGGGCTGGAGCGTTTGTCCCTGGGACTTAAGACAGAGTTTCCCCAGGGGTCGCGGCACTACGGGGGAAGCAACTATGGGAAGCAGAGGAGAATTAAAGCCACCCAAGAAGTGACCCTGAGGTAGAGGAGGGCTTGTCATAGGACAGCATTCCCTGAAGAAGGCTGGGCACACAGTCACCTGCCGCTACCAGGCAGTGATGGATGGTTCAGGCAGGCATGTAAACGTGACGGCACAATATTAAATCTTTTTTTTTTTAATCCTACATTACAAATTCCCCAAAACTAAGAAGGGGACCCAGCCATATATCCTCTGACATTAGTCATGATTAATAAAGTTCCTTTAAACCAAGCTGATATGCAACACTAAAGCCGGGGTGGTCAGCCAGGTCCCCACTGTTCTGTCACAGCTACTGAGTTATGAGAGGGTGAAGAGATGCTTCAGAGCCACTGTGAAGTGGAGACCCTCCCACACTCTCCAGGGAAATACCTTTTCCTTAAAGGCATCTTCTTCTTCTTTTTTTTTTTCTTAAAAGAAGAGCAAGGTGAGGAGGAGCACCAGACTACTGACCTGAGGTCTGGCCCTAAGTCCAGGTTTATCACTTGGCAAAGCTGTGTGATCCAGGACAAGCCATTTGCCTGTTCTGGGCCGTAGCTGCTTTATGAAAAGAGGAGAGCAAACCCTTCACTCTCCAAGGCCTGTTCTGGCTCTAAGATTCTGTGATCTTCTGACTTCCTCCTTTACGGACACTTGGGAACCTGGCCATAATATGCTTTCTCTTTAAACTCCAGGCCAGCCTGCCAGCTTTGAGGGGAGTGAAGCAGCTGTGACAGCAATGCTAAGTTAACCTCGAATTAAGAATGCAGTCATCAGGGCTTCCCTGGTGGCGCAGTGGTTGAGAGTCCGCCTGCCGATGCAGGGGACACAGGTTCGTGCCCCGGTCCGGGAAGATCCCACATGCCGCGGAGCGGCTGGGCCCGTGAGCCATGGCCGCTGAGCCTGCGCGTCCGGAGCCTGTGCTCCGCAACGAGAGAGGCCGCAACGGTGAGAGGCCCGCATACCGCAAAAAAAAAAAAAGAATGTGGTCATCAAAGACCACTGATGACAGATCTCTATCTGGATGCTTAACCCTGGAACTTCTCTTTCAGAGGAGGGCGTGGTGAGAGGTGAGTGTTGGAGGGTAGCTGAAAGCCAGGTGTTGGGTGAGGAGACCTGGATTCTGGACCAGTCCTGCACAGCTACAGACAGAGCCCATGCCCAGGACTTTATAGATTCCATAAGGAGACTAACTTAGGTCTGGATAGACAGAGGAAATGGCCCTGAGAATAATATTCAGGAAATTATCTGAATAATTCAAGTGGAACAAGCACACTTGAAGAAAACATTAGGGAATTGAAAGAGAATTATCCTCTCAATATATAATTGCCTCAGTTTTCATTTCCTGATTAGGAGAAAACATGCCTCGGAGGGTGAGCTGTTTTCTCATCTCGAACATTCTTCCTCCCTTCTTTTCTCACTCATCTCTCGAATCTGTCCCCTTCTTGCTTCCCCAGGGGTTTCAAGTCCCAGGTGACTAGGATTTCAGGATGCAGAACTCTATACAGAGGATGAGTATATGGCCTAACCACCCCTCAGGAGAAAACTGAGTTCTCAAAGCTCAAGTGATCAGACCAGTTGGTGAACATCGAAGAATGTCTGGCATGTTTCACTGTCCTTGGCATCGATTCCCAGTGTCCTGACTCATGCCAAATCCAAACAACTACAATGTCCCTGTCAAACCAGGGCCTGGTTCCTGCTTTACCTGAATCAAAATCCTAGGGACCAGAGAGGATTATCGGTTCATCTTCCCGCCCCAGGCACCTCAGGACTCCTTGACAGTTGAGGGCAACGCTTTTGTTTTTCATCTCCAGTATTCCAACTGTCTGTTCTCTTTTCCTTAGGAGCTGGGGTGCAGTGGGGAGGCAAGTGAAATGGTCTATGAAGAGAGTTGTGAAATTTGGCTAATTTTCCAAAGAGGTGGTAAGAAGCCTTGTGAAGTGAGCTGCAGTGTCCCATTGAAAGGACTGGAAAGGAGAAGGGCCCTTTTGTTCAGAATTCTTTTGCATTTGAGAATTGTGCTAATTGTGTGGACCAGCCAACTCTGTTCTTCATTTCTTTGTGTATTTTGTGTTACATGACACTCAAGTGAACACAGGCCAAACAGATTATGGGTTTTGGGGTTTTGTTGTTGTTGTTTTCTGCTTGTTTTTAATTTTTTTAATTGAACTATAGCTGATTTACAATGTTGTATTAGTTTCAGGTGTACAGCAAAGTGATTCAGTTATATATATATACATATTCTTTTATATATACAAATATATATATATGTTCTTTTTCAGATTCTTTTCCCTTATATATCGTTACAAAATATTGAGTATAGGTCCTTGTTGGCTACCTATTTTATACATAGTGGTGTGTATATGTTAATCCCAAACTCCTAATTTATCCCCCCACCCTTTCCCTTTGGTAACCATAGCTCAGATGGTTAGTGAGAATGACATAGCACACAGTGGGGCAGGGCCTACTTGCAACTTGAACAAGGACACATGATGACTAGCTGCCCAACCTCTGAGAGCATGGTCATGTCCATTCACTGGCATAACAACTGGTATAGCAGAGACATGTAGTGGGAAGGTTTGGAACGAGAAAAAGTGGGTTCAGATGGTATCTAATGATTCAAGTGCCAGTCGCTGGGGTCTCAAAGATAAATAACACAAAATCCTAACCCGGTGATCATATTTCTAGCTCTACCACCTGTTGATGTTAATAGCCTATTGATGGATGTATCAGACGCACCTTATGAGCCTAATCGCACCGGCAAGACCTTGCCTTCCTCCTGCCTCCGCAGCTCCCTGCACAGCCGACCAAATCTGTGTAGTTCAGCCACCTAGGACTGATAGTCACTGGCCCAGTCAGGTCCCTCTAGGCTGCTACTGCACAGCCAAGCTGGCTGACCACATGTCCGGAGCCTGTGACTCTTCCACTACTTCTGGATCAGAAGAAATGCCACACTGCAGGGTGTGGCTTCTAAGCAGCCATCAAAGGGGAATCCGAGGGAATTAGTTCCCTCTAGGGAACATTCTGACCAATAAGAAACAAGAGATGAGAGGGAGCTGGGCAAATAAACTCTCTTTCCTTCCTGCCCCCTGTGGACTGTTCCGAGTCATGATTTTCTAACACAGCCTGTCTGGAGATGTCCTGCATGGCTGAGCAGACATACCTCCTGAGTAACCTGCCAGGGCTCTTTGCGGTGGGTGGTGAAGCAGTTACCTGCGTGATAACACACCGTCTTGCACTGCTTCTCTTCCTAGCCCACCTCATTCCCCTTTTCGCTCACTCTTACTGCCTTCTCAGTCAGATTTAGTCTTTGCTTCAGATACGTTTTGTAGAGAAAGAGAGCTAAGACAGTTGGTTCCACAAGAGGTTCAAAAAGCAAGTCCTCAGGATGGATTTTGGGGTTGTATCTCCTAGGTGTCTGAAATCAATAGAGTCCTTTGCTGGTGATAAGAGAGATGGCAATAGCTTTGATATGCGATCGCACCCAAGCTTTCACTTGGTTAATTGGGGTGAACTGGGTGGAGAGCGAGACATTGGGAGAGCAAGTGGCTGTGGTAGTCAATTTGGAAACAGTGCTAATGACAGGTACCAGAGACCTTGGAAACAGAAAAAGACAGGCTCAGAGCAGTTAACTACCAACTCATGGAATGCTCTGAAAGCCAGAGAGCCGCTATGGCTTTAAGGGAAAGTCTTATTTCCTGAAACTGTGGGAGAGACTTATAAAATCAAGCCCAAGATCTGATCACAGGGTAGCAGAACTGCAAAAAAAAGGACTAAACGCATGGCCTTGATAGGCAACCATGTCAAAGCAGAGCCCTGATAGGGAAAGACTGGAACCCTGAGACCTGGGATGGGCATATCTCGGTGGATGAGCATCTTGACCCTTCAGATCCCCTGAATGTTCCTGCCCAAACCAGGTCCCCTTCTCCATGGCTGCTGCTTCTTCTCGAGACCTGGCCCCACCACTACTGCCTCTGCCAAAACCCAGAGTCAAGCTGCAGCACGGCCCACACTGGCAGGAAAAAGTCCTCTTTCAGGGAGAAAAAGCACACCTGCCAAAGATCTTGCGGGACTTGGCTAACATGCGCTGGCAGGAACTGTAGAAATATGTGTGGGAGTGGATCTGGAAGATGTTATATTTGGGGTTCAACAGGAAGCTCAATTGGGAGGATCCACTGACTTGGGGATACTCACACAGAACTCGAGATTTAATGTTTTCGCAAGGATGCTCGGAGTTTGTCCCGATAGTTTGCTGGGATGGCTCTTTGGAGCCTGGTCTCATCGATGGCCTATAGTAAGCAAAGTGGAGAAGCCAGACTTCCTTGTGTAGTGTCGAGGAACGGGTCAGAAGTCTCAGGAAGGAAGGAATATTAGAAGCATTTATTATACGTGGCTCAAGAACCCACCACCTGACTAGTTCCCTGGGCCAGCCCAGAGGACGCTCCCTTCACTAAAGCAATAAAGAGCGTACTAGCAAGGAGGTTTTTTGAGCACCTGGTAGTGGCTATCCTTGTAGTCCAGGGTCGATGGGAAGGAGAAAGCTGCTGTGGAACTGAGCTCCATACTTTCCGTGGAGATGATAAAAATCACAGAATTGCAAAGCACTTAATCATAAAGGACAAGGTGGAATACTTACCACAATGGACAGCAAGGAGGAGGGAAGATCAGGGTGACTATATCTGCAGGGACTCCTGGTGTTTGGATAATAAGTCATGGTGTTCCAAGGGGGAGGGTATCCATAGAATTTGTTGTCTAAATTGAGCCACTTTTAAGAGTTAAAAGGGTCCTAGTAATAATTACATGGGGAGCATAGGTATACACCAGAACCCTCCCAGTCAAACTGATACCCATGGTCACCCTACCAGAGGTGAGATAGATGAGCAGCCAATACGAGTGTTGCACGATTTGTATCATCAGACAGAACAGAGAGCTGTGAGCAGAAGGCCAACTTTAGGCACCATAGTGAAAAATCACAGACCCTTCCTCCTTTCCAAATCTAAACGAGATCTGGCCCAAAGTGACTGCTGTTGCTGAGAAGCCCAACTGGCCAACAGAAAAGACTGATGCTGAGCCCTCAATATAGCAGCATTCCTCAACAAAGCCATATAGCCGCCTGGTGGCAGGTAAATTTATATTGGACCTTACCCCTTGGAAGCTGGCTTGAAGGGGCTCCCATTAGTCAAATCCGGGACAATCTGAGCACAAAATAATTAACTACAATAATGAAATACAAAGCACTGGAAAAATAGGAATCCATGAGTCTATATTGATTATAAATAGATAAGTAAGTGGGGAAGAAGGGAAGACTTGCTTAGAGAAGAATATAAATGTGAAAGGAGTACTACAGTTAGAAAATCATCATTCTGGGGCTTCCCTGGTGGCGCAGTGGTTGAGAGTCCGCCTGCCGATGCAGGGGACACAGGTTCGTGCCCCGGTCCGGGAAGATCCCACGTGCTGTGGAGAGGCTGGGCCTGTGAGCCATGGCCGCTGAGCCTGCGCGTCCGGAGCCTGTGCTCCACAACGGGAGAGGCCACAACAGTGAGAGGCCCGCGTATTGCAAAAAAAAAAAAAAAAAATTTATGTTTAAAACTGTCAATGTAATAAAAGACAAAGAAAATCTGTGGAAACGTTCCAGATTAAGGAAGACTAAAAAAACATGATGATTGGGCCTTCCCTGGTGGTCCAGTGGTTAAGTCTCCATGCTTCCACTGCAAGGGGCACGGGTTCGATCCCTGGTCGGGGAATTAACATCCCACATGCTGCACGGCCAACAAAAAGAAAAAAGAAGAAAAAACATGACGACTAAATGTGATATCTGATTATAAACTAGATCTTGACCTATAGGGGAAAAAATGGTGTAAGTGATATTATTGGGTCAATTGACAAAATTGGAATCTAGGTGTTCAATTAGGTAAAAGAATTGTGTTTATGTTAACTTTACAGAAGTTAATAACTGTACTACCATGATGTGAGAGAATATCCTGATTCCTTTTCTTAGAAAATATACATTGAGGTATACAGGGCAAAGGGCCATTATATGTGTAACTTACTCTCAAGTTGTTCAGAAAAACACCCCACCGTGTTTGTGTGTGTGTGTGTGTGTGTGTGTGTGTGTGTACAGAGAGAGAAAATGATAAAAGAAATAAGGTAAAATGTTAACAGTTGATAAATCTGGGTAAAGAGTATGTAGATATTTTTTGCACTATTCTTATTCTTGCCACTGTTCTGTGAGTTTGAAATTATTTCAAAGTAAAAGGTTAAAACAGGGGGGCAGACTGAATAATCCCTGAAAACATAATAACTGTCTATTTTACTAGCCCTGTGAGGCAGGTATTATTATTTTCATTTCACAAAGGAAATAACTGAGGTTCAATGAGTTAGGTAACTTGCATAAGGTGATACAATTAGTGAGTGTCAGAACTAGAAATTAAGGACTTCCCTGGTGGTCCAGTGGTAAAGAATCCGACTTCCAATGCAGGGAACGCAGGTTCGATCCCTGGTCGGGGAACGAAGATCCCACATGCTGCTGGGCAACTGAGCCCCCACGCACCACAACTAGAGAGCCTGGGTGCCACAAACTACGGAGCCCACATGCTCTGGAGCCCATGCCCTGGAGCCCACATGCCACAACTAGAGAGAGAAAACCCACACGCCACAACTAGAGAGAAGCCCGCGTGCCACGACAAAAGATCCCGCATGCACAACTAAGACCCAAAGCAGCCAAAATAAATAAATAAAAGAACTAGATTATCTTAATCCAACTCTTTTCTTTTTTTTTTTAATAGTAAGAAGAACATGGATATAAATGCTCATCACAGATAAGTCCCAGGCGTCTTTATTATCAAAAAGTTTTACTGTCCTGATGCTTCAAACTTTTGCCTCCTAGGGAAGTCCCTTGAATTTCAGGTTCATTAATTTTTCTAACCTATCCCCTGGAGAGGGGAGGCCAGAGAAGGGGGAGCACAGAGGAGAATTAGAAACAAAATTACTAAGACCAGGGGAGCCGCCAGGGAAAGAACCACACTGGAATGATCCACTGGCAGCAACGGGCCCTGGACAATGGTCCTCCCTGCCAGGTTTAGAGTGCTAAGGTGCTTTGAGGACATTTGGCTAGAGGGAGCAGAAATTTAAGACTTTCTTGGATTACAGCTACTTTTTGCCCAGAGAGGAAGAGAATCATCTGTAAATTTACAGTGGCAGCCGTCAGAGGAGAAACCTGGTGTCTCTTCCGGACACTGCAGTCAGAGGCTCTGTGCTCGCCCCTTCACAAAAAGACCATAGACTGCATGACATAAACAACGAACATTAATTTCTCACAGTTCCAGAGGCTGGGAAGTCCAAGATCAAGGTGCTGGCAGATTCAAGGCTCTGGTGAGGACCACTTCCTGGTTCATACACAGCTGGCTTCTCACTGTGTCCTCACTTGGTGGAAGGGACAAGGGAGCTCTCCAGGGCCTCTTTTACAAGGACACTAATCCCATTCATGAAGGCTCCATCCTTTTGACCTAATCACTGCCCAAAGGTCCCATCTCCTAATACCGCTGCATTGGGGATTAGGATTTAACATATGAATTTTGGAGGGACACAAAAATTCAGTCTCTAATAGCAACCATCTCGCAAAAACTTGTATTTGGCCTTTGTGGGCTTCCTGAGATTCACGCAGAGAGGAGCCACTGCTCAGATGCCTTGGGACAGCTGGGGTTATGTGAGGAAGCTCCCCTTTTGGCTCTCTGGCACTTTAGGAAGACTAAAACGAAGCAAGTTAACAAGATAGCATCTGTTTCCCAAAGGAAAATGGGAAGACAGTGACCCAGGCCTGCCCCGTCTGATGAATGAGACCTAAGGCAGTTGCTATGGAAACACATGATTGGGGTCCATACAGGAGCTACAGTTGAGAGTTTCTGAAGGTCCAGGAACCCATGTGATATGAAGGGCATGCCATCTACCAATCTTAGCTCTGCCTGCAACATCCCGGCTGAGGCAGGTAGCCATCTCTAGGTATTTGGTGACTGCAACAGAATGTGTATTTGGAATATTCATGGAAATTGGAGTAGGACAGTCATCCCTGAGCAGGATGAGTGCGTGACCCATCACCCCAGCCACTGAGTAGTTTTTCTGGGTTCAGATCTCTCTACTGTCCCATTAAAATCTATGTACAGGGCTTCCCTGGTGGCACAGTGGTTGAGAGTCCGCCTGCCGATGCAGGGGACAAAAGTTTGTGCCCCGGTCCGGGAAGATCCCACGTGCCGTGGAGCGGCTGGGCCCGTGAGCCATGGCCGCTGAGCCTGCGCGTCCGGAGCCTGTGCTCCACAACGGGAGAGGCCGCAACAGTGAGAGGCCCGCATACCACAAAAAAAAAAAAATCTATGTACAGATCAGTTTCCTCCTATATGAGTCAGGAGTCAAGCGCAAAACAGATGGGACTCTCAAAAAAGGTTTAAGTGAAAGATATTTTTTGAAGGCCTTGTTGACAGAGGCATAGGCGGGATGAAGGGGACCACCAGGGATGGTGCGGAACCCAGAAGCTGTTACCTGCCTGAGGCCTGAGCAGGTGAGGGCAGGAGACAGGAGCCCAGTCCACCGAGGGTGGCCTCCTGCACAGAGAGCAGAGCAGAAAGTGGGCTGGGGGGCAAACAAAGATGACTAGTACACCTTGATCTTCAGGGCATGGGCGCAGGCCCAGTGCCTTCCAGGGACTCTTACATACCTGGAGATGAAAGGGAAAGACAGATAAGATGGAACGAGGACTCAACACAGGAGGGAAAACAAGGCATTCGTGTATCCAGACCACGAGCTAAGAACATTCAGAGGCTGACTGTCTTCCGGGGGATACTGAATAGGGAATGTGAGCCCAAGTTACGTAGGGAGGTGTTCAACCTTCCCTGAGGAGAGGACCAAGGGGCCTCTTGTTGACAGTCTCCCTGGATGCTCCCTGAATGTCCAATTTGAGGAAAGAGTCAGCATTAGAAATGTGCCAACATGTGTTCCTTTTTTAATTTTAACATTTTCCTCGACCTTATCAAAAACAACAGCTGTTTGGGGAGCAGGCGGGTACCCATGACAAACATCTCTTTCAGTAGAGGAAGCGCTATGAAAAGCTAAAGAGGAAGTCCACACCCTGAATGTTATCATCACACATTACTACTAACATTTACTGAGAACATATGATGTGCCAGACACTGAGTGCTCTTCCGGCATGGACTCAGTCCAGCCTCACACAGCAGCCCTAGGAATTGGGCGCCATTATGGACTGAATTGTGTCCCCCTGTCCCAATTTGTACGTTGAAGCCCTAACCCCACAGTGTGGCTATATTTGGAGATGGGGACCCTAAGGAAAGAGTTCAGGTTAAATGAGGTCATAGGGTAGGGCCCTGACCCAATAGGGTTAGTGTCCTTATAAGAAGAGACACCAGATAGCTTGCCCTTTCCCGGAGCACATGCAGTGAGGAAAGGCCACATGAGGACATAGCAAGAAGGTGGCTGTCTACAAGCCAGGAAGAGAGCTCTCACCAGAAACCAAATTTACCAGCACCTTGATCATGGACTTTCCAGCCTCCACATCTGTAAGCAAATAAATGTCTGTTGTTTAAGCTATCCAATCTGTGGTATTTTGTTATATCAGCCCGAGCCAAGACAAGCACTATCAATATTTCCATCCTATAGATGAGGAAATTGCAGCATAGGGAAGGGGAGTGGTTTTCTTAGGTCACCCCGTTTGCCTTTGACTTTGATCTTGTCACCTCGCAGGGTCCTGCTTTTCTTATAGGAAGGGGGTAGGAGGAAATAAGTCAGGGGCCATAAACTCAATTGTCAACAGAGGTCATGCAGGTAACAGAAACAGGTGAAGCTGGCAGAGTGGGGACCCTGGCACGCTGGAGACCACTGCTCTCTCTAAAGAGGAGGGAGGCCCTAGTCTGCTTCCACCAATCGTTGGCCAAGTGGTTACTGTTTTTCAAGACAAACTTAGAAGTCTGGATCCTTTGGGGAAATGTTCTGGTTTTTCAAATACCGGCAACAAATTACATCATAAAAGAGTGTGCAGGCCAATTAAAACATGTCTACAGGCCATGTCTGGTGTACAATGTCCCCTCTGGATCATGTGATTTTTTTACCCTGCCTTCTCTTCCTTCCTCTCCACTTGGCCATGATTCTCTGCCTTTGGAGATATTCCTGTGGTGTCTCTTAAGTCCCTTGTCTTCAGGAAAATAATCACCAACGTGATCCAGAAGTGTTTCCAAGCACAGTCCATGCAAAGAACGATGTGCAGACTTGGCTGAGCCATGAAACCCTGAGCCCATTTCCTCTTCTGAAAACTGGTCCAACGATACCCACCTTGCAGGAGTTGTGGTAGGATTAAATAAGACGCTGCAGGAGGAAGCCACTGGCCAATGATAAGTTAGCTGTGTGTGGAGCCCCTGCTGGGTTCAGAGGCACTGCTCAGCCTTCCCATACATCGTCAGGTGTCTCAGTGTTGTGCGTGAGCTCCTTACCCACAGGATACTGTTGGCTGCAACATGCTCGAAAGAGAAACCATCCGCCAAGTTCTACAACTCAGCAGAGGGTGACCTGGAGAGCCCAGGGGCCTGGCTGGGAGGTGGAGAGATTGTCAGGAATGAGAGAGCAGTGATTTCACCCCCGGAAGACAGGAGCCAAGCAGCCTCGTCTGCTCGGGAGGGCTTGGGAGAATTAGTAACAGTGTTTGCAATAATGCACTGAAAGTTCTTGTGCTTAAAAGCTGCCTGTAAAAATTCCAGTGGGTCCATTTTGAGTTGGGGCTAATGAGGGTTAAAAACTCTCCAGGCTGCTCAAAATAGTCTCAGACAGGCTCCCCTAGGAAGGGAGTATTTACTGGGCTGCTGATTAAGGAACAGTTTATCTACTTTGTATCATCTTTCAGCAAAGCCTCTGTCAGTGTGTGTTTTTGGCTGCTGGTGGGGGGTTTTTTGTTTGTTTGTTTTGTTTTTTTTAACAAATGAGAGCCATTATGTGTGTTCCAAGGCCATGACTCAAGTTAGCTGTTTGCCAGTTGGGAGGGAGACAGAGTTGGTTTTCTGGGGCCAGCTCTCCCTTTGCAGAGCCGGAGGGGAGTCACCAAGGAGGAGAAATGCAAAAGAAGGAGGCAAAACTCACTGTCTGCCAGGTCTTGCTGGTGACAGCTTGGGACTGGCGGTGGGGGGAATGCTCTGGCGAGGACTTTGACCTGGAGAAGAATGGGTGGGTTAAAGGCAGGTGAGGTGGAGGAAAGAAGGCCAGAAGGGAGCTGGGCAGCGGAGGCTAGTGGAGCAGACCCTCCCGGAGAGGCATACAGGGAGACCTCCCCCAGAAACGGAAGAACCTGCAAGTGGTCATAAAGAGAGGACCTCACAGAGCAGGAAGGAGGACCTAGGTGAAGCTGCGTTGGGGGCTGCACTGAAACTCTGTATTAAAGCTAAATCCACTCTGGGCAGATCAAGGAAAAGCTTAAAGTTCCTCACCTTGGGAAGAACTTTCGGCCACAAAAACTGGGAGATCGAAAAATGCATTTTCAGAAGAGATGGTGGGGAGGCCTTTGAGGTAGAGAAGAGAGCTCACTGGATTTGGGGCTCATCCCTGCCACGAACTGGCTGAGTAATCCTGGGCACCCCCGCCCCTTCCCCTCTCTGACGCTCGGTCTATAAAACGAAGGGATTGTATTAGATCCCTAGTTCTAAACCTCAGCTGCACATTAAAAGTACCCAGGGAGCTACTAAAACTTCTGATACCTGGCGACAGTCCAGACCAACTAAATCAGAATCTTTCCAAGAGCAGGTCCAGGCATCAGTATCCCATAAACTAAAATCCTGTATGGATCCAAGTTTGAGATCCACAGGGCTACGTGGTCTCTCAAGGTCTTAATCAGCCCTGCTGCCATATACTAAGTCTTTAAGGAAAGGAGAGAGGGGATGATTGGCAGGCAGTCCTCAGTGGAAGCAAGACATGGAGCAGATGGCCACTTGAGAGTTCCACTGCCCATAGCATTCAACGATTTGAAGCTCCAAGTGGACAGGCTCTTGCTGCCAAGTTCCAGCCAGCTGTTTCTCCTTATCAATTCATTCCACAAATACTTATTGAGCACCTACTGTATGCCTAGCGCCATTCTAGGGGCTGGAATGAGACAGACCCTCTTCTGTGTTCAACTCTTGGGACAGACCTGAAATCACAAAGCTAAAGAGGAGGGTGTAGGATGGTGCAGAGAGTGGGAAGGAAATTTTGGGAATGTGTTGATTCACACAGAGTTCCCAAACTTACACATTATTTCATCAAACTCCTAAGGTTATCAGGGGTCTGTCCCTGTTGTATTAATCCCATCTTCCTTTACTCCCTACCTCCTCCTACAACTGTGGGATCATCATATCTGCAGTTAGCAAGCAAACTTAGGACCAGAAAATTTCTTTTCCATGAGCCCAAATCCATACTCCCAAGTACACACCATGTCTTCCCAACTCAGCTTAAGCCCCTCACAGCCGAGGACCAGGGCTTGAGTCTTTGGGGGGCTTGGTGTAGTTTGGAGTGTGGGGGCTACAGACAGGCAGTCTGGATTCAGATCTTGCCTCTGCCTTCCTACCAGAGGTCATCACTACATGACCTTGGGCACATACTTAGCATCCCAACCCCCCACCTCAGATGTGCATCTGCAGAATGGGTGTTATCACAGCATTGCCTTTCGCATTGTTACAAGGAACAGATGAATTCATGAAGGGAAAGCAGTGTCTGGCCCATGAGCACACCCACTAGGTGGTGACTGTTACTATCCTAGAGCAGGAGATGTTAAACGTGCTTGTTCCAATCAGACTGATGGAGCGACCAGCAAGGTTGTAGGTTGTATGTGGTGGCATCTGCTGTCTTTCTCCCTTCCCATGTCTGACACATTGGTTGGGGAATGCTACATCCTGTTGCAGGTAGAGCCTGAGATCTCAGCAGCTTAATTCTGTGGGAGTTCATTCTTCTCTCATAAAGTCTAATGGTAGTGGGGAAGGGGGTGCTCTGCCCCATGTAGTCATGAAGGATGTCAGAGGCTCCATCATCTTCAAGGTGTGGCCCCCAAGGCAGCCCAGGGCTTTGACAACCACATGGCACACAAGCTAAGAGAGAGAGAGAAAGACTATCTTGGGAGCTTTAGTGGGCCATGTGGGAATGGCGTCACTTCCACGGGCATTCCACTGGCCAGAACCCAGTCATGCCACAGGGAGCCTGGGAAAGGTGCTGTGAAGAAGGGCTGGAGGGCTTCCCTGGTTGCACAGTGGTTAAGAATCCGCCTGTCAATGCAGGGGACACGGGTTCGAGCCCTGGTCCGGGAAGATCCCACATGCCACAGAGCAAATAAGCCCCTGCGCCACAACTACTGAGCCTGCACTCTAGAGGCCGTGAGCCACAACTACTGAGCCAGTGCTCCTAGAGCCCGTGCCCCGCAACAAGAGAAGCCACCTCAGTGAGAAACCCGCTCACGGCAACAAAAAGTAGCCCCTGCTCTCAACAACTAGAGAAAGCATGTGTGCAGCAACAAAGACCCAACACAGCCAAAAATAAATTAATTAATTAATTAAAAAAAAAAAAAAAGAAGGGCTGGCGGGAGCCAATAGGATTGTCTCCCATCTCAAGCCCTAGCACAGGTAGTGGTTATCCCGTCTGGGGCAGCACTGGGACCACTGCGCATGTGCAGGGCTCGTCTTCTCTCTCTTTTCTCTCTGACCTTCTCCAGTTACTTTCCTCCAATTCCTGTTCTCTCTCCAATGGCGCCTACCCTCTGTTGGGGTTCTGTGGTTGCAGAAAGGTTGATTGTTTGCCCACTGAGGGCTTCAGTGGAGACATGCTCTAGGAACAATGACAAAGGATGTTGGGAGGGGGTAAGGCGAGAAATGCCGGCGCAGGAGCCTTACAGGAAGGACAGCCGTGGCCACCTCCACACACCTCCTGTGAAATCAGAGAGTTTGATCCCACGGGGATCAAAGGCGCTGGGCTCCCAGGGGCCTGGAAGGGGCTCTTAGCCCCTGACATTGTCCCCTGACCAGCAGCCGCCATATCACCTGGGAACTTGGTAGAAATGCAAATTCTCAGCCCCACCTCAGACCTGCTGAATCAGAAAATCGGCTCAGAAAGATTAGTAACCTGCCAAAGTCACACAGCTAGTAAGAGGCAGGACAAAAGCAATTGAACAAGCCCTTGGGTGATTCTGGTGCACACAAGTCAGAATCCCTGCTGTAGTGCTGGAGCCCCAGGTGGAGGGCGCCGACAGGACAGTGCTTCACTCTGCCACCCAGTGGCCGCGGCGTGAACAACAACCCAGCTTCCAGCGCAGGACAAACTTGGGGTTGAAGAGGCAGCACTGCTAATACACAGATTAGGAAGCAAGTTCTGGAAAGCACTGGGGAATCCACAGGCTCCGCAGGGGATTCACCCAAGGCTGCCTCGCAGACACTTTTTAAGACTTAGATTAGAGTCCAGACCAGAGACAAACCCAAAGTCTGTTTCTAGAAAGGCAAACCCACCTGGGGCTTTCATGGGGAGTGGGCACAACTGGCTGGAAGAGGCCTTTATGTTCACACTGATGACCCCATTAGGGGTCAGGGTCCAAAAGTTGCTGTCAAGTTCAGGGGGTGCCAGGAGAAGCAGAGCCCCTTCTTCCCTGGGAGAGCACACAACTTCAGCCGGATCCTGTGAATAAGACCCCCAAGATCCCAGGGCTCACCTGGTTTGGCCCTCCCTGGGTCTCTGCCAGGAGCCTGGGGGGAAGAGAACAAGAGATGATCCCTCAGGGCGCAGCCCCCTCCAGCCGCTGTGACCAGCACTGCAGAGATGGGGTTCGCCACCTAGCTCAACCAGGAGGAAATGTCCAGAGACAAAGGCCTCTTGCTGTTTCCCTTGCCCCCCCACCCACTCACCTCAGACTCAGCAGGGCAGGAGGCTTAGTGCTTGGGGGACTGGCTCTGATTTTGCATTTTTATGGAAGGAGCTGGCAGCTGCGGGGTTCTGGGGGGAGGTGCCCAGCTTGCTGAGTAGGCTGTTCATTTGGTCCTGACACATCTGGCTTGTCCTGACTGTGCTCTGGAGACTCTGAGGGAGGGGGAAGGGCATGAGAACCAGTGTCTGTAGGGCATCCTGTTTTGTGTGGGGAACCCGTGATCTCCGTCTCATTTAACCCACTCACACCGAATTCCCAGCAAGACTCAGCTCAGAGAGGTTAGTAACCTGCCCAAAGTCACACAGCTAGTAAGCCCCCAGCTAGTAAGATCGAACACCAAAGCCTTTGTATTCTCTGTCCATCTCTCCCTGCTGCCCACTTCCCCACCGCAGAACCCTTCTGGGCTGGCTATCATGCCAGGCAGTTCTCACACCCAGAAACCTGTGGGATCCAACAGCAAGAGAGCATCCTTGCTTAGCTGCCCTGCCCTCGGCTCCCAGGGCCCTCTTTGGTGGCTCAACAGCAGCTCTGACAAGGGAAGATGCTCCAACCAACTCAGAAACCAGGAACACTGGCCTGTGTTCCCAGGTCAGAGGGAAAGCCTTCTCACCAGGGCAAAGCTACATGCAGAGGGTGCCCGTCTCCACCCTCAGGGCTCCCAGCGGGGGCTGCAGAGCAGAGCCCAAGTTGGGGAGGGTGGAGAATGAGGAAAAGCAATAGCTCAGCTCTCCCAGAGGAGGGACAGATGAGGTCCCTGGTGCAGCACGGAGCAGCCTGGCCACCATGAGCCCCAGGTGCAGGTGCCCAGCCAAGCCGAGCTGAGCCTGGGATGGTGATGTGGTGCCCAGATGCCCCACTGTTCTCCTGGGTCCATCAGGTGGGCCACAGCCACCTCATGCTACAGGTCACTTGAAACCAACGTAGCTTTTTAAGATACACTTTCTGCTGCAGACTCCAAACTACATAAGCATCACTAAAATAAACACACGAAAAACACAGGGAAAGCATGAGTGGGTTTATACTTTAAGCTTTATTCAACATATGGATGTCGTCAAAGAGCCTAACATATATGAACCTCCTGCCCCCTCAGGGTGTCTGACTCAGGAGCAGGTGGGTGTGGCTTGTTGGACTTTTTCCCAGGATCCCCAAGGGAATCACCAGCGTGGCTTACAATCACTGACATAATTCGCAGCTCAGAGTGTCCATCGCCATATGCCTGACTTCGAGGCCCAGAGGATGGAGTGGGCATAGAAAGGGGACTGCCTTGAGGGCGCCAGCAGTGGCTGCCCCAGACAGGTCGGGTGTGGGAGACCTTCCTAGAGAGTCTGCATGGGACCCATGCCGGGGAGCAATCCAGGCAGCTGTCCTGTGGGTGTTGGAAGGCAGAAGTGCCAGCAGCAGATTCGTTCCAGGGCTAAGAAAGCCAGCCCCTGAGACCCCTCAAGGCTGATGATCAGCGCTGACTTCTCCTTAGAGACGTGCATCCCTCTGGGTCACCGGGGTGGGCTGGTGCCTGCCTGAGGCGGGGGCAGCTGCCAGCATCTCCCAGCTTGGGTTTTCTGACCCTTCTTTTCCCAAGGAGGCAGCATGCAGCAAGGGAAAGGCCTGCCTTGCAAATCTTTCCTAGTCCCAGCTCCATTCTTTTCTAGCCCTGCAACTTTTGGCAAGGCTGAGTCTGAGTTTACTCTTCTGCAAAATGGTTGTAATCAGTGAGGCTCCAGAGTTCTTTATAGGAGGCACTTATGGGCCCTAAGGAAGGAGGTGCTGGGAAATTGTCGACAAGCACATACACATTTTGCTTAGCTTACAGGTTTGTTGGGGGTGGGTTGGGGAACGGGGAGCCAGGGCGATGCTGAAGCCTCTTCCAGCCATCTTTTAGTGCTGCCATGGTTATAGGAATCAAAACCTGCCTCCCACACGTGGTGATTGTGATGGTCACATGAGATCATGCAGTGAAGCCCTCTGGGAATTGTAATGCTCTCAACAGATGGAGTATGTTATTGCCTCCTCCTAAAGAAGGACCTTAGCCCTTCAGCCAGGAGCCTGACCAGCATTGCTTGCTAATGGATCAGTGATGTTGCTGTGGACCCTTCTGCAGCGAGGCCTCCAATAAGCACTTTTCCCAGCTGTGGACGATGTCCCAAGTGGTTATCTGGCTCCTTCTTACGCCAGGGACTTGGTTGGATCCTCCCAACCCCCCCAAAGCATTGTTTTCTGGAGGAATCTCCCTACTTGGCAGCAGCCCAAGTAGTCCTCCAAATAGGTGGTAAGAACCTTCAGAGGCAAAGATGGCCAATTGCTTCCGGAACCAGTGGGATGCTTGTGAAAAATTCCACAGCCGCACCCTTGGTCTAAGGAATTAATTTCTGGGAGTGGGCTGGAACAATCTGTGAGGTTTTTTTTGGTTTGGTTTTGTTTTTCATCACAAGCATCCCTGGTTATTGTTGTACAAACTGAATTTGAGTTTTGGAAAGGGTTTTGCATGGGATCTGGTGCCCTGCCCAGACAGAGTTCCTGCAAACCGTTCAAATTTGGGAGAATCTTTCCCAGTTTTAAAGTACTTGCTTAGTCCCTGGGAGGTGATGAAGTGACAGGAACATACTACATATACCAGCCACGTATTCCTTTTGGAAAAGTCAGTTGAAATAGTGTAGAAGGAAACTCGAGAATAAAAACAGAACTAGGGAGATAGGGTTTTAAATGCATTAGGAACTTTTGCTAAGGGCAGAAGCAAACGTTTCTTCTGTTTCTTCGTTTCTGTCTGGAAACGATAGAAAACTAGGGGAGGTCTCACAGGGGGCTAGGGGATGCTCCTGGAAGACTCAGCTCAAACAGCAGCTCTACCCCGAAGCCTTCCCTCCCCAACTCCCTGCCCACCGCACCGGCACCTCCACCCAAAGAGTTCATCCTTGCTAATGTGCTTCAGCACGCGGCACAGATCCCCTCCTTAGCACTTTCTCACCATTAAAATTCTCCATACCAGACTATGAAAACTGGCATCAGGTCTTGCTTGGCTCTGCAACCCATCCACTGGCCCAACGTACTGTTTAATGTTTGTTGAACGAATAAACAAACAAATCCTATAATTAACCTGTGAGATAGAAACCCAGAGAAGATCTTGAATTTTAAGAGAGAATTTAAAGAAGAAGAAAAAAAATGGAAGTCTAATCATACAATTCATTATCCTTATAAATAATAGAGGAAAAACATAAACAGGCAGAGGAAGGGTTAGGCAAACCCATACTTGAGAGTTCTAGAGATGAATATGTAATTCAGGGGAGTGGTTGTCTTCTGTGGGTCTGACCCAGTGTGGCCATCCCAGATCACTATGTGACTCCTAGACATTAAAAATCAAGACCACAAGCATCGCTTTCCCTCCTCTAGTCTCTCGGAAAGAGGCCGTAGCATCAAGCCTAAGAGGTTGCCCTGTTGAGAGTGGTGGATTTTGCGCCCAGTTTCTGGGGCAGAGCCTCTTCTCTCCTTTGCTATCTTTTCTCCAAACCAGGTAAGGGTGCTTCTTTTCTTTTTTTAAATTTATTTATATTTGGCTGCACCAGGTCTTCGTTGTGGCATTTGGGATCTTTAGTTGTGGCATGAGACTTCTTGGTTGCGGCATGCATACGGATCTAGTTCCCCGACCAGGGATCGAACCCGGGCCCCCTGCATTGGGAGCGCGGAGTCTTACCCACTTGACCACCAGGGAAGTCCTGGTAAGGGTGTTTCTTGCCTCCCTCCCTTAGTGGCTGCGGGAACAGGGTGTGTGTTAGTGCTGTCTTCACCAGGGAGAGAGCAGCTTTCCTGGAAGCTGGTTTTTCCAACCCTCCTTTCCTTGAAGCAGAGTCCTTCGCTCGCATCTCAAATCCACCCTGTTCTCTGAATTGGTCCAAAAGCAAGGGGAGGGGAGGAAGATAAACGTCTGATTGGGAAGAGCGCCAGCCGACACTCTCCAGGGACCAGCCTGGCCCTCCCCGTGTCTCCCGTGGGTGCTCGGCTTGTTTCTGCACAGAAGCAGGTGCCTGGTGGTGGCTTGTGTCCCGGGCAGGCTGGAGATGGGCCCCCTGCGCCATCTGCGTGCCTTCCCTCCGCAGCCACAGATGCACCCGCCCGCCTTGGAACTGTCCAGGTGGCTAAGAAACCCAGTCTCTACCTTGTTCCTCTTCACCAGGGGAAAGAAAAAAGCCTCCCATCCGGATCATGAAAGAAACAGCCGGGGCCTGTTTCCAGTGAGGCTGGAGGAAGCACTTCTGGGGCAGCCAGGGGTCGCATGCGAGGGGAGGGAGTGCTGAGCCAGGGGAGGCCCCCCTGAAGAGGTGGCATGCGCTCAGCCCACCCAGGGACGCGAGGCCAGAGGCAGCTACTGTAGGGTGGGAGTTCTCAAAGAGTGGTTCCCAGTCCTGGAACCAGCATCTACATAACCTGGAACTTGTTAGGAATACCAATTCTTGGGCACAGACGGGCAGAATCACAACCTCTGCTGTGGTGCGCAGCACGCTGTGATTTAACAAGCCTTCCAGGGGATTCTGAGGCAGGCCCGGATTGCCGGGCCCCCGGGTAAGGTCTGCCAGGATAGGGAGCCCTGAGCCCTGGTGAGGAAGGCAGGGCCCAGGGGCTGGGGGTCCCCCCAGGGGGCCTCCAGTCAGAGCAGTCTCATCCATCTGCCCCAGTGTGTTGTACAAAGAGTATCCTTTTCTAGGTGTGTTGGCAGGTGAAAAGCGTTTGAGAGCCCGCTGAGAAGCACATGACAGGGAGAAACGCTGAGGAAAGTCACCTACTGAAGGATGCCTTCCCTCTTCCAGGTGCAGATGACCGTTTATCCCCACTTGGAGAATGTGTTTCCACAGATTCCCTGGTAACCTGGCTTGGAGACTAACAGTGTGTGCAGATCCTTTTGCCCAACATAAAACTGTCATGTTTCATTCAGCACAGGCCCGCTACTTCTTGATATTTGGTCAGCAGGTGTGGAGAAGGGAGAAAGCCCACGGCCAAGCTGAGGGGTGTCAGTGGAAGGAATCCCGCCATTGGGCCAGAGGTACCCCGAGGGCCACTGGAGCAGCCTCCAGTGAGAAAACACTGTGGTCTTCCCAATCTTACAGAAATTGTGCAGGACAGTTAAGAGAAGTCAGCACGTTCACCAACCATCCCATTATTTGGCTTGGAAGCGTCACTAGAAGTATGAGAGATTGTTGATGCCCCGCGATGTGATGTGTGTGTGTGTGTGTGTGTGTGTGTGTGTTTGGGTTAAGTGACTCCTGCTGGCCTGGATATGGTTGAAATGAACCCGCACATCCTATCCCCCACTCCCCAAACAGCGAGATTTCTGCATTGCCTGAAACGGTTTGTGAGACCACCCAGTAGAGGGCGTGCTCGCCCCAGTTTGGGGCGGAACCGGCTCTCCGGGCCCTGAGCCCGCTATGGGTCTAGCAGGCAGACTTTCAGTGCTAAGGAAAACCCAGATTGACTCGGAGGTCAAAGAGGCACCAGCCTAACGCAGAGTGACTTCAGGGACACAGGGAGGTACAAAGGCTCGCATAGTCTGTCTTCCCAGACAATTGAGACTGTCTGAGGTTTATCCATTTAAAATGCAAATATAATCCAGGATTACACTTCATGGCTTCCTGTCTCCTTGAGATGGAGGGAGCTGAGAGGGTTTTGACAAACTAGAAAGTGAGGGTGAGTGAGTGCTGGGGTGAGCAGAGAGGCATTCGGGACATAAAACAATGAGATTGGGGCCTCACAAGCATCAAAATCCTCTTCTGTTCCAGAGAAAAGAAAAGCCTCGTGTGATTCCCAGGGTGAGAGCTGAGTCTGCCTGAGTGTCTGCGTCCCTCAGGAGGGACGCCACCTCCTTGCGGGTCCGTTATTATTTGCACGTGGACAGTCTCTGATCAAGTGCTGTGGATCCTGATGATTTATTTTCCTGCCTTTGAGCATTATGAGAACGGGACACTGCTTTGTATTTCTAGCTCCTGTCATAAACCCTGACACAATTGTAAATGTTCAATAAAAGTTGACTAAATGAACAAATGAATGGCCACGAGTAGGGAACCGTTAAGTAAATTATGGTGTATCAGCCTTATTGGAATATTATTCAGTGATTTAAAATAATGGTTGTTTCAGGGACTTCCCTGGTGGTCCAGCGGTTAAGACTCCACGCTCCCAATGCAGAGGGCCGGAGTTTGATCCCTGGTCAGTGACCTAGATCCCCCATGCCACAACTAAAAGATCCTGCATGCTGCAACTAAGACAGGCACAGACAAATAAATAAATAAATGTTTAAATAAATAAATAAAATAATGGTTATTTGAGAATTGCTAAAAGAGTAGCTCTTACAAGAAAAAAAAATTGTAACCATGTGAGGTGATGGATATTAACTAAACTTACTGTGGTGATCATTTCACTATATATATAAATCAAATCATTATGTTGCACACCTTAAACTAATACAGTGTTATATGTCAATTATATCTCAATAAAACTGGATAAAAATAAAATATTGTTTACAAAGCCCATGTAGCAACATGGGAAATGCTTATGATATTATGTTGAGTATACAAATTGCTTTATATCTACAGAAGATTACACATTCATGTGAACAAAAAGGGAACAAGGAGAAATGAAGAGTTGTGGCAGGGCAGTGGACTTGTGGGTAGCTTCCTTCCTAGCTTGTGATTTAATCTTCTTTGTTGTGGGTTGTGCAATAAACATAAAAACCTTTTTTTTCTGCTCACAAGAGCGTCTCAGTTTTGTTCTTTGGTGCCAAAGTACCTTGACTCCCATCCTGTTTGCTCAGATCTCTGTCTCTTCAGAATTCATTTGTTCCATGTGCTGGTCACAATGCCCGGGGCTGCACCCACATGCACACAGAAGTATCTAAATCCTTTGGATGTTAATGATTTTATGGCAACTGCTGTGAATAACATCGAGTTCAAACACTTAAACTGAAGTTCTCCCAAATCAGTCAACTGCTTCTCACTTAAGTTCTCCCAAATCAGTCAACTGCTTCTCAAGTGTTATCTATAGCAAGTCCCTATACGTACCATTTCTCAATGAGAGTAATAATGGATCTGAGTTTTTCAGAAGCTACCATGTGGCTTCTACATAAATTTAATCCTCACCACAAACCTGCAAGCAAGGAAATATTATCCCATTTCATAAAGGAAGAAACAGAAATTCAGAGGATTTCAATTACTTCCCCAAGACCATAGGCAGTAGGGTTTCATACCTCAGACTAGGCTCCCAAAGGCTGTGCATGTTTTTACCCGCCATACCATGACGGATGCTTTCAAAGGGCTCACAATGCAGCAGAGGCAATAAAATAACGCACATGAATAATACAGCCTAACTATACAAGAAAACTGTCATGAATAATAGTACCGAAAAAAAAAATAATAATAGTACCGAGCACTGCATAGGTTTGGAGACAATGAGTCTATGCCTATGGGTAATGTCTCCAGGGACCCCTTCTCTAATACTGAGCTGCTGATTGTGTAACGGGAAGCTCCGTCCACCCATGAATCGTGCCCTAGCTGATGATCTGGAGCTTACCTCTCTTGGTTTTCAGTCAAAATATGTTTTGAAGGATTAGACTTTTCACTGAAAAAGAAATCACTGTCACTCTTTTTATTTATTTATTTTTGGCTGCGTTGGGTCTTCGCTGCTGCCTGCGGGCTTCCTCTAGTTGTGGTGAGCAGGGGCTACTCTCTTCATTGCGGTGCACGGCTTCTTATTGCGGCGGCTTCTCTTGTTGCAGAGCACAGGCTCTAGGCGCACGGGCTTCAGTAGTTGTGGCACTCGGGCTCAGTAGTTGTGGCTCTTGGGCTCTAGAGCACAGGCTCAGTAGATGTGGCGGACAGGCTTAGTTGCTCTGTGGCATGTGGGATCTTCCTGGACCAGGGCTCGAACCCGTGTCCTCTGCATTGGGAGGTGGATTCTTAACCACTGCACCACCAGGGAAGTGCCCACTGTTACTCTTATTTCAGCTTCACTCTTTTACATTCTGAAGCGTTATGAAAATTTATTCTATCCGTTAATCTCAGGGGGTTAGGGGCCATTTCAATCCCTGGAGGAATCAGATGTTTCCCTGAGAAAGGTGTACTCAAGCAGCATGTGTCAACCGAAACCTGGAGGCTGCAACCAGAAATCAAGGGTCTACTGGTTTCTGACATTTCTCTTTAGAGTGACCATTTCACCATGGGATTAAAATAATAGGAATGAAGGGAAAAGTGCAAATGAATACATGGAACAGAACTAGGCAGAAGCCTGATCTGTCGTTTGTCTAAATAGGAAATGAAGCTCATATACGTTACCTTATGAGTCGTTTTTTCCTCTCTCCTGAATCCCATTCTCCTCTTTTCTCAAGGCTCTAGGACCTCCAGACCCATGTCCTCCTTCCTCCAATTCAAACCTGCTCACAGGACATCTATAGATCTTTGTACAGATTTAAGATAAGGTATTCTTCCTTGATGGTCAGTGCACTTTGACACCTTATCTCTCTTTAGGAACCCAAAGGTATTTTATCTCCTGTGAGATATTAAGAATCTGCCTTCCAATGCAGGGGATGCGGGTTTGATCCCTGGTCGGGGAACTAAGATCCCACATGCCACAGGGCAATTAAGCCCGCATGCCGCAACTACTGAGCCACAACTAGAGAGAGGCCCGTGCACCGCAACGAAAGATCCCGCATGCCGCAACTAAGACCCACCGCAGCCCTAAATAAATAAATAAAAAAAAATGTTTAATTCTAAAAAAATATTAGTTTTTAATTGGCCTTGGCCTGTTTCAGCTCCGCAACGCTGGATAGGGACGGAGGTCACGGGACCGAAGAGGTGCGAGAGGAGGGGCTGTCCCTGCGACATAGAGGCTGGCCTGAGGTTCGGCGACGCCGCTCAGGGTGCCCCGCACCAGGCCCGGAAGAGGGACCGCCGTGTCCGCGTCCCGCCTCCTCTCCCGCCGCTACCGGCCCCGCTCTGCCCACAGAGTCCGATGACGGCGGCGGCGCTGAGGGACGCGCCTGAGGGCAGTGTGACTTTTGCAGATGTGGCCGTGAACTTTTCCTTGAAGGAACGGGGTCTCCTTGACGAGGCTCAGAGATGCCCGTACCATGATGTGATGCTGGAGGACTTGGCACTTACAACTCCCCTGGGTTGTTGGCGTGCAGAAGAGGATGCGAGGCACTATTTGAGCAGAGTGTCTCTGATCAAGGAAGCTCACAGTGACTTCAAAATGAATATGAAGGCTTCCCTGGTGGCGCAGTGGTTGAGAGTCCGCCTGCCGATGCAGGGGACACGGGTTCGTGCCCCAGTCCGGGAAGATCCCACATGCCGCGGAGCGGCTGGGCCCGTGAGCCATGGCCGTTGAGCCTGCGCGTCCGGAGCCTGTGCTCCGCAACGGGAGAGGCCACAACAGTGAGAGGCCCGTGTACCGCAAAAAAACAAACAAAAAAATTAGTGGAACTGAGCATGAGGCTCCCTTTCCAAGGGGAAAAAAATCATTATAAATGGGGAGTCTGCCCAGAAACTTTCAGTGGCAAACACACTTATTCAGCACCAGAGAGTCCTCACTAGAGGAAGATGTTACACGTGCAGCGAATGTGGGAAATCATTTAGCAAAAGTTCCCATCTCATTAGACATGAGAGAGTTCACACTGGAGAAAGGCCTTATGAGTGCAGTGAATGTGGGAAATCCTTTAGCCAAAGCTCTAACCTCATCACACATCGGAGAGTTCACACTGAGAAAAGGCCTTACAATTTGGGGAATATGCTGAATTCTTTACCTACAGTTCCAGTCTCTTCAAACACTAGACAGTTTGCACTGGATCAAGGCCTTGTTAATGCAATGAATATGACAAGGCCATTAGCCCAAGGTTTTGACTCTGGAACCACAGACTTCAGAAGGAAAAAAAACATCTTGCATGTGCAGGGATGTACAATTTCCTTTTTCAGTATGTCAACACTTGAGATCCCTCCTTGTGGTACCATCTGAATTGAACCTCATACATCCAAACATCTGCAAACATCCCAGGCACGTGGGAGCTGCACCGTACTTTTTAACCTGCCCAGGTCCCTTGCCAGATTTCTGTCACTGACAGTTTCTGTGGCCAAAGCCATTTCACCTCTCCCACCTGGCAGGCACTCACAGTGTACAGCATTCACCCGCCACAGTGTGTTCAGGAAAAGAAACCTTGGTTTTTCCCATTCACAGGAGGGACTGTGAGAATCCTGAGCACCCACTCCTTTCTCATTTTTTTGATGAGTTAAGTCACTGACCTGACCCATTTTTGGCCCAAAGGACTCTGCTTGTGACTTGCAAAAATGGACGACCTTATTCAGGGATATTGTTGGCCTCACATTAACTCCTATGATAGGATTTTCTAGCCATCAAGTCACCAATCCAGGAGTAGTAGGTTCCCTCCGATTGCTCTGGTTTGTGCAATTATAAAGGTCTCACTGTTTAAGCCACATTAAATCTTGAGGTTCCATTCACTGTATGGGATGATTTGAAAACAGTTGGGCTCTGCTAACATAAAGGAGTGATCGGCTTTTGTTGGGAATCCCATGCTTTGTGTGCCTCAAGAGCACAGTATGATAGCAGATATACCTCTCTCCATTTTGGCCTTGTTTGCATTATTGCCCAAGGCTTCCAAGGGAAGACTACAGAGCTTTCTGGTCCTAATTTGTGGCCCGAGTGCCATATTTTCTTGGTTCAGAGGTCAGCCTGGGGAAGGAGCAATTGTTGTGACAACCTTCGTTGCTTCTGAGAGTAACGTGAAATTGTTGTCTTGTTCACAGGGGATATTGCCTTGAGCTCAGCATTAGTGAGGAAAATATTCTCCCAGGTCCTTCAGTAGAGCCATGTGCCCTTATGTGCAGAATTCTGTAGCATAGCATCACTGGTTGTAAGATTATAGGGGGAATGATAATTGTTACAGAAAACATTGGATTAATAGTGAGAGGAGGACACTATTACAAGCTGGCTGGAATGTGCCTCATTTAAAGGGGCATCCACAATGACAATGTTCCAGTCATTGTGGCTGTGAAGGATGAGCATGTACAGAAATTCTCAGATCTCCTGAATTGTGAAGCTTGTATAGCAGAGGACATTACAAGAGAAAATAATCTGAAGGTTTTGTGGATTTCTGTAGCCTCTGTGGGCTATCCTCCTCAAGGCCATTTCTGTGCAGACAGAAAAATGAGAATAGAGAGAAGGGATATCTTTTCATCGAGTAATGGACTTTGTGACCCAGACAATATTCCTGTTGAATCAGGTGGGAACAGTCTTGGTTGCTTATTTATATATATATATATATATATATATATGTTTTTTGTTTTTTGTTTTGCGGTACACGGGCCTCTCACTGTTGTGGCCTCTCCCGTTGCGGAGCACAGGCTCCGGACACGCAGGCTCAGCGGCCATGGCTCACGGGCCCAGCTGCTCCGCGGCACGTGGGATCTTCCCGGACAGGGGCACGAATCTGTGTCCCCTGCCTCGGCAGGCGGACTCTTAACCACTGCGCCACCAGGGAAGCCCTGCTCATTTATATTTTTGACCACTGAGGCAAGGTGACCCTCCCAGGGGGTGTGGCACAAAGTGGTGAAGTCAATATAGGGGATTTTACAAAAACAGTAAGAAATCCAGATTTTTATTTTGGATAATATTTTTAAGCTTTAATAAGGTATAAATACATGCAATAAAATGCACATGGTTAAAATTTTAAAATATATTAAAAAAGAAATGTGCTACTTACCTATATATCTTTGCCTGCTGTGGAAAATGAGAATGGTACTTCTTTTCTGAAAGGAAGTCTTTTTTTCCACTGAAAATCTAAATGTAATTTTAGCGCTTTTCAATAGGATCTAAGAAAGGGCTTAGATTTTGAAGTCTCTGTTTATTATAGGGTAACTAATAAAACTACCCAGTTCTGCCTTCCTTTCTCACAGACTCTTCTGTCTCCAATGATTCTTTCTTCTGTCCCCTTATTAGACACCTTTGATCCTTGACCCCCTCTTACTCTCCATTCTTCCTTTTTTCTCACACTGTCAATCATTGATTGAAAACCAATCTCTTTTCTAGAACAGTGGTTCTCAAAGTGCGGTTGGCAGAAACTTGGGAGTCCCCAAGACCCTTTACAGGGAAACCATGTCAAAATTCTTGTAATAATAATAATACAAAGAAGTTACTTGCATTTTTTACTGGGTGACATTTGCAAAAAGCGGTAACTGGTAAAACTGCTGGCATCTTAGCCCTAGGGCTGTGGCACCAAACTATACTACTGGTGGTCATTGGATCCTTCACCACCACGCATTTGCAGTTTAAAAAAAGTCAGTTTCACCTAAGAATATCCTCAGTGAAGGAGTAAGAGCTATTGAATCCCGATCCTTGGGTATATGACTTTTTAATATTTTGTGATGACATGGAAAGTATGCATAACACACCCTGCCACACACCGGAGTATGAGGGTTGTTTCGCAGAAAAGCACTTGTACAATTATTTGAGTTGCAAGCTGAACTAGAGCCTTATTTTCACAGAAAATCATTTTCACTTGAAAGAACGACTGACATAAATTACGGTTACCTAGATGGGCATTTAGTAGATATTTTCTCAAGAGACAATGAAGCGAGTCACTTCAAGAAGCAACTGACAATTTTTTTTGCCAATGATAAGAATCAAGTTTTCAAACTAAAATTAGTGTTTTGGAAATCCTGCCTCTGCCAAAACAAGATTCAGAAGACTTGTATGAGCTTGACTGCTTCCCAATACTTGAAAGACTTTCTGATGAGATCAGAGGTGATATGTCTGGCACCATATAATGAAATATATCAGTATTTGGAAGAGCTGCATAATTCAGTGAAATCCTATTTTCCAAATGTCAATGCATAATATTACAAAATCATGCATGGTTACAGATCTATTTAAACAAGAAGACAGACCATTAGATTTTAATATAACAAAGTTTCAGATTCCACATAGCAACTAACTTTTAAGACACTACCAGTTCGAATTTTGGTATAGTATTAAAGAATATCCACAATTACCTGAAAAGACTAGTACGTTTCCCTTTCCAGCTCCAGATACCTGCAAAGCTTTCCTTCAAACATGTCAAAATAGCTTATCTTTACAGATTGAACCCAGGATCTAAGAATCCAGCTGTCTTCTATAAAGCCAGACATTAAAGAGTTTTGCATTCTTTAAACATTTAAAAGAGTCACTCTTCTCACCACCTTTATTTTGGGAAATAGTTATTTTCATAAAGATGTAACTTATGTTAAGATATAATGAAGTTATTTTTAAATGAATAAAGTAGTTTTGTTTTAGTTTCTAATATGATACATATTGATTTTTAAGTGTAAAAGAATTTTGAGATCAAAACCTTTGGGAGTCACTGCCCTAGACCAATCTTTCATCTGGCCTCCAGTCTCTATTACAGTTTCCTTAATAGACACTAACCCATTTATTAGTACACAAGACTAGCTTCGGGAGGATTTGGAGTGGGCAGACCCCTGCCCGGTTTGATTTGAATGGTGCAGGCCACCACTTCCCTTCTCCCCAAATATCTTCTCTGTTGACCCTCCACAGGACTTCAGATTTTCCTCATTGGTATTCTTTTGATATGTCACTTGAACGTCTCTCTTCAAATTTAAATACATGTAAGTGGTAGTCGTTGCTAGTTACCAGTCATTAATGTATTAGAATAATGCCCCTTTTTAAAAAAGAAAAATCTTTTGGCTGCACTGCGTGGCATGTGGGATCTTACTCCCCAACCAGGGATCGAAACTGCACCCCCTGCATTGGAAGTGTGGAGTCTTAGCCACTAGACTGCCAGGGAGGTCCCAATACCCAACTTTTGAGTGTTGACTATGTCAAGCTTAATTCTAAACACTTTTCATGTATTATCTCACTTAATCTTATGAAGAATGAACATTTATCCTACCCTATTTTCAATGAATAAACTTGTAGATTGGTATTATTACATTCATCAGCAAGGCCTTGGGGAACAGTGACACATACTCTAGGATATACGGTCCCATACAGGCACGTGCTACCAGGAGAAAAAGGCAAACTGTCTGGAGCTTAGATGTAGTGTCCATGATGGCTCATGGCGGGCCACCCATCTGGCCAATGAGAGGCAGGCACCAAAGTAAGGGGAAGAAATTGAGCCCTGGCTACTTTGCTGGTTCAGCCCTGAACCTGATCTGGACCCTGACCCTGGTGGGCTTTGTTACCTTGTACAGTTAAGTCCCCTACATACAAACCTTCAAGTTGCGAACTTTCAAAGATGCGAACGTGCATTTGCATGTCCAATCACGTGCTTTTGTGTACCTTACTGTACAGTACTATATAGAGTACAGTAGTATAGCATATTTATTTCAAGCCTAGGATGTCTGGAAGCAAGCGTGAAAGCAGCAGGGATGTAGCTGGTACTACTGCTAAGAAGCGCCAAGCAATAACAATGGAAACAAAAGTGAAAATAACTTTGTTGGACTTACAAACAAATTGGACTTAGGGATGAGCTCTGGGAACAGAACTCGTTCATATGTAGGGGACTTACTGTGTTCCACAAACCACCTCTCCCCCTTGGCCCATTCTGAAATGTTATAATCCCTTTCCATTCCCCATGTGTACTAAAACATCATAACTTAAAAAGAAAAAAGCCACACAAAATTAACCTTAAAAAAATAAATTTATCTCAAGTCTGAAATAACTGAAGAACAAGCATACAGCTAAATAGTACAAAAAGCAAAAATCAGAACATGAAAAATGACTTAAGACAAACAGGCATTCTTCTGGCAATACTCTATGTTTACACATATTTTTAAAACACATTTTTAAAGACATTTCTCCAACATTCACAAAAGGCAAAAGCTATATTTGCAACATTTATAAATACAAGAGCTTTTGAAAGCATCCAGTTTCTTTCTAAAATCACTTGATTAAAATTTACACAAGTGATAGTTACCAACTCCATATTCCAAAGATACGACATAGAATTACATGACATTCTTGTTTGATGTATTACAGACAAATTTAATTCAAAATACAGAAAAATTATCAATTCATTTTGTGTTTTGTCACAACATATTTCATTCTTTTTCTAATCAACAAGGAAAAATACATATGACATATATGTATATATGCTTTTTAGAAATAAAATATTCCAACTTTTATCTGTAATTTGTTCAAACCTCAGGAACTTGACAAGTATATGATCATTTGAAATAACATTGACTGTTTACAAGTAAAAACAATTATTTAGAGGAGGTACCTTAAAATATATTTTTGGCCATAAAATCTGTGACGTAAATATCTAAGGAAGTTAATGATTCAGCATATTCTGCCTGAGCTATCACCAGCTGAACAAAAAGGCTAAAAACAGATTTGATTTTATTTTTTAAAAATTTTGTCATGCATATTTTTAAAATTAATTTATTTTTGGCTGTGTTAGGTCTTCGTTGCTGCGTGAGGGCTTTCTCTAGTTGTGGTGAGCAGGGGCTACTCTTCGTTGTGGTGCACAGGCTTCTCATTGTGGTGGCTTCTCTTGTTGCAGACGCAGGCTCTAGGTGCATGGGTTTCAGTAGTTGTGGCTCGTGGGCTCAGTAGTTGCAGCTCGCGGGCTCTAGAGCACAGGCTCAGTATTTGTGGCGCATGGGCTTAGATGCTCCGCAGGATGTGGGATCTTCCCGGACCAGGGCTTGAACCTGTGTCCCCTGCCTTGGCAGGCGGATTCTTAAACAGTGTGCCACCAGGGGAGTTCTAAAAACAGATTTTAAGTTTCCTGTATCTACAAGGTAACAACCACAGTTGTTTATTCAACTGTCCAGGGAATTTTTCTACAGCTAGATTTAAGTTCCTGTGGTACAATGATTTGGTCTATCCCCCGATGAGTGCATTTAAAATTCAAAAAAGATCTCTGAGATCAAATTTTACACATTCATTATACGGATGAGGAAAGTGCTGGCTGATTTACAGGGAAACTAGAAACAGATCCAGGACATAGACCTGAAGTTCCTGATTCCCAGCTAAGTTCTTCCAGTAACACGTTCTCCAGGGTAAGATTCCACATAATTTATTGTCGTTTGGTTACAGAGAATGTTATAATTTCAGTATAAAGCGATGCATATAGTACACCCAAATCAGAATTGCTAATTCACTTCAAGGATATTCAAGGGAATACCTGATTGGTTTTTTGTGTTTCTGTGGACATAATATAAATATTATGGCTGTTTAAATGCCATTACTCTAAAGATATTCCCTATCAGCTTAGAGAGCCAGGACATGAACAACATTGAGATTCTCACTGTAAACAAAACGCAGTGGTAGGCACTGTGGAAATGCATTTGGTCCTATTCTCCTTACCCTGAGCATGTAAAAGAGCAGATGTTCCAACAGTTTGGAGCCTATGCACATTCTGTGGTGAAGAAAAGAATCCACTCCCCCAACACACTGAGGGAGCACAGACCTGGGCAAAGGATTCCTCAAAGAATGATAAAGATTCCATAAAGAATGATTTGCTGAATTAGAACAGACAGCATTTCAAGAGGTCTCCACTAAATAGGAATACCTAGGCTACCTGAAGTTATTACAGATTTCCTTATCTCAGGAATCTTCAAGGCAAAAGTATAAGGTGTGATACAAAAAATCATGAAAAAGCCAGTAACACATAGGATGAAATTTTCTTACTAGAAAGTTATATATTGAAGAAAAAAAGAGTAAAAAAAGGTAGTGGATACAAAACTACTCTATATCAAGTTGGAGTGAAAAAATATAGTGTTAGCATTCTTGCGATGAATGGGAAGGCAGCACAAAGAAGAACTCAAGGTAATGAGTCTGTGTCTGAGCTACTTCGCTTAATGAGAACATATGCCTAAGACCAAAGTTATGGGTTCCGTCTGCACACAGAAAAGTTTTTATGGTCACTGACAGTACCTGTTACAAAGTATTTTCTAACAAGAATGTAAGAAATGGGAAAAATCTTAAGAGGTCATCTGGAAGTCTCATCCCAATAGTGTCATTTGGTGGGTTAGAAGTGTCATATTCGTAGACTGTATTCACACTGAGGGGGCTTGGACAGCTGGTCTGAACAATGGAAAGGGAGATAATTAGGAATACATTGTACACTTGGTTCCACTGGATAGTTTTGTATAAACAAATTGCATGTACTCCTATGTGACTTGAAGGGATTGGACCTCCATATTATCATTTTAGAAAGCCTTCTAAGCTTCCATTTTCTACGAAAAGAACATTTACTTTTAAAAACCAAATGTCAAGAAGCTTACTTTTAGGTCAATAATATAAGATGGGACACTCATTAGATAAATGGTAGTGTTAAAATGATGTAAACAAAAGTATTTTAAGCAAAATATTGCTTAAATTAATAAATAAGAACAGTAACTGCATACAGGAATCATACAATAATTTTCAAGTAAGTGTCCATTCCCACAACCTATAAACTAAGCTTTATTACTCAATTATCACATGATATTAACTTTTGCTTTCACCTCAAATTGCTGATTCTGATTGCTTGGACATCAGAATAGTTTTTGATTCTTCATCTGTGGGGCTATCAACTGGTACCTGTAGAAAGAATAAGAGGATAAAAAATTTACAGTACGTATCTGGCATATGCCATTATGACAGATCCACAGGAATAAAAAAAAAGCTGATGGGGTAGACGGGTTTATACTCACTCTAGGCACACATTTCTCAATAGTATAATCATAAAAACATTCACTACTTACAGCTTTAATATCGCCATTTGTAATTCCTTTATTTATATTGTGTCTTTTCAGATCAGACTTGATTAATGCTGCAAACAGAGAAGCATCAATGGAGTTACCGTAGAGTATGTATAAATATATTTTTTTCTAAGCAGTACAAAATCTTTTTTGATACTGTCAAATTTAGCACTCTACAGTACCATAATATTCCATAACATTCTTGTAGCCTGAAAAAATAACAGTATCTCTCTAAGCCATTAATTTAATTAGCAAGTCATTCATTAGTGAACAAATACAGGATGCTAAGAACCAAGACACAAAGATGAAAAGCACCATTCTTTCCCTAAAGGACACTCCAGTCTAGGGAAACCCTGACGTGCAAACAATTATAACACTGTATAACAACTCCAATAATGCAGGCACGCACAGTGTAGCGGAAGTGTGGGGAAAAAAATACCTACGTCAGAAGGAAATCAGGAAAGGCTTACCAGAGGAGATATGTTTGAACTGAAACTTGAAAAATGAGTTGGAACTTGTCAAGCAGATAAGAGGAGAGGGGAAGGCATTCTAGGCAGGCGGAAACCAGTACATGCCAAGAGACCAGGACAGGAAGAGTACAGCCTATTCTTGGCACTAGAGGTAGTTTGGGATCATTGGAACATCAAGTACAAGAGGCAGGTGGCAAGATGGGAGGCTGGGTTGGCAGGATGACATTGCGTCTGAGTAGGGGAGGACATGATCAGGTCTGTGCGTTAGGGAACTCAGTCTGGCAGCTGTGCGGGGGATGTCATCAGCAACAAGGCTAGAGGCAGGAAGGCCAGTCAAGAGGCTTTCATCCTGCCGAGAGGTGGGAAAGCCTGCATGTGTGAGAAATGGTGATATAGGGACAGGTTTCAGAGATATTTTAGAATCGAACCAATAAGACTCAGTGGTTTGGAGGACTTCCCTGGTGGTCCAGTGGTAAAGAATCCGCCTTCCAATGCAGGGGACGTTGGTTCGATCCCTGGTCGGGGAACTAAGATCCCACATGCCGCGGGGCAACTAAGCCCACATGCCAGAACTACTAAGCTCGTGCGTCTCAATGAGAGAGCCCGCGTGCCGCAAACTACAGAACCCACATGCTCTGGAGCCTGTGCGCCACAACTAGAGAAGAGAAAACCCGCACGCCACAACTAGAGAGAAGCCCAGCGCCGCAACGAAGAGCCCGCACGCCTCAGCAAAAGCCCCGTGTGCCTCAAATAAGATCCAACGCAGCCAAAAAATAAATAAATAAATAATATTTTTTAAAAAAGACTCAGTGGTTTGATAGGATATGAAAAATGGGGAATAGGGAGGGGGAAGTGGGTGACTTGCTTGGGCAATTGAATGGATGGAGGTCCTAGTTATTGAAACTGAAAATACAAGACGAATTGGTGTGATTGGGAAGGTGGTGAGTTCAGTTCTGCATAGGTTGAGTATAAAATCCCATGGGACATCCAGGTCCAGAGATAAATAGATGATTAGACATATTGGTCTGAAATGTAAAAGCGATCAGGGTCTGGAGGTACAGATTAATGTGGTAGTTAAGGCCACAGACTGCACAAAGAGAGTGTAAAACAAGAAAAGATAAAAGTTTGTGGGTAGTTAACTAATCTAATCAGTCATAAAGCAAAGTCTGAAAGGTGAAAGTAAAATCAGTCTTAAAAATTAGACTAATGCTTCTTTAGAAATCCACACGGCCCCTTAGAATTCTGTTCCATTACTGATACCAATATTTTAGAAATTCAGATATTTACGCTGAACTAATTGGATATATGTAAAATGGCCTTTCTGAATGCATTTAAATGATTTTAAAGTGATGTTGTATAACAAGCTCATATTTACAAGCAGCTTGATATTAAAACGTCATGCTTTAAATTGCAGCAATGATCGATATCGGCTGATCTGCTCGACACTGTTGTACAATCCACCAAATCAAAGAGGCTACTCATTTTTTATAGGGGGAAACTGTGGATTTCTTTACCATTAATATTAATCATAGAATTTAGAAACACTGTGAAGTGTTTAGAAACACTTTTTTCAATGGACATAAATGGGCTAAGGAGCCTATATAATAGACTTTACAGAGAGCTGTCAATACTGGAAAAGCAGAATGCACTGCATTTAAATGGTAATTCCCCTGTCAAAACAAGACATGCCAACAATTCTCAAAAAAATGTAAAAAGAAAAGGTACCACCTTCACCACACCTCAGGAATTTCCCAGCCTTCTTTCCTCTGTCTAAACAAATAACTACTGGATATAAATCCATCATCTCTCTCCAGTAAAACATTCAACATATGAGAGACATTAATTAGCATTTTTAGGTGGCAAAAGTATCAATGTAAAACTAATTTTAAAGATATTTTTTTCACTTCTTAATTAATTTTCTGTACTTCACCTGTTTGAATTAACATTTATGAATCTTACTATAAGATAATGTGAAAAGAGAACACAAAACTGTTCCCTTTTTTGGTGCAACAGAAACACTCTATTTGATAGCTAGGTGTTACTTCCCTGGAAATTAAGAACAAATATGGAATTATTTATGACAGATCAGTAGTTAAGACAGTTAATGTATTAAATTACATACATTCAGTTACAAAACATTCAGTTTTGTACGCTTTGTTTTACTAACTGAAGAGAATAAGAAGAAAACACTTCTGTGGTAGGATGTTTTTCTTTGAGGAAATGGTACATTTAGTCTCTTTGAGTGTAATGAATGAATGATAGTGACCTTAGGTGGTTGTGTATTTCCAAAATAAGTGCTTATCACTGGTAAGCACTTATCATATAGGGGGTTTCAAAAAGAATGATCAGGTATTCAACGAATATAAAAAGAAGCCTTGATTCATATCTTTCTGTTAGATTCTATCCTTGAATCAAGTTATACCAGATCAAAAAAATAATCCCTCTTCAAGTCTCCATGGCTCTGTCTCTCATGTTGACAAGGGGACTCTGAAAGAAATTAACAAAGTGAAATAACAATTGAGGCCAACATGGGCCTGGAAGCACTACTGGATATAAATCTTGCTTTTTTTTTTTTTGGCCACGCACCACAGCTTGTGGGATCTGTGCTCCCTAACCAGAGATCAAACCTGGGCCCCCGCAGTGAAAGCTCAGAGTCCTAACCACTGGACTGCTAGGGAATTCCCTATAAATCTTGCTTCGAAATTCATCCTTACACCCGTGTGCCTGGACAAACTATGGATAAAAGTTCTTTTACATGCTCTTCTTCTGGAGATTGGGCGCTATTCTCTTTCCTGCCCATGTCTATTCTGACTAAACCTAAGAAGAACTGGCAAATAATTCCACACGCTATTTCCACCACCACCATTTGACTTCGTCCCATGGTTACCACATTATAATAACAGCCTGGGACTTCCCTGGCGGTCCAGTGGTTAAGACTTCGCCTTCCAATGCAAGGGGTGTGGGTTCGATCCCTGGTTGGGGAGCTAAGATCCCACATGCCTTGCAGCCAAAAAAACAAAACATAAAACAGAAGCAAAAATTCAATAAAGACTTTAAAAATGCTCCACATCAAAAAAATCTTAAGGGGACTTCCCTGGAAGTCCAGTGGTTGAGAATCTGCCTTCCAATGCAGGGAACATGAGTTTGATCCCTGGTCAGGGAACTAAGATCCCACATGCCACAGGGCAACTAGGTCCATGTGCCGCAACTACTGAGCACACAAGCCATGGGCCACAACTAGAGAGAAGCCAGTGTGCTGCAACAAAGAGCCTGCACGCCACAGCGGAGGATCCCACATGCCGCACAACTAAGACCCGACGCAGCCAAAAAAAAAAAAAAATCTTAAGAAAAAAAAAAGCAGGGCTTCCCTGGTGGCGCTGTGGTTGAGAGTCCGCCTGCCGACACAGGGGACACGAGTTCGTGCCCCTGTCTGGGAGGATCCCACATGCCGTGGAGCGGCTGGGCCCGTGAGGCGTGGCCGCTGAGCCTGCGCGGAGCCTGTACCCCTCAACAGGAGAGGCCACAGCAGTGAGAGGCCCTCGTACAGCAAAAAAAAAAAAAAAAAAAGCAGCCTATGTGATACATGATCAGGCATGTCCTAGGTGCCAGACACTATACTAGGAGCTCTTCATCAACCATCTCAGTTAATCCTCACAGCAACCCCCTAAGGCAGCCTTTTTTTGTTATTATTTTTTATTCGTTGCTCTAGGGAGTACACTGTGCATCTTTAATTTATCACAATCTTCTTAGACTTTATACAGAATTACTTCAAGAAAGATGTAGAAATCTTGCAATAGTATAGTTGCATTTCCCCCTTTCTTTTTGCTATTTTTACCATATTTATATTACATCTATATACATTTTTTTTAGATACAATTCACATATCATAACATTTACCCCTTTAATGTATACAATTCAGTGTTTTTAAAATTATATTCAAAAAATTGTATAACCATCATAAAGCAGGCTTTTAATACCCTATTATATAAATGAGAAAGGGAGGATGTGAGAGGTTGAGTAACTTTTCAAAGTCACACAGCTAGTGAGCAGCAGAATCACAACTTGAGGCCAGGTCTGTCCATTCCAGGCCTTTACTGACACTTGTTACAATGGTTTTGTTTTCTATGCATAGTAATTGCATTGAATTTGAAACCTGAAAAATGAATTCATAGATTCATATCCTTGAAGGGAAACAATAATATCCTGCTTTTTATCTCATTTTTTTCTTGAGTTCTGTCAAGCCTTGAGAAGCAATATAAATGAAAATTAAATATAAAGACAACATGACACGAGTACTTTGGCAGGCAAATTCCCTAATTTACCTGTTAAAATGATGCCTACAAACATCCAAACACAGAGGAAAACGTTCCCTCCCTTAGGACTATAGTCTGACGTGAGCTTTCCTTGCGCCAATGTGAATAAAATTCCAAATATCTAAAATAAAGTAAGAGAAATATTTTTATTGTTTGCTTCTTTAAAACAAATATAATGTTTTCCCCAGAACTTTTCTTAACTATTTTATTCATATGCTTTGGCTTCTAGAAACATGCATTGAAAGGTGGAATTTTTAAAACAAAAACTATGGTCAAACTCATTATCCACTAGACTATCTGGTAAACTAATGGTCTCAGATTTAAGAGAAATCAGAGGTTTACCTGTGCAGCAGCATTAAGAAGACCAGATGAAGTGCCTTCAGACTCAGGGTAAGTGATTTCAACAGCAAATTCAAAACCCAAGGGGAGGTAACCAGTCATGAAGAAACTAAGAAAATAAATCCAAAATCACAGAAAGAATCATTAAAAGGACAATATCACATATTGATGCAATTGCTTAACTTCTCAGACCTATTCTAATTATCAAGTAAGTGAATGTTTTGAGGTTGGTATGTGAAAGGAAGGCACTATTATGATTCACCAATTAACCCAAGGACATGAGAACTGAGAAGCAAAACCATGAACTAGGAAGCAAAACAGTTTCTAATTATTTTTCCTGAGAAAAATTTACCCCTAGTTTTCTAAGTCAGTTGTCTTTCTAGCCAAGTAAAGTTACTTGGATTAAGTGAGGCTTATCCATTTTTCACCTATAGTATAGCAAAAAAATAATTTTAAGCTAATTTTTATAGTTGTAAAGAATTACACATTGACATGCACAAGACAGATTTTTAAAGTTTAAAATATTAAAGAACTTTTGAGCAATTATACTCCAATAAAGACATTAAACAACTAAAAATAAAAAATAAAATATTAAAGAACTTTTAGATGAACTTAAAAAAGTTAAAAACCACCGTAGTGATACTTCAGAATTATAACAGCATGCTATCATTCCTCCTAAATACATGCGATGCTTACCCAAGCAACCCTCCAGTGACAAACACGATGATAATGTGCCCAAGGTTTAGTGTGAAAGTAAATATAACCATTCCAACAAAAGACAAAATGTAAACTGTCAAAGTAGTATGTCTAAAACAAAAACAACAAAATTGTTAGTATTTTGTCCGATTTTCTTAGGCATATAAAAATCACGTCTAGCTATGCTCTGTCCATACAGTAATAAATTCTTCAGATTTCAAGATTAACCCCTTCTTATCTATGGAAAATGTTTCCACCAAGGCATGGACTTGAAAGATTAAATTTAAGTTTCAACAGCAACAGACAACAAAACTCACATCATATCCAATGCTCAGACAAGAAGGAAAACTCATAAGGATAAAATCATTTTTGTGCCACCAAATGGGATAGTTCCCTATCCGTATTTCAAGATATAGATCAAATTCCACCTCTTCCAAAATGCTTTTCCTAACCACTGCAGCTTACAAGATTCTCCTTTCTTCCAAACTCCCTAATCATTTTCTATGTACATAATTGGCACTTGACATCTATTTTAGTCTGTTATATTATTATTTAACTTTACATATGTGAACACCTTATCAGGAACACCTGATCCTAAGGACAGGGATCAAATATTATTTCCCATTGGGCTTCCCTGGTGGCGCAGTGGTTGAGAGCCCGCCTGCCGATGCAGGGGACGCGGGTTTGTGCCCCGGTCCGGGAGGATCCCGCGTGCCGCGGAGCAGCTGGGCCCGTGGGCCGTGGCCGCTGGGTCTGCGCGTCTGGGGCCTGTGCTCCGCAGCGGGAGAGGCCACAACAGTGAGAGGCCCGCGTACCACAAAAAAAACCAAAACAAAAAAAAAAACAAAACAGGAACTTGGTGAATGAATGGCAGTTATCCTGAGAAGAAAGCCAGGGCAACAAAGAACATTTCTATGCCAATCCAGTTTCCTAATTATAAAATGGACCAAAGACTATTAATAAATATAAATCCTTTACATATGCTCCCTTCATCTACAAATTTAATGGGTTTTACTCTAAGCTACCATTACGTAATAATGAAGCCACAGTAAGTGCTGTCTTAAATTACACGAGAACTATCTTGGAGAATTTCAAGATCAGCAGTATGTTGAAAGGGTTTAGATAATGGTATCAAATATATCTTAGGCCTTGAAAGGCGCAGAGGACATAGTTCCATTACTTCATTCATTCATAGTTCCATTCATTCATTTCTCCCAAACAGATGGGAAGTTTCTGTCTGTTAAGAAATGTAGCTATTCTTCTTCTTCTTCTTCTTTTTTTTTTTTTTTTGAAATATAGCTATTCTTTTAAGGCCCAGTGCAAAAGATGCTGCCTCTGAAACCCCTTTCTCAGTCTCCTAGTTGGTATTACTCACTTTTTCTTTTGTATTAGCATTTTTCTGGTTCCATAAAGATGTACAATTAATATAGCATCTTCATATTATGTATTACAGTATTAGAGTTAAGTGGAACTACAGTTTGGGGGCATTTTAGCCAAACAATTTTTACCAAAAAGCCTTTTGATAGGAAAGAACAACTTTTTATTTGTTTGTTTTTAAGTTCATAACATGAGAAAAGAGCAATATAAAGTCTCTGTCAGAAGTCAAATGTTTCTCAGAAAGGGCTCTTTTTAGAATAGAAATGATCCATTCTGAAGAGGTATATGTGAGTATTATTAGAGGGGAGGAGAGTTCATAAGGTATCCAAGTTCTCAAAGTTGAAATAAACAAGACCGATAAGATAATACAGAGACTACTGTATTCAAAAGTTAAGGGAACCTAAGAGTGTCTAGAATCCAAGTCTTTTAGTAACAATAACAGTTTGTAAATTTCTTAAAATAAAAAGTAAAGGTTCCTTCAAAACCAAAATACCTTAGGTTGTACACCATACATTTGCCTACTTTCACTTACTTGTATGTTTTGGTATAATCCAGCCATAAACCACAAAGAATAGAGCCCACCATTCCAGCTAACACTAGCGTTAGCCCAATCCTTCCAGCATTCACTTCTTCTCCCTTAAAATGTTTTTCAAAAGAAGTTGATCAGATACTTCGAATTCAAACAGATCCTTCACATTCCAATACCTTCTCAAAGTCAACGGAAATAGCAGATAAAATTAAGCATACAATATAACATGAAGAATTCAGTACATGTGTTAAGGTGAATGGGGTAGAGGAAGGAAAAGCACATGTTAAAGGACATTCTACATTAAAACAGAAAAAAAAAAAACCCTGATATATGGGAGAAATCAAAAAGGGAATTTTTCTTGATCTTCCATGGTTAGAAAGTACAGTAATTTTTGTTAGAATTCTTAAGTAATTCACAGATGTCTGAAAAGGAAGTTAAGCTGATAGCTTTTACATACTACAACTGCATCCTCCTTTCAAAAGCAAAGAGAGATCAGAGCTTGATATTTACGTCTTTATATTTGTGTTGGTTTCTTTTAAAGTTTGTTCTTTGTCTTTTTTCATATAACCAGTCACACTATCTCTTTAAAAAAATTTTTAAAAAGACTGACGTATTGTCAAAGCAATAATGACTTCTGCTTTCCATGTTGTTTTATAAACTGGACTAAATGTATTCTCAGTGAAAACAAATATAAATCTTTTACAGCAACAAGGTCATAAATCTTTAGCCTTATGATCATGCTAACAGGGATTATATTGCTAAAGAAAAATTCTTGGCCAGGCATGCAACACAATATAGGCAGAAGCTTACCTTATAGTATGTCAGTATAATTTGATTTAATAATGTTGAGACTGAATAAAATGCTCCAGTCATAATACCTACAATAAATAAAGAGAAAACTATCAATGTACCATGTACTAGTTCATAAAGTAATATGGAACACTCTGTGACAGCTGTGAAAATATAATGTCTTCTTAGACAGTTGACAGAAAAAATTAAGACCTCTTGCTATTCCCTTTCAGGATGTGGACTGATCAACGTAACACCTAAACTTACTAGAGATTGTCATTGTAAAATTCTGTCATTACATCATTTACTATTATTTAGATTCAGACATATGGACCAGGAATCACAGTCCCATGCATAACATTGTATACAGCAATCTAGCAATCAGGATTGCTTCCTGAGCACCTACACAAGCTAATGAATGTTAAAGCATTAAGACAGAATCCCTCTTTCAGAGATCTCACCCCTACATCGAAGCCTTATAAGGCAATTAGTAAGACAATGTTAATTAAAGAATACTTAAAAAGGAAAAATAAAAACAGCTGGTTATCAGGAATCATATGACTAGGTTTGAATCATGGAGTTTCTTCACATATGTTGTATAACTTTAGGTCTAAGTCTTTTAACCTAGCTGAAATTTAAGTTTATTGTTTTTCTATTATTAAATATTTCAAGCATACAAAATAGTACAGAGACTAATTTAACAAATACCCTTACTCATCACCCTCTTGCTAAACATTAACATTTTGCCATCTTTGCTGTAGATTCATTTTTTTAGACCTTCCTTAATCCTATTCTTCCTCAGAGGTAATCCCCATCCTGATCTTGGTGTTTATCATCATAGATATTATAACACATGTGTATCAATACACCACAGTTAGAATTATTCTGCATGTATTTAAATTTTATATAAATAATATGGTATTAGTATCCATCTGTAATTTGCTCATATCACTCAATATCATGGTTTTGAGATTTAACCATGTTGATACTTTTAGTTCTAGCTCATCAGTTTTCTCTGGTGTATAATAGTACATTGTGTGAATATACTTCCATTTAATTATCTCTTGTCCTAAGTCAATAGACATGTTAAGGCTTTTTCCAGTTTTTTGCTATTTAAAACAATGTTGCAATAAATACTATGTTTTTGTTCTTATGTATAAGGGTTTCTCTAAGTTTGTACCTAGGAGTAAAACTTCTACTTTCTAGATATAGCCAAACTACTCTTCCAAATGGGTGTGCCAGTTTATATAGTAAGTCCCCTACATATGAACGAGTTCCGTTCCGAGAGTGGGTTTGTAAGTCCAATTTGTTCGTGAGTCCAACAAAGTTAGCCTAGGTACCCAAGTAACACAATCAGCTATATAGTACTGTACTGTAATGGGTTTATAATACTTTTCACACAAATAATACATAAAAAACAAACAAAAAATAAAGAAAACATGTTTAATCTTACAGTACAGTACCTTGAAAAGTACAGTAGTGCAGTACAACAGCTGACATACAGGGGCTGGCATCGAGTGAACAGGCAAGAAGAGTTACTGACTGGAGGAGGGAGAGGAGGTGGGAGATGGTAGAGCTGAAGGATCGTCAGCAATAGGAGACGGGGGGCAAGCTGCAACTTCACTCACACCTGACGTTGATGGAATGCACGTTTGCATCTTTGAAAGTTCACAACTTGAAGGTTCATATGTAGGGGACTTGCTGTACTACCAACAGAGTTCCTTTACTCTACATCCTTGCCAAATTTGTTGGCATCAGATTAAAAAAAAATTTTTTTTGCCAATTTGAATGTGTGGGATATTGTATCTTACTTTGGTTTTGACTTGGATTTCCTCAATTACTAGTAAGGTTGAGCATCATACATGAGCAATATACACACACACAAACATATAAATGCCTTCTGATTTCCCCAGACTGTTTGCTCTTTTCTTAGTGATTAGTAGGGGTCACTTTTATATTGTGAGTACGAAGCCTTTGTTGGTTATATGCATTGCAGACATTTTCTCATAGCCTATGTCATGTCCTTTTAGAAAATATCATTAGTTTAATGTATATATTTATCAATCTTTTTATTTAGGATTTATGTTTTTTGCATTAGGAAATTCTTTTAAGAATACTAAAGATGGTTCCCTTCCCTTCCCTTTATTGCTTCTAAAACATTAAAGTTCTGGGGACTTCCCTGGAGGTCCAGTGGTTAAGACTCCACGCTTCCACTGCAGGAGGCACGGGTTCAATCCCTGCCCTGGTCAGGGAACTAAGATCCTGCATGCTGTGCTGTGTGGCCAAAAAAAAAAAAAAATTAAAGTTCTGATTTTTACCCTTTGATCTTTAATCCACAATTCATTTTCTAATTTCACCTTATTTTTCCTCTATGGCTAATTCATTGTCCCAGGACAATTTACTATGTAGATTCTCTTCTACAAATATCAAGTTTTCATATATGCATAATGTTCTAGTCATCACAGCTGTCTGCAAATATTCTAGTTTTTCTCTATACAGGCACTTAGTGGCATGGCCATATGACTTTAAAGGTGAGTAAAAGTGATACTTCTCATTTCCTACCTGAGTAATCATGGAGACATGTGCCTGGATCCCTGAGTAATTTGCTGCCTACTCACAGTGAACAGGTAGCATTGGCAAGAAATAAACTTTTGATGTGTTTGGCCACTAAGATTTTTTTTGGTGGGGTTTCATTGCTATAATACAACCTAGCCTATGCCAACCGATACACAGGGCTAGGTCCCTGGGCTCTCTATTCTGTTCCAGTGATCTAATTGCCTATCCCTTACTAATACATGACATCTTGATTACCACTGCTCTATAAATCTTGATATCTGAGAATTAGTTCCTTACCTTGTTCTTCATCAAAATTACCATTGTTGTTCTTGGCCCTTACTTATCTCACAGTAATTTCAGAATTAGCCAAGTTTTATTGCAAATCCTGTTTAAGTTGGAGATTGCAAGATGAGGCCTAGGTCTAAAGATCTTATCAAAAACCCCTGGGTAACTAGCCTTTGTTACTCTCTTCCCACCGAGCCCAGGAATGCATAGGGACCCAGCGAGGTTAGCCTGAGGAGGCCAAGGAAAATAAAGGAGGCCTGTGCTGAGGCTTGAGTGTATTCTACTGCACTGTACCCTACGGTGATCTCAAATCTATTCCAGACCTCAGTGAGGATAGCCAGAATCTGGAGAAAGAATTATAATAGCAACGAATACTGTTAGCTGAATCTAGAGTATGGTATTTGTCTGAGTTTCAGATAGCAAGTAGCTACAGATGGGGACAGTGAGGGATCATGCTTTCTCCAAATAGCCCTAACTCAAAAAAAAAAAAAAAAAAAAGTTTCTTGGTTTATTTGGTTCCTGAGTTTTGGACACTAAAATATCCTGAAAACCTGTCCTAGGAGTGTAGTACCTATCCAGACTATCCCATGTACAAGTCTGCTCCAATCTTTTGTATATAATACTAGGCATGGAGGGGGACAGGTACAATTCCAAAAGGTGTGATATGACTCTCACTCATTCAGACATTATGATCCCTAACTATGCACCCCTTCGGTGACGAATAAGTCAAGAAACTTCTCCAACTGTCCTGGGGAATATTACTGAACTCTCCACAGGGTTTCCCAACTCCCTCTTTCTAATTCCTTCAACAAGTAAACTCTGTTCAGTTTCTGAAGACTGTGTCTGTGTCTGGCCTTTCCATCAGTCCAAATCCATAATTGGCATTTGTTAATACAGTGGTCCTGTAAGGTTAACTGGCATTATTACAATCTCGGGTCTTCCAAAAACATGGTATATCCCTCCACTTAATTGAGGTCTTCTCTTATGTCTTTCAATGTTTTATAATTTATAAAGTTATTTTTTAACATTTAAGTATAGCTGATTTACATTAAGTTCTTTTTGGTAGATTTATTCCTACGCATCTTATACTTTTGGTTGCTATTATAAAATGTATCTTTTTATAAGAATGCAATTGATATTTTCACATTGTTAGGTATCTCATAATCTTTCTGAACCCATCCTTATTAGTTCTAATAGAGTCTGTAGGTTCTCTTGAATTATTTTATAGACCATGGGGTTAGCAAAAACATTTTCTGTAAAAGACCAGACAGTAAATATTTTAGCTTTGCAGGCTATATGGTCTCTGATGTGGCTACTCTGCTGCTCTTGTAGTTCAAAAGCAGCCATAGACAATATGTAAGCGAACAAAACTTTATAAAACCCGGCAATGGCTGGATTTGGCTCCTAAGACAGTTTGCTGACCTCTGGTATACATAATCATATTATCTGCGAATAATAGCATCTTTTTTCTTTCCAATTCATATACTTTTCATTTTTCCTGTATTAGTGGGCCAGCCAGGACTTTCAGTTGGATGTTGAATAGAAGTGGTGACAATAGGCATCCTTATTTTAAGGGATACTTCTTACTGATTTTTTTTTTTTTTTTTTTTGTGGTACGCAGGCCTCTCACTGTTGTGGCCTCTCCCGTTACGGAGCGCAGGCTCCGGACGCGCAGGCTCAGCGGCCATGGCTCACAGGCCCAGCTGCTCCGCGGCATGTGGGATCTTCCCGGACCGGGGCACGAACCCGTGTCCCCTGCATCGGCAGGTGGACTCTCAACCACTGCGCCACCAGGGAAGCCCTTCTTATTGATTTTTAAGGGTAATGTTCCTAAGGTTCTGCCTTTAGAATGATGTTTGCTATAGGGTTTTTGTAGATAAACTTTATCAGGTTCAGAAAGTTCATTTTTCTCACAATTGGCTAAGAGTCTTTAACCAATGGGTATTGTATTCTATTAAATGCTTTTTCCTCAGCCATTGGGTAAACTTTCCTCTTTGATCTCTTACTGTGGTCAATTATATGCATACATCTCTAGTACTAAATCATTTCTCACTCCTGAGATAAACCGAACTTCGTCAGGATGCACTATCATTTTTATAAATAGCTGGGTTAGGTTTTCTAATATTTTATTTTGGATTTTTACATCTAGGTTCATAGGTAAAACGGGCCTATAATTTTTCTCTTACGCTGTCCCTGTCTGATTTTGATATCAAGGTTATACTATAGCCTCACAAAGAAATTGCAAATGATAACAAATAAGTTGCAGGTGGTAACAGTGATTCCTTCCAGGGAGTGGATGACCTGGGGATAGAGATAGGAGAAGACTGACTTTTCATTGTATGTCCTTTGTACCTTTTAAATCCTATACAAATAAAATTTAGAATTAAGAAATGAGAACTCAGGGGACTTCCCTGGTGGTCCGGTGGTTAAGACTCCATGCTCCCAATGTAGGGGGCCCTGGTTCGATCCTTGGTCAGGGAACCAGATCCCGCATGCCACAACTAAGAGCCCACATGCCACAACTAAAAGATTCCTGCATGCCACAACTAAAGATCCCTCATGCTGCAATGAAAATCCCGTATGCGGCAACAAAGATCCCACGTGCCACAACTAAAACCTGGCACAGGGACTTCCTTGGCGTCACAGTGGTTAAGAGTCTGCCTGCCAATGCAGGGGACATGGGTTCAGTTCCTGGTCTGGGAAGATCCCACATGCAATGGAGCAACTAAGCTTGTGCGCCACAACAGCTGAGCCTGCGTGCTGCAACTACTGAAGCCTGCACGCCTAGAGCCCATGCTCCGCAACAAGAGAAGCCACCGCAATGAGAAGCCTGCACTGAGCAATGAAGACCCAATGCAGCCAAAAAGAAAAAAAGACCTGGCACAGCCAAATAAATAAATATTTAAATATATTTTTTTAAAAAAGAAAAAGAAATGAGAACTCAGAGTCTTTATTTTTAAAACAAGTATAATAATCTTTCTATCTCAAAAATTCAGCTGAAATAATATATATGGAAGTCCTTTACAAATTTCAAACAAATTTTTACCTAATTATTTATGCATAACCAGGTGCTAAATAATGTGCTATAAAACACCTAAAAGCTCCACAGAAATCAGAATATTCAGAGACGGTGCCATCTAAGGCCCTTGCTCATGCCATTACCCTCTTCCCCCTTGTCTATCCAAATCTGACCTGTCCTTCAAGGCCAGCCTCAACCACCATCTTTGCTGTGATGCCCTCCCTGCCATCCACACCCCTTCCTTTCTTGTATTTTGTCCCAATTATGTATTCTGAAGGCCTTTAGCATGCACTTGCCATACAACTTCTCTTATGTCATTATCTTTCTGATAAATAACTTTTACACTATTGTTTACTTTTCAGAGGTTTACATAAACTCCTCAATTGAATTATAATTATTTCAGGGTGGAAATCATGTATCATGCTTCTTTCTAATCCACACAGCATCTAGGGCACTATTATACATTTAGTAGATACTTGATAATTATTGGTAGGATAAATGAATAAATGAATGAATAATACAATGAACAATAAGTGAGGTAAACGTTAAGCTAGCTCTTATAGGACTGCTTAACGAAAAAAAGGACACATTTCAGGTAGAAGAAATAATGGCACAAAATGTATTACGGAGATGAGAACTAACAGTGTATGTGCATGTGAAGGCATGTTTGTGTGTCTGTGTATGTGACACAGGGCTGGTTATAAATCTGGCTAAAAGAGAATTTTGTATTGGGAAACAATGAGGTATAAAAGAAGGAAAGAAGCCACCTTAAATGATAGGCTAAAGAAATGAATTTGCTCTACTAGATAACAGTGAGCCACTATATTTTCTCTGCTTCCTAGTTATGAATTTTAGGTTTAAGTTAAGCAGTGGAGGTAACCAAAATTAAGAAAAGGAACTGAAGTATTTAATTATGAGATGATATAACATCTGGTATTTGCTTTAAAATATTCCAGGGAATTCTCTGGTTGTCCAGTGGTTAGGACTCTGTGCTTTCACTGCCAAGGGCCCGGGTTCGATCCCTGGTTGGGGAACTAAGACACCACAAGCTGCAGCGTGGCCAAAGCCAAAAAAAAAAAAAAATTAAAAAGGTAAAATATTCCAGGAAAAATGCAGAGGAAATAAAAGCAAGATTGGTGAACTGTTGGTAATTGTTGAAGCTGGGTGATGATGGGTACTTAGGAATTCATTAAATTAAATGTTCTACTTTTGTGTTTAATAATTTCCACTAAGAAAAGGGGTGGGGGGAAGTAATCCCAGTAAAAGGGTAAGAGTTTAGGTCACAGCATAACTTGTTACAACTTATAAAACAATTCTGTACTCTTGTGTGCACTGCCCCCCAAAAATATAAAGAAAAGAATAGCAGTGAGTGACTTCTGAAGGCAAGTAAGACAGAAATAGGGGGTATTGGTTAATAAACAGTGTTAATATAAGGACAAAAGAATACTCTGTCAGAAAACTCTGAAGGGAACACAATGTGTTGGTGCCTGCAGTCAAAGCTACAGTGTTAGGAGGAATATCTGTCTGCTATGCTGAAAGACCTAGAAGGATGAGACGTTGATAGAGTAGTCAAAATAGATGACAGTTTACACAGGGTCAAAGAAAGGAATTATTGATGACACTTTCCATATGCTTATGGTGGTCACAACTATAATTTATAAAGGACCTAAAACATCCTGGGAGAATTCACAAAAGAAGACAGTGCTGGCAGACAGCAGAAACAAGAACTACAATCCTGCAGCCTGTGGAACGAAAACCACATTCACAGAAAGATAGACAAAATGAAAAGGCAGAGTACTTTGTACCAGATGAAGGAACAAGATAAAACCTGAGAAAAACAATTAAATGAACTGAAGGTAGGCAACCTTCCAGAAAAAGAATTCAGAATAATGGTAGTGAAGATGATCCAGGACCTCGGAAAAAGAATGGAGATCAAGAAGATGCAAGAAATGTTTAACAAGGACCTAGAAGAGTTAAAGAACAAACACCTAGAAGAATTAAAGAACAAACAGAGATAACAATACAATAATTGAAATGAAAAATACACTAGAAGGAATCAATAGCAGAATAATTGAGGCAGAAGAACAGATAAGTGAACTGGAAGACAGAATGGTGGAATTCACTGCCACGGAACAGAATAAAGAAAAAAAAATGAAAACAAATGAAGACAGCCTAAGAGACCTGTGGGACAACATTAAACGCACCAACATTCTCATTATAGGGGTCCCAGAAGGAGAAGAGTGAAAGAAAGGACCTGAGAAAATATTTGAAGAGATTATAGTCGAAAACTTCCCTAACATGGGAAAGGAAATAGCCACCCAAGTCCAGGAAGCACAGAGAGTCCCAGGCAGGATAAACCCAAAGAGAAACACGCTGAGACACATAGTAATCAAACTGACAAAAATTAAAGACAAAGAAAAATTATTAAAAGCAACAAGGGAAAAACGACAAATAATATACAAGAGAGCTCCCATAAGGTTAACAATTGATTTCTCAGCAGAAACTCTACAAGCCAGAACAGAGTGGCACGATATATTTAAAGTGATGAAAGGAAAGAATCTACAACCAAGATTACTCTACCCGGCAAGGATCTCATTCAGATTTGACGGAGGAATCAAAAGCTTTACAGACAAGGAAAGGTTCAGAGAATTCAGCACCACCAAACCAGCTCTACAACAAATGCTAAAGGAACTTCTTTAAGTGGAAAACACAAAAGACAAAAAGGACCTACAAAAACAATTAAGAAAATGGTAATAGGAACATACATATCGATAATTACCTTAAACGTGAATGGATTAAGTGCTCCAACCAAAAGGCACAGGCTCACTGAATGGATACAAAAACAAGACCCATATATATGCTATCTACAAGAGACCCACTTCAGACCTAGGGACACATACAGACTGAAAGTGAGGGAATGGAAAAAGATATTCCAAGCAAATGGAAATCGAAAGAAAGCTGGAGTAGCAATACTCATATCAGATAAAATAGACTTTAAAATAAAGAATGTTACAAGAGACAAGGAAGGGGCTTCCCTGGTGGCGCAGTGGTTGAGTCCGCCTGCCGATGCAGGGGACACAGGTTCGTGCCCTGGTCCGGGAAGATCCCACATGCCACGGAGCAGCTGGGCCCATGAGCCATGGCCGCTGAGCCTGTGCGTCTGGAGCCTGGCTCCGCAATGGGAGAGGCCACAACAGTGACAGGCCTGCGTACCACAAAAAAAAAAAAAAAAAAGAGAGACAAGGAAGGACACTACATGATGATCAAGGGACCAATCCAAGAAGAAGACATTACAATTATAAATATATACGCACCCAAAGAGGAGCACCTCAATACATAAGGCAAATGCTAACAGCTATAAAAGAGGAAATCGAGAGTAACACAATAAAAGTGTGGTACTTTAATAACACCTCACTTACACCAATGGACACATCATCCAGACAGAAAATTAATAAGGAAACACAAGCTTTAAATTACACAATAGACCAGATAGATTTAATTGATATTTATAGGACATTCCATCCAAAAACTGCAAATTACACTTCCTTCTCAAGTGCACACAGAACATTCTCCAGGATAGATCACATCTTGGGTCACAAATCAAGCCTCAGTAAATTTAAGAAAATAGAAATCATATCAAGCATCTTTTCCAACCACAATGCTATGAGATTAGAAACCAATTACAGGGGAAAAAACATAAAAAATACAAACACATGGAGGCTAACTAATACACTACTTAATAACCAAGAGATCACTGAAGAAATCAAAGAGGAAATGAAAAAATACCTAGAAACATGACAGTAAAAACACAATGACTCAAAACCTATGGGATGCAGCAAAAGCAGTTCTAAGAGGGAAGTGTATAGCAATATAAGCCTACCTCAAGAAGCAAGAAAAATCTCAAATAAACAATTTAACCTTACACCTAAAGGAACTAGAGAAAGAAAAACAAACAAAACCCAAAGTTAGTAGAAGGAAAGAAATCATAAAGATCAGAGCAGAAATAAATGGAATAGAAACAAAGAAAACAATAGCAAAGATCAATAAAATTAAAATCTGGTTCACTGAGAAGATAAACAAAATTGATAAACTTTTAGCCAGACTCATCAAGAAAAAGAGGGAGAGGACTCAATCAATAAAATTAGACATGAAAAAGGAGAGGTTACAACGGACACTGCAGAAATACAAAGCAGCCTAAGAGACTACTACAAGCAACTCTATGCCAATAAAATGGACAACCTGGAAGAAATGGACAAATTCTTAGAAAGGTATAACCTTCCAAGACTGAACCAGGAAGAAATACAAAATATGAACAGACCAATCACAAGTAATAAAATTGAAACTGTGATTTAAAATCTTCCAACAAAGAAAACTCCAGGACCAGATGGCTTCACAGGTGAATTCTATCAAACATTTAGAGAAGAGCTAACCCTTATCCTTCTCAAACTCTTCCAAAAAATTGCAGAGGAAGGAACACTCCCAAACTCATTCTATGAGGCCACCATCACCCTGATACCAAAATCAGACAATGATACTACAAAAAAAGAAAATTACAGACTAATATCACTGATGAATATAGATGCAAAAATCCTCAACAAAATACTAGCAAACAGAATCCAACAACACATTAAAAGACTCATACACCATGATCAAGTGGGATTTATCCCAGGGGTGCAAGGATTCTTCAGTATATGCAAAGCAATCAATGTGATACACTATATTAACAAATTGAAGAATAAAAACCATATGATCATCTCAATAGATGCAGAAAAAGCTTTTGACAAAATTCAACACCGATTTATGATAAAAACTCTCCAGAAAGTGGGCATAGAGGGAACCTACCTCAACATAATAAAGGCCATATAGGACAAACCCACAGCAAACATCATTTTCAATGGTGTAAAACTGAAAGCATTTCCTCTAAGATCAGGAACAAGACAAGGCTGTCCACTCTTGCCACTAATATTCAAAATAGTTTTGGAAGTCCTAGCCACGGCAATCAGAGAAGAAAAAGAAATAAAAGGAATACAAATTGGAAAAGAAGAAGTAAAACTGTCACCGTTTGCAGATGACATGATACTATACATAGAGAATCCTAAAGATGCCACCAGAAAACTACTAGAGCTAATCAATGAATTTGGTAAAGTTGCAGGATACAAAATTGATGCACAGAAATCTCTTGCATTCCTATACACTAACAATGAAACATCAGAAAGATCAGAAAAAGAAATTAAGAGAACAATCGCATTCACCACTGCAACAAAAGTATAAAATACCTAGGAAGGTAAAAGACCTATATTCAGAAAACTATAAGACACTGATGAAAGAAATCAAAGATGACACAAACAGATGGAGAGATATACCACGTTCTTGGATTGGAAGAATCAATATTGTGAAAATGACTATACTACCCAAAGTAATCTACAGATTCAATGCAATCCTTATCAAATTACCAGTGATATTTTTTACAGAACTAGAACAAAAATCTTAAAATGTGTATAGAGACACAAACGACCCCAAATAGCCAAAGCAGTCTTGAGGGAAAAAACAGAGATGGAGGAATCAGACTCTCCAACTTCAGACTATAGTACAAAGCTATAGTAATCAAGACAATATGGTACTGGCACAAAAACAGAAACATAGATCAATGGAACAGGATAGAAAGCCCAGAGGTAAACCCACGCACCTATGGTCAACTAATCCATGACAAAGGAGGCAAGGATATAAAATGGAGAAAAGACAGTCTCTTCAATAAGTGGTGCTGGGAGAACTGAACAGCTACATGTAAAAGAATGAAATAGAACACTCCCTAACACCATACACGAAAATAAATTCAATATGGATTAGAGACCTAAATGTAAGGCTGGACACTATAAAACTCTCAGAGGAAAACACAGGAAGAACACTCTTTGACATAAATCACAGCAAGAGCTTTTTTGATCCACCTCCTAGAGTAATGGAAATAAAAACAAAAATAAACAAATGGGACCTAATGAAACTTAAAAGGTTTTGCACAGCAAACGAAACTATAAAAAAGACAAAAAGACAACTCTCAGAATGGGAGGAAATATTTGCAAATGAATCAATGGAGAAAGGATTAATCTCCAAAATATATAAACAGCTCATGCAGCTCAATATTAAAAAAAAAACAACAACCCAATCAAAAAATGGGCAGAAGACCTAAATAGACATTTCTCCAAAGAAGACATACAGATGGCCAAGAAGCACATGAAAAGCTGCTCAACTTCACTAATTATTAGAGAAAGGCAAATCAAAACTACAGTAAGGTATTACCTCACACTGGTTAGAATGGGCATCATCAGAAAATCTACAAACAACAAATGCTGGAGAGGGTGTGGAGAAAAGGGAACCCTCTTGCATTGCTGGTGGGAATGTAAATTGATACAGCCACTATGGAGAACAGTATGGAGGTTCCTTAAAAGACTAAAAACAGAATTACCATATGATCCAGCAATTCCAGTACTGGCCATATACCCAGAGAAAAGCAGAATTCAAAAAGACACATGCACCCCAATGTTCACTGCAGCACTATTTACAATAGCCAGGTCATGGAAGCAACCTAAATGCCCATCGACAGACGAATGGATAAAGAAGATGTAGTACACATATACAATGGAATATTACTCAGCCATAAAAAGGACTGAAATTGGGTCATTTGTAGAGACGTGGATGGATCTAGAGACTGTCATACAGAGTGAAGTAAGTCAGAAAGAGAAAAACAAATATCGTATATTAATGCATATATGTGGAACCTAGAAAAATGGTACAGATGAACCGGTTTCAGGGCAGAAATAGAGACACAGATGTAGAGAACAAACGTATGTACAACAAGGGGGGAAGTGGTGGGGGAGGGTGGTGGTGTGATGAATTGAGAGATTGGGATTGACATATATACAGTAATATGTATAAAATGGATGACTAATAAGAACTGCTGTATAAAAAAACTTTTCTTAATTAAATAAAATTTTTTAAAAAACGAGTGCTTCGGGCTTCCCTCGTGGCGCAGTGGTTGGGAGTCCACCTGCCGATGCAGGGGACATGGGCTCGTGCCCCGGTACAGGAAGATCCCATATGCCGCGGAGCGGCTGGGCCTGTGAGCCTTGGCCAATGAACCTGCGCGTCCGGAGCCTGTGCTTCGCAGCAGGAGAGGCCACAACAGTGAGAGGCCCGCGTACCGCAAAAACAAAACAAAAAAACCCGAGTGCTTCTCTCTTTAATATCCACCAATTTTTTTTGTTCTAAAAACATGTAAGGAAATCCATTCTGAAGTTTTTGCTTTTGGTTAAAATTTTAAGTTTATGACTATGCTATTATTATAGAGTTAATAAACCTATCTCATTATCTCATTAATTAAAGCTCAAACCACTAGATTATAAGAAAATAATAATAATATAATATATTTTATATAATATATAAATGATACGTTATTGTTATTAATATATTATTATATATTAATAATATTATATAATAATATATTGTTATTAATATGTTATTATATATTAATATTATATAATAATATAATAATTATAATAATAGTCTAGCTCAAACTACTAGATTATAAGAAAATAACCTGTAATGCTCAAAGGTTTACACAGACACCAACAAAAATAAAACCACTTACCATAAGTGATCAATAGAAGGACAAAAGGAATATTTTTAAATAGGTTCCTTATTGATTTCCCATAGGAATACTCTCCAGGGGGACTGTCTTGGAGAACTGCTTGAGCCTGGCTTGGTGGATACTGAGGTTTTTCTTTGAATGCTGGAAACATACATGAAAAGATAATTCAATATACAAGTCTTCTTTAGTGAGCAGACTAAATTCAGTTTAAGTTTAAAGAGGTAGTAAAAGTCTTTTATAGGAAGGCTTTTCATTTTCACTAATTTCTAAGTGAAGAATAGTTTGATATTATCATCTCAACCCTCTGAGATGGACTAAAACTCAGAGATTTGGCCAATTCACAGAACTGAACTGTAAAACCATCAATACTATGTCACAACTTTGCCCAGTGATTATTCTGTTTTTAGTTAAGCAAGATTAATTTTTATTATATTAAGTATTCAACAATTGTATTTCTAAATTTGGTTCAATCTGTAATTAGAGGTAATATCAGATATGAGCAAGCCAGTATCTTATTGAACTTTTAGAGGACTGTCTTGAGTTAGTACCTATTTTCTTCTGAAATTTGATATAAAGTTTATCATCTGGTGCAATTACCCCTCTAGAACTGAAAAGGTCCATGTGGATTCATGGGAGCAGAGCTAGGTCCTGCTTGCCGACTCACTTCAGCTGCATATGGAAAATCTAGGGGTAGAGCTGGGAGACATAAAAGTGTGATACATAGTTTCTGATACTGTAAGTTCTAGCACTGCCCATTACTATGTAGTTAGAGAAAGATCGCACAGCCTTCTCAGCCAGATATTTAGAGACTGCCCTTCTGCTGGGCAGGGAAGGATCTACTAATTTCCTACAACAGATGGCTAGGCAGAGATTTCTGTAGGGTATGGCTAGCCAGGAGTCAAGACTTTCTGATAGAAGAGCTGACCTGCTAAGAGTGGTACATCAGAAATTAAAATCTAGTTTTAGTACTGACTCAAAATTTTAAACTCAAATACATACAGGAAAAATGCTGTATTTCACTGAATCTAAAATGGTCTGATGCTGGCCCTTAATGATCTTGGCAGGCATCAACAGACGGTTTTCACATAACCATACCTCAATTGACACCAGTGTTACATGCCATTGATTTTTTTTATTGTGATAAGAACATTTAACTTGAAATCTACCCTCTTTACAAACTTTTAAGTGTACAATAAGTATTGTTAACTATAGGCATAATGTTATACAGCATATCTCCAGAACTTAGTCATCTTAGATGCCATTGATTGATTACTAAAGGCACCTCAATTTCAGAGACGTCATTTAAAAAATGTACACTTTAGAATCAATAAAGTAGGGTAAATTCAAAAGCCAAAAAGAAGGTATATGGATTCAGAAGAAAGTAATATTTTCTAAAATATTAGAATTTCCTCCTCCTCTTTCTCTCTCTCTCTTTTTAAATAGTGGCTATTTCTTTCTTCCAACAAAGAAGCCTGCTTTGTAGTTTGAAAGTGGTCTAGATCTGATGGACCTGACTGTCAACTGTAATCATGTAGAAATTTTTTAAAAATACAGATTTGGGGATTCTAGAGAAGGCTCAGTGAATCAGAACCTCCAGAACAGAACCTTAGAACTGTATTACACAAAACTCAACACTCAGCCAGGTTTGAAAATCACTGCAAAAGAAAGAAATGATTCTTAAAACTTGCACACAATATTGTAATTCTCTTAATTCTCCTGTTTGCTGCTAAAAATAAAAAATTACAGCTCTTTGCTCACCAAAACATGGATTAATTATGATATAAATAAAACAACAAACTAGACTTCTATTTTTATAGGTCTTACAACTAATTGAAGCGGAGACATAACTCATATTTACTTTTTAATATCCTTACATTGGAGGACTGGTAGACATAAAACGTTTTAAGTGGTTGCAATCCCTCCCCTTCCTTTCACCCTATCTGCTCCTTGCACTGTTGAGGACACCTGTTGTCCTCTCCTGAAAGTCTCTTTGCATCCTAGTTAAGATAGGAGATACTTCTTTTTATTAATATTGGTAAAACAGAACTCACATGTTGTAAAACAAAGTTTCAGAATGTAAAAACTATGCTTACAACGTAGTCATGGGTATTGAATGAGTCCTAAGTCTCTTACTTAGATTTTTATTTACTACAATAAAATAAGTCTAAATGGCTCAGATCTGAACTCAAATGCAAAATAAAAACAAGTTCTGGTAGTTTTTAATTCCATTAGACTTGTTTTCTGAATACAAGTGTTATGTCTTAGTTTCAGGAAGTTAACTGCTCTCTTGGACAAAATCAAGATTTTATCTACCAGCTACACAATATAGTAAAGTCAGGCTTAAGTCTATAAAGAAAAAAAAAAGAGGAACAAAAAAACCATTGGTCTATGACCCTGTTTACGCCTCATTCCTCCTTTCAAAGGATGAAATATGGCTTTTTCTTTCTCCTTTGAAACTGAAAAATAGACTTCTAATTTCTCTTCTCCCCACCAAAAAGTTGTGCAAATAAAATAACTAATACAATAATTAATTAGTAAAAGTTATTCTCCACCCTTAGCAATAGGAATGGAAAGTAGCCAAAGGATTTTGGGCACCACATTCAAACCTTTTCTCCCATGATGAATAAATAACAAATCTATTGTGTTTAGGACCACTTCTATTTTTTGAAATCAGGTTATAATATTATCTTTTGATTTCATTATTTGTGCCTTTGTGATTCAAGCGGACATTACACATATTAATTTATTATAAGACAAACACAGGTTTGAATCCTGGCTCTGCCTCATCTCACTATATGACTCGAAATCAATTCCTGCTTCTCAGCTATTGCTTTCTCATTCATAAAATGGAGATAATAACAACAAGCTGGTATGAGGACTATATGATATGTGTAAAAGAATTTTGTAATTATTGAGTACTACACAAAATACATTGTCTTTTTGAGGAATATTTATTTTTAAAAATCAGAGACTTTTCAGGGAATTCCCTGGCAGTCCAGTGGTTAGGACTTGGCTTCCACTGCAGGGGGTACAGGTTGGATCCCTGGTCGGGGAACTAAGATTCCACATGCTGTGCAGTGCAGCCAAACATAAATAAATAAATATTTAAAAATAAATCAGAGACTTTTCTCAGGGCTTGAAATTCTTATACACTAAGTAAAACGTACTTCTATTAACAATTTATAATAGGAGCCAATATATAAATATCCTGAATATAAGAATCAAAAGTAAAATTATGCATGCATGTTTTATACTCATGTATTTAAATACCTTAATATTAAATATTTTGACTGCCATTACTTTTGGTTTCTGTCATCCACTCATTTTAGTGAATCAGGATGATAAGGATTTTAACTGACACACTTAAGTGATATAGTTTACTGCTCTGCATAAGAAGAACAGCTTTCAAATACAACAGCATTACCACTTATACAAGAGGAATTGAAACAAATAATCAGACTAAGTAAAAATTAAAATGATATATTTGTATATGTAACATTTTATTAATGGAGTTAGATTGCCCAGGCTCAAATTTCATCTTTAGCATTTATATACTAACTGTGACCATGAGTCAGTTAAATTTACTTAAATTCTGTGCCCAGTTTCCTCATTTATAAAATGGGAATGATAATAATAGTACCGCCCTTATAGGGCTTTGAGGATTAAATGAAATATAGCATGCAGTTGTGCTTTTAAACATGTTTGGTACATATCAATCAAATGTTAGAGACTGTAATAGTATTCTCCCAATAAGAATGGGGTATTAGTGTGAAATTCAGTGGAAGGTTGGGCTTAATTCCCAGAAATGTTAGATGGATTACACTTAGGGAGGGTAATGGGATTACATGACATGAACCCTCCTCAAGTTAGTATTTTAGGAAGACTTCTGAATACCAGTTTGGTATATGTCACATTGCTGAAAAGCATCAGCACAAAACTAAATTATTTTATAAGATTTGATTGGGCTTCCAAAGTATGTATGGGTAGAATTTAGAAGGAAGTAGCACTGTCTCTTAGTAATTAAGGAACTTTAAGAAAGTTAGGATTTTTAAAATAATCCATATTTTCCTTAATAGCAAATATTTAGGTATAAGGAAAACAGGTAAATTTTTAATTTAAACGTCACAATTTTCAACCTAGACTTTCATATCACAACTGTATATTATCTTGCTTTTATACTATGCTTAGTATCATAAGACTAAGTTTATAGGTCACCAAGCAAAACTTGACAATGAGCTTTTTTTTTTCCTATTCTATTTCCATTCCATTCACCTCCCATTTCCATTTCCACTGTCTACTCATAAGCCATGAGTACATAAATAATTATGTACATGAATAGCTCTCTTTTAATTTCTTAAATAATACAGGGTGATACGCCAATGGTCATACCTATGTTTTTTGTCCCACAAATAAAAATCTTATATTTGTAGCATCTCATATATATATATATATATACATATATGTTTAAATACATGTGTCATATATATAATTTTGTATCTATAGATGTCTTATATACAGTCTATTACTCTCACTTCTTCCAAAGAGACAAGCAATTGAAGACGATAAAAAAAGGAAAACCAGAATTTATGCAAAGCTACATAGCAATCAAAGGAAAGAGAATTTTATATATATATATATATATTTTTTTTTTTTTTTTTTTTTTTTGCCGTACGCGGGCCTCTCACTGTTGTGGCCTCTCCCGTTGCGGAGCACAGGCTCCGGACGCTCAGGCTCAGCAGCCATGGCTCACGGGCCCAACTGCTCCACGGCATGTGGGATCTTCCCGGACCAGGGCACGAACCCGTGTCCCCTGCATCGGCAGGTGGACTCTCAACCACTGTGCCACCAGGGAAGCCCGAGAATTTTATATTTTAATAATCCCTATTGCTAATGGAAGATCCATTTATGCAAAATGTATATAAACTATATCTCATACTTCATCTAGCACGTCAAATATGGCTACCAGAAAAGTAGATACAGGAATTTGTTTTTTAAAAATATAGATTTCTTTTAAAACCTTGTTAAACTGCCAAAATAGTACAAGGGATAATTTATCCTTTTTCAGTAGTCAGCACACAGCAAATATGCCACTCCCTAACAGAAACATAAAAACCAATCATAGGTAGATTGGACATGTCAGAATGTTTTAAATGCTACCATGAGAATATTTTGTTCATTATCTTAAGGGAAATTAAAAATATGTGGGCTGAGTTTCCTATCCCTGGGTCCAGCAGTTCATCTCTAAAGGCATCTGTGGTGGTGCAGTGGTTAAGAATCCGCCTGCCAATGCAGGGGACACCGGTTCGAGCCCTGGTCCGGGAAGATCCCACATGCCACCAAGCAACTAAGCCCGTGTGCCACAACTACTAAGCCTGCGCTCTAGAGTCCACGAGCCACAACTAGTGAGCCCACGTGCCACAACTACTGAAGCCCGCACGCCTAGAGCCTGTGCTCCACAACAAGAGAAGCCACCACAATGAGAAGCGTGCGTACCACAACAAAGAGTAGTCCCCGCTTGCCACAACTAGAGAAAGCCCGCGTGCAGCAACGAAGACACAAATCAGCCAAAAATAAAATAAAATAATTAAATAAATAAAATTTTAAAAAATAAAGGCATCTCTATCAAAACACTCCATAGTCTTTAATATACATTTTCTTTGAAAACTGAGGATTTTATATCTGGTGATCATAAAAAAAAATTGCATTTTTCATTACTGTTATAACCATGGTAAAAATCAACATATAAAATTTAAAACTCCAGCTATAATGAAATTTAATTATAAATTTTAATGATTGAAAGATGGCCTTTCAACTTTAAAGTTCCTTTCTTCTTCAAATCAATTTAAGATATACTGAGTGCCCAAAAGGCAATATTATAGTTATGTTAGCAGCTCTATTACTTAAATAAGCCGCACCTATTCTTTTCCCTGAAATCAAAATTGTTTCTCATTAAAAATAACTTTAAAAAGCAGACCTTCCCAAACCTTCTTCCAAACTGATGATGGCTGCTTGCAGCTGATTTTGACTGACTGCTTCAAGAGACAGGCCCGGACGAGAGGACTCGGGGACGAGCGGTGGCAGCAGTGCTTTGCTGGAGTGGCCTAACAAGCAGATAGTTGCCACAGTTTGAAATTCTGCTGAACAGCTTGCTGCTGCCCAGGATCATTCACTGGTCAACATTTTCAGATCCAGTTAACTGTTAAATTGGGGATCCCTGGAAGGATTTATCATTTAAAGGAAGGTTGTAGCCTAGTCGCATCATTTCAAAGCACGACAAGAACTTGTTCCTGGCGAGGTTAGTGTAAGATGCAGACACGTAGACGGATAGGCAAAGAGGAGGCAGGTAATATGTTTGAAACCAACAGTTATCAGGAAAGAAAAGTTAGTAGGGAGACAAATGAGATGAATTAGTCTTCAAACCCTTTACAATATTAAAACGGATGTAGCGGACCATAACATATCCTTAGGCGGTAGCATTCATTACCTCAACAAGAAAGTGAACAGCAAGAATGAAACAAGCAAATAGCACTTGAGATATTACCAGTACAAATTTTCAGAGTTGGTTATTTTTATTTTCATATGTTTGTCATGCACTTATCTATTTAAGCTTTAGGGAAAATAATTCACTTACCAATTACCGTTAAAATAAATAAAAGTGTGGCGACAGCTGAAGTTCCATAAAACATGGTACTGATATTACAAGCCAGCAGTTGTGTGTTATTCTGTGTGTTTGGCACCAAAACTGGTGGCAGCAAAAAGCCAACTGCAGTTCCAAGCTGTAAAATAAACAGTCCTGTTAATTCTTTCTTCTTATTATAAGAGAAAAAAAAGTAATCAACATAAAGACAACCACTATTGCAAGGTCCTTTCGTAAGCTCTAAAGCACCATGTTCTAATGTCTTTTTACCATACCATTAAAGGAAAATTGTTGTCAAATGTCTTCCCTAGTTCATAAACATTTACTAAGCTCCAACCATCCAAATGATGCTGCTATAAAGTTGTGTAAGACACACTCCTTACCCTTTGGCTACTTACAACAAAAAAGGAGAATAAGGGCTTCCCTGGTGGCGCAGTGGTTGAGAGTCCGCCTGCCAATGCAGGGGACACAGGTTCGTGCCCCGGTCCGGGCAGATCCCACATGCCGCGGAGCGGCTGGGCCCGTGAGCCATGGCCGCTGAGCCTACGCATCCGGAGCCTGTGCTCCGCAGCGGGAGAGGCCACAGCGGTGAGAGGCCCGCGTACCGCCAAAAAAAAAAAAAAAAGGAGAACAAAAATACACCCATATACACAAAAAAATGCTGAGAAAAGACAACATAGAAAATGGGAGAAAATATTTGCAAATCATATATTTGATAAAGATCTACCATCCAGAATATATGGAGAACTCTTACAACTCTACAACAAAAAGACAAACATCCCAATTCAAAAATGGGCAAAAGACCTGAATAGACATTGCTCCAAAGAAGATGTATATATGTTCAACAAGTACATGAAAAAATGCTCAATATCATTAGTTATTGGGGAAATGCAAATCAAAACCATACCCGCTAGAATGGCTATAATTTAAAAAAAAACAGAAAGTAACAAATGTTGTCATGATGTGGAGAAATTGGAACCCTTGTACACTGCTAATAAGACTGTAAAACAGTGCAGTCACCATGGGAAACAATTTGGCAGTTCCTTAAAAAGTTAAACATAGAATTACTGTATGACCTAGCAATTCCTCTCTTGGGTATATACCCCCAAACTGAAAACATGTATTGAATATTGTGCATGAATATCCGTAGCAGCCCTATTTGCAATAGCCAAAAGGTGGAAAAAAGCAAATTGTCTATCAATGAATGAATGGATAAACAAAATGTGGTATATCCATTCAATGAAATATTATTTAGAAAGAATGAAATACTGATAGATGCAGTAACATGGATGACCTTTGAAAACTTGCTAAATGAAAGAAGCCAGACACAAAAGGTCACATATTGTATGATTCTATTTATATGAAATATCTAGACTAGGGAAATCCATAGCGAGAAAACAAATTAGTGGTTGCCAGGGGCTAGAGAGGGGGGAATGAGGAGTGACTGCTTAGTGGGAGCTGGGTCTTCTTCGAGGGTAGATGAAAATGTTTGGGAACCAGATATAGGTGATGGCTGCAAAACATCGTGAAGGTACTAAATGCCACTGAGCTGTACACTTTAAAATGATTAATTTTTTTATGTGAATTTTACCTCAGGAAAAAAAAAATTAGGCCGACTATGATCATCACAACAAGAGAAATAAAATCAAAGTATTAAAGGAGGATCAGTGGAGGGAGATTTCAGATTCTTTGGGGGACGGAGGTGAGACAGAAGGGCCCAAGATAGGTTTCAAAGAGGAGGCTGAGGCAGAGAAGTAACATTTACCAAATATTGCATTTGCTCCCTATAAAAAGCTGGATAGAGACAGTTAAACAGGTAATTACAAGTGTAGTAAGAGCAGTACTGTGATGAGAGGTAGAGAGTGCCATGACTGGGAAGATCATGTAATTGATCATTCAAGCAAGAACACTAGTCAGAGTGAAAGGGACCCCATGAGCAGTTGTACTGGACAACAGATGTACACCTGGACTATTCTAGGCCAGTTGGAGCATATGGTCACCTTAGCTAAGAGAGTACTTTAGAGGAGCACCTTGTATAGACTTGGGGTTGAGGAAAAATTTCTAAAGGAACAAAGATCTGAATAAGAAATTAGAGTTAGCCAAGTGAAATAGAAATGTTCCCAGTTAAGTAAGTCAGAAAGAGAAAAATATCGTATATTAACGCATATATGTAGAACCTAGAAAAATGGTACAGATGAACCGGTTTGCAGGGCAGAAATTGAGACACAGATGTAGAGAACAAATGTATGGACACCAAGGGGGGAAAGCGGGGGTGGGGGTGGTGGGATGAATTGGGCAATTGGGATTGATATGTAAACACTGATGTGTATAAAATTGATGACTAATAAGAACCTGCTGTATAAAAAATAAAATAAAATTCAAAAAATATATATATGTTCCCAGTCAACGGAACATCATGTACAAAGGAAGGAGAAAGCATGACCTTGTGAGAAACTGTAAGTAGTGCACAAGTCCCCTCAGAGCAGAGCAAGTCTGTATATGAGGAATGGAGGCTGTGCAGAGAGGTGATGCTGAGGAATTGGCAGGAGGCAGAACTGGAAGGTCTCACTTGCACTTAAAGAGAGTTTGAATTTTTTCCTAAGGGCAATGGAAGACACTGCAGAGGGCAAGGGAGTGTCCAGGACAGATGTGCACATTAGAAAGACCACAATGGATGAACGTGGAGAATAGAGGGAAGAGAGCAAGAGCTGCAGATAGGAAAATCAGTTAGCAAGCTCTAGGTGAGAGCCACAGGTGGCCAAGGCTAAGATGGTGGCAGTGGAAATGAAGAGTAATGAGCTGGGAGACAAGGTAAATTTTGATTGGTGGGGTCATATGGGATAGTCAAGTGGAAATATCCAGCTGACCAGTATCTACATAAGTCTGAAGCTCATTAATTTATTGAATAAATTTTTATGGAGAATCTACAACGTGCCAGGCACTCTAATGAATGCTGTACATTTAGACGATGTGCCTATTTCATGAAACTTACAACCTAATGGTGGGGATCGGAGAAGAGTAATAATTAACAATTAATATATAAACATAAATATATCAGACAGTGATAAGCACTACATAGAGGATTAAAGTACAATGATGTAATAAGACAGTGACTGGGCAACTCTAAATGGGATCCTGAAGAAATGCCACTGAATGATATTTAAAATGAATTTAAACTGAGAGCTGAATGATAATAAGAATATAACAATGTGATCTTAGGAGGAAGAACATTCCAGACAGAGAGAATGTTTTTGCAAAGGCCCTTATGAAAAATGCAAGCTTAGTGTCGTTTAAGGAAGCAAAAACATATTAGTAAGGTTTTGTAATCCAGAGTAAGGAATTTAGATTTTATTTTAATTACTATGGGAAATCATTGGAGAGTTCAAAGCAGAGCTATGACATGATCTGATCTATGTTTTAAAAGGTTCTCTCAGGAATTCCCTGGCAGTCCAGTGGTTAGGACTTGGTGCTTTCACTGCTGGGGCTTGGGTTCAATCCCTGGCTGGGGAACTAAGATCCTGCAAGCCGTGCGGCATGGCTAAAAAATTTAAAAAAAAATTTTTTTTAGAAGGTTCTCTCAGGTTAGAGACTTGGCACAGTAGATGGGTAGTTAAAAGATAGGATTCAGGAATCAGACAGACCTAAGTGTGAATTCTGCTGCTAATTAGCTGTGTGACTTTTGGAAAATAATTTTATCCCTTCAAGTCTCAGCTTCTGTATATATAAAATGAGGAGACTAATAGTTCCTACCTTACATAATGAAATTAAACGAAACAATGTGTGTAAAGTACTTAGCATGGTGCCAGGTTTAGTGAATGCTCAATAATGTTGAATATTACTATGAATGATCACTCCATAATCTAGGCATACTTGGGGGTCGTGAGCAAGTGCAGAGCTACTAGAGTCAAGGAAGGATTCGAACACTTAGGGAGAATGTAGGAGGAAGGCCCAGAGGTGTGCCAAGTCTTAGAGGGAAATCTGCCTGTGAGAAAACATTTCCATTTATTATCCATGAAATAGATAATCCATAGATATGGAGTTGATAATATTTCCATCATGCTCAATGAAGTATTAATCTTGCATATAATTTCGTAAATGAAAAAATAGTTGAAGGAAACAGTTCCTATCCAAACATGCAGAAGCAACCAACTAAAATATCAGTAACAAATTATTTTGGATATACAACTATATTTCAAGCTATCCCTTCTTCTGTACTTTTAAAGGAAATAAATATAAAGCAATAAGCCCACATGTAGAGTTACTCTTTACATGGAATTTAAATAGATCTTACTGTGATCCTGAAACAAGTGTTAGACCAGAAGTAAAAGAGTAACATTCTTTTGTTACATAGCTACATGATATATGTATAGAGAGAAGTAACATTTTTGTTATACAGGTCTTTTTTTTTTTTTAAGCAATTTCTTTTAAAAGTCTTTATTGAATTTGTTACAATATTGCTTCTGTTTTATGTTTTGCTTTTCTTGGCCCCAAGGCATGTGGGATCTTAGCTCCCTGACCAGGGATCGAACCTGCACCCCCTGCATTGGAAGGGGAAGTCTTAACCATGGGACCAGCAGGAAAGTCCCTTGTTATACAGGTTTTTAACTTGATTCTCCTCGAGCTGAATGAACACTCGATATAATTTACATAAAGTATCATAGGACTCCATATGCAAATTTTAAATTACAGTAAAAGGACCATTCTGCAATTAAAACACACACACACAAACACACACACACACACACAAATTCTACCTAATAATGCTACTGGAATGCTAATGAATTTGAACCTATGGTGTTGGCAAGTCTAGGAAACAGTTTAATGGAGACTTGGCAAAATAAGCCACGCTTTTGCAATGGATTCTATGATCTATGATTTGTCTTGCATTTTCTTACCGTTAAAATTTGGTAATAGGACTCAGTAATGCTGTGAGGTCTTTATCACTATATTTATTTAGCGATCATTTACAAATGTCTGTTATGTACCAGGCACTCTGCTGACTGCTAATATATAAAATTAAACAGAAGCTGTTTACCTGGACCACTCAAAATAAGAACAAACTTCCCAGAACACAGCACCTTCCTTTTGCAAAGAATACACTGATGACAAAAATAATACCTACTTTAGACTCATTCATTATCGCACTGACAAGTTTTTTATGATGTTAGGCCTAGATATGGGCCTGTACAGTTAATTACTTTACAGGTAATTCTCAAAGATGACCAGGTAGTCATTTTAAACTGGTTTTGAAAGGTCTGTCTTCACAAATAAATCAAAACCCCTCTTTAATCCAAGACTGCTTCCTATTTTATGACTGCTCACCTCCTCTCCTTCATTTATAGAATGCCTCCTAAGGATCCATATACCTAGCTCACATGGCCTATGACGTTTTATCTGGTCCTTCAGGATCCGATTTTCATCTATTACCCTAGTCCTTACCTGATTACCTAGCACGGCGGTGGCGCAAGCTGTGGACACCTCCTTGGGCCCAAACCACACTGAAGCGATGTGGGAGGGCAAGCCGAGGATGAACACCTGGGCCACAGAGCACAGGCACTGGCCCAACATGGTGACCCAGAAGAGATGCTGCTGCACGCTGCCGCACTTGATCCAGGCGCCCAGGCAGTTGAGGCCGGAACCCAGCAGGGCGGTGAGCCGCAGGCCTCTGGTATCCAGCAGCCAGGTGGCCGGGAAGATGAGGGGCACGTAGGCCAGCATGTATACCATGGATAGCCAGTCAATGTGCAGCGAGGAGACGTTGTAGAAGCCCTCGAAAACGTTGCTGATGATGCTGTATTGGATCCACTGAAACGCGTTCACCATCGAGTACAGGCTGAAGATCAGTAGCACCAAAAAGCGCCGCGCGGAGAGCGCAGTCCGGGGCACCAGGGTGCCCTCGACCGCCGGCGTCTGCTCGCCGGGGTCCTTGGGCAGCAACCGGGCCTGGGTCTCCTCCTCCGGGGCCAGCGGAGTCTTCGGCCTGTCCAGAGCTCCCGAGGCGGCCTTGGGGCTGTCCCGAGAGACCCCATTCAAGGCCAAGCAGCCGGCTTTGGGCCCGTTCTGCGTCTCCGCACTCACCTTTCCAGCGGGCGCGTCCCCCGGGACCGGGAGGTATCCGTTCGCGGGCGGGTGCCCGTTCGCCACCGTTGTCCCCTCCTCATCGTCGGGCAGTGCCATGTCCCTGGGCTCCCCGGGGCCGCCTGGCGCCCCCGCCCTCCTCCCAGCCCTGCACCCCCAGCCCAAGACCCGAGGCCCTCCCTGCACCCCAAGCCCTACCCCTCGGCCCACTGCTCCTGCGACCCTCTCCCCGGCCGAGTGAGCCTCGGTCTGAGCCGGGAGCTGCAACCCGCGCTGCCTGAGTCCGCAGGCAAAGTCCTCGTTCCCGTGCGCTGCCCGGCAGGCAGTCACTCAGGGCCAGGCCGGGCCGGGAGAAAGCAGCGTCACTGCGCGGTGGAGGCCCGCTGGCCAATCAGCGGCACCCTCGCCCGTCGGAGCCAATCGGGGAGCTTCCGGAGGGGCGGGGCGGGAGTGAGTGTGCGGGGCGGGAGTGAGTGTGCGGGGCGGGAGACGAGGAAGGCCAAGCTGGAGGTCTGCGCTAGGTGTTCTCCTTCTGGATGGATGCTGTGGCCAGAAGTCCTCCGACCTGGGCGTGGGCGGGCGGGAGGCGAACTTTGGATTGGGCAACTCGGGACTGGGAACGAGGGGCTAGGAGAAACGGGGGAGACAAAGAGGCAGACGTGAGTCTCTCCACCTAGAGGGGCTCCTCTAGGGACAGGTCTAACACTGGCAGAGGACAAACTTGGCCTCTCGGCCCAATGCAGCTGCCAACATCGGACGCTGCCTTTAAAGCAGACAGGAGCACGTTTCATAAATTCGTGCTGTCTCGGCAGAGGGAGAGCACCAGAAAGCATTTTGATGCAAATAAAGAGATTTCTTCAGAAATCTGGCCTTGTGAAGTTGGAATCTCTGGGATGTGCTGTGCCTGAGCAGGCCCTGTTGCTCAACATTCTCCCTTGCACCAACACTTGCAGTTAGTATTTACTGGACACACATTCAGTGGCTTCCAAGCACCATACTTGCTTTGAAAGGTATGTGCCCCACACTGTCATGGACTCTGGGGAATAAAAAATAAAAATGAGACATATTGCTTACTCTCAAGAGCACACGTAGCCTTGTAAGTGTTCCTGGACTACAGGAAAAGTCAGTCCTGCTACTTCTTGGGAAACTAAGTTTGAAGGAAAAATAAAAAGACTCCAAGTATTCATTATTAAAGTGGAATTGAAACTAGGGGTATCTCACAATGGATTTAATCTTAAAAGGTAGGGCTTCCCTGGTGGCGCAGTGGTTAAGAATCCGCCTGCCAATGTAGGGAACAGAGGTTCAAGCCCTGGTCCAGGAAAATCCCACATGCCGCAGGGCAAGTAAGCCCGTGAGCCACAAGTACTGAGCCTGCGCTCTGGAGGCGGGGCCCCGCAACTACTGAAGCCCATGCGCCTAGAGCCGGTACGCCATAGGAAGAGAAGCCACTGTAATGAGATGCCCGTGCACCTCGACGAAGAGTAGCGCCCACTCTCCACAACTAGAGAAAGCCTGCTCGCAACAATGAAGACCCAATGCAGCCAAAAATAAATAAATGTTTATTTTTTTAAAAAAGTGTTGCTACCTAGAACTCTAAAACCCAGTACACTTTCTTTTTATTGCCTCTTAACATCATTATTTTGGTAGCATATAAAAATATATCAGATATGTCTCAGTGCAGGTGAAATACTACATAATCCTAAACCTGAAGAAATATGTGCATTTTATGTCTTCCTTGGTCATCCTATATAAATTGCACATTCCACTCCTAATCCCCTTCATTTTTCTTCTTAATGCTTAGCACTCTAAAATGTCATTTTGTTGTTGTTGGTTATTTCCTCCTTCCCCACTAAAACGTCAGTTCTGTGAGGGCAGGGCTGAAAGTTGTTTTGCTTTGCTGCTGTTGCTGTATACTGAGAACCTGAAACAGTACTTAGCAGTAGGTGTTCAATAAATATTTACTGAATGACTGCAACTAACAAGCATTGGATATTTTAAATAATTACTTATTTTAAGAGTGAATCCATTTCTTTTTTTTAAAAATTGTAAAGTTCCTCTGCAAATATGATTTTCTAAACACTGATTTAGATATTATTTTAGATGACTGAGTGATGTCCTCTGAATGAACAAAAAAATAACTAAATGTGGAATCCAAAGGACTTCATTCTTAGTTAAGATGTCTATTATATGGATTTCTGAAAAATGAACTAATTGCATTGCTTAATATTCAGTACAACTCACTATTCATTATTCTGAGGCTTTTTTTTTTAATACCTTCATGAACCATGAAACCTTCTACATAGCTCACACACACACAACAAAAACCTGTTCAGAAAGGGACTCAGGGACCTCCCTGATGGCGCAGTGGTTAAGAATCCACATGCCAGTGCAGGGGACACGGGTTCAAGTCCTGGTCCGGGAAGATCCCACATGCCACGGAGCAACTAAGCCCGTGCACCACAACTACTGAGCCCGCACACCACAACTACTGAAGCCTGTGTGCCTAGAGCCCGTGCTCCACAACAAGAGAAGCCACTGCAATGAGAAGCCCGTGCACCTCGGTGAAGAGTAGCCCTCACTCGCCGCAGCTAGAGAAAGCCCGAGCGCAACAACGAAGACCTAACACAGCCAAAAATAAATAAATGATAAAATAAATAAATTAAAAAAAAAAAGTAATCCAGTGGATAGAATTTTATTTTTGATTCTTTTTTTTTTTTGAAGCATTATTGACCTACAACACATGTTAGTTCCAGGTGTACAACATAGTGATTTGATATTTCTACACATCTCAAAATGATCATCACCAATGAGTAAAATTTTAAACTGACCTTTCTTTACTTGCCCCAGTAGTACCTCAAATCCACATGTTCACAGTAAACATTCAGATATCTGCAAACTTCTCACCCCCTTCCTGAAACCAAAAAGAGGCAAATTATATTAGGCTTCATTTCCCCATTATCCAGTGAAGATTGGAGATTGTCTTCTACCAGACTGGAAAGATAACTTTCCTTTCTGCACAGAGGCAGCTTCCTGAATGTACTCCTGCAGGGAGGCCATTCTTTCTGATTCTTTAGGCTCCATCTGTTTAGAGATAATTTGTCTTCTCTATGTCCTTAGCAAGAATGATTGGGGTTGGGAGTTGGGAGTCCTCTGAGTGTCCTGGATACCAGTTAGCATCTAACTTCCCTCCATGGTGGACTTCCCTGGTGGTCCAGTGGTTAAGACTCTGTGCTTCCACTGCAGGGGGCACAGGTTCGATCCCTGGTGGGTGAACTAAGATCCCTGCATGCTGCTCGGCGCCACCAAAAAAAAAAAAAAAAAAAAAAATTTCCCTCCATGCTTTTACCAGCTGGTGCCTATCTTATTCTTTTCCACCTTGTCATTTGTCTTCCCTGCACTTAACAAAGTTCTGTATCTGACACCATCATCATCTACATGGAGCATACCACCAAGAGGATCTAGAATAGTGGAGAAGAGTATCAGATCTAGAGCCAGGCTACCTGGAGTTGAATTCCAACTTCAGTACTCACTAGCTGTGAGAACTTGGGCAATTTACTTAGCTGTTCTGTAATAGTGCATGCCTCGTTAGATTGTTGTTGTGAGGATTAAGTGAGTAAATAACACCCCGCACATGGTTCAGGCATTCTTTTTTTTTTTTTTTTTTTTTTTGAGGTACGCGGGCCTCTCACTGTTGTGGCCTCTCCCATTGCGGAGCACAGGCTCCGGACGCGCAGGCTCAGTGGCCATGGCTCACGGGCCCAGCCACTCCACGGCATGTGGGATCTTCCCAGACCGGGGCACGAACCCGCGTCCCCTGCGTCGGCAGGCAGACTCTCAACCACTGCGCCACCAGGGAAGCCCGGTTTACACATTCTTAGTTACAGTTATTGAGATAGTCTACTATGGTGGTTAAGGATCCAGGCTCCAGAGCCAAATGACCTGGATTCAAATCCTAGCTCTTTGACTTACTAGTTGCATGACTTTGGACTAGTTACTCTGTGCCTCAGTTTCAACAGGGAAAATGAAGACAATATTCTTCATGAGATGGTTGTAAGAAATAAATGGCTAATAAATATAAAGTACTTAAATGGTTCCTTGATCCCTGATGTACAGTAATACTCAGTAAAATATTACCTATAGCCATTATTATCAACTCATATCTCCTCAAAGTCATATCACATTCTCATGTTATCTTAGATTTGATCCCATCTTGTCTATTTAAACCTGCTTGGATTGTCCTGGAGCTACTCCAAGCTCTTTTAGATGGAATTTATGGTGGTAAAGTCCCTCCCTGGAAGATGCTCTGAGGATGTCCCTAAAGGGCAGTACACAATGGCATATACTAATTACTCTTAGCCTCACAAGAGGGAGATTTCTTGTCATCGGAAGTGGCCAGGGTTTCCCTGGTGGCGCAGTGGTTGAGAGTCCGCCTGCCGATGCAGGGGACGCGGGTTCGTGCCCTGGTCCAGGAGGATCCCGCGTGCCACGGAGCGGCTGGGTCCATGGGCCGTGGCCTCTGGGCCTGCGCGTCCGGATTCTGTGCTCCGCAGCGGGAGAGGCCACGGCAGTGAGAGGCCCACGTACTGCAAAATAAATAAATAAATAAAAGGAAGTGGCCAACAGTTGAATGGACCACCACGTGACATATCTAGACAAGAGTTAGATGAAACATCTGTGTTGGACTAGGTATGTTGTGGATAAGATTCCCAAACTCCATGGAAAAGTGAGCTATGTTAGATCTCAGATTTTTTCTGACTTTAAGTTTCTATGATTTATGAAAAGTAAGATATTTCCAATGAAAGGGTTTGACAAAATTTGTATGCCTCTTTCAACAAAGTTCCATAAAGTAACAAATGGAGTACAGAAAGGGGAAAGTTCAGCAGTATCTCTTTGTATTATCATTTTAATCTCTTAACCTTGCCTCCTCTCTCTTGAGGCTTCAGTGGTAGATACTTATGTTCCAGTTTAGGCATGAATCATACTTTATATCATGGATATATAACATAACACGAACCTTAATCTCTGCCAGAGAGGACAGTACTGAGAACATCACTTGGCTGGGAGTCAAGATGAGTTTCAGCTACATTATGGATGTGAAATGCCAAGTCAGACCAATTTGAATGAGTAATAGTTCAGTGATATGAGATCTGAATGACACCCAGGAGCCAAGGTCCAAGATACTATTAACAGTGATGTGGCTGTTCCTGAGCAAAGGTTTCCTGAAGTCTAAGAGGGTAAGATACAAACCAGAACAAGGTCCCTAGATGTAAAATCCATGTTTCACGGAGAGAGGTAAATTTTAGCAACATTGTTTTCAGTTGGCACCACTATTACCATGTCTGTTCACCTGAGTGGGCAAGGCAATGCTGCTCTACGCTGTGGAAAGGTTAAGTTGGGAATAGAGGCATGGAGGAAGCTGGAAATCAGAATCCTCCCATGCTGTATTTTTCCCCCCATTGAAGTGATTTATCTGTATCTATATGTTACATTCCTAGAAAAAGAATCCTAAGGGTTTTCCCTTATGTGTGTTTTTGTCTTGCTTCCTCCTGGTCCATGATGCCAGTTAAGTTCATCAGCACGATGAAACCAAACTGACAGGATAAGAGCAGATTATTCTGCCATTTTTCTTGATCTTTGAGTTACACACCTAATCTAGGGCTGATCACTCCACACTTTAACTGCCCAGGAGGTTCACAATTCTCCCAGCTCTGTGATCATCAATGACTTCGAATTTACCAATATCACCATGCTTCAACATCAGTTAGAAGCCAGGCAATGACTTTGAAGCAATGTCTAGTAAGGATTTGACATTTGGGCCTCTTTTTGGCATTGCTGATGCTCCTGAGAGCATCAGCCAGGACATTCATGCCTACCATTGTAGTGGCACAGAAAGATGGTGGAAACCATGTGTACATTTTTGTGCAGATGTGCTAGGGATTTAATTCTGAAGTGGGAAGAGCGTTCCGCCCTAAAACATCTCCACAGATTTACTAAATTAGATCCTGCCTCTCTTAATCTGGCTTAAAATTTGCCTATTGAGTGATTTAAGTATAACCAATGTCAAATCACACTAAATTATCCATATTACATCTTGTTCCTATTCCCTTTACCTGAATGAATTTATCAGATTTGGCATGTTGGTTTTAAAGATGGTGAGATTCGGGCTTCCCTGGTGGCGCAGTGGTTGAGAGTCCGCCTGCCGATGCAGGGGACACAGGTTCGTGCCCCGGTCTGGGCAGATCCCACATGCCGCGGAGCGGCTGGGCCTGTGAGCCATGGCCGCTGAGCCTGCGCGTCCGGAGCCTGTGCTCCGCAACGGGAGAGGCCACAACAGTGAGAGGCCCACGTACCACACACACACAAAAAAAGATGGTGAGATTCATAACAACGAATTTAAAGAAGAGATTTCCATTCACACATTTACCCCTGATGGCTCCCCTACCCCCAGCCATAGTCATTTGAGCTTATTTTGTTGGTTTTTTAATGTTAAGGGAGAGTTTTGTGCTCAGGAAAACAAAAGAAAGCATGGTTACTTGTGTTTAAATCAATACAAAATTTATTAAAGTTGTTAATTTCAAATTTCAATCTCAGCTTCAGTGACATCATGTAGGTAGCGTGAAATTGACCATAATGGGAACATGTACACAGTGAAACTGGCAAATGCTACATCTACCAATGCACCACTGCTAAAAATCTAACAAAACAAATCATCCAAAGTATTTTAAACACTACTTACAAACTTAATAAGTCCAAAATTTTTGATTAAAACAGATTTTCTTAAACAGTGAAATACTGTTTGCAAAGAAACTCTTTTACAGCTGTGAGATAATAGAAATATATATATATCGGTCTCTGTCACTGCCCCTCACCCCATTCCTGGCACAGATCTCCTAAAACCCTTGTAATTTCCTAATTGATAAGCGCACTAGGAGCATCCTTTGTTTTAATATATGTCTTTCTAGTTCCTAACACAGAGTTGATAAATCCCTTGGAATTTCCCGGGTGATAGCAGTGTCATTAGTCACTTTTAATGAGGTGACTCTTGGTGGGCTGCTGGATGGGGGCTGGCCACCAGAAAGACCAAGCCATGATTAGAAGCTTGGACTTTTCAGCCTCACTTCCCATTCTCCAGAGAGGAGAGAGGGGCTGGAAATGAAATTAATGATCAATCATGCCTACATGATGAAGCGTCCATAAAAATCCCAAAAGTACTGCATTAGGAGAGTTTCTCTAACACCCAGCAAACACCTGCAGGTATGGAAGAGTGGTGTTCCTGGAGAAAACATGGAAGCTCCACATCCTTTCCCACATACCTTGCCCTCTGCATCTCTTCCATCTTGATGTTCATCTTACCCTTTTATAATAAACCAGTAAACAGTAAGTAAACTGCTTTCCTCAGTTCTGTGAGCTGCTCCAGCAAATTAATCGAAACCAAGGATGGGGTCATGGGAACCTTGATTTAGAGTCAATCAATTGGTCAGAAGCATAGGCGACAACCTGGACTTGCATTTATTTGTCATCCGAAGTGGGGAGAGGAGCAGTTTTGTGGGACTGAGATCTTCACCTGTGGGATCTGATGCTATCTCCAGGTAGATAGTGTCAAAATTGAGTTGAATTGTTGGACACTCAGAGGGTGTCACAGAATTGCTTGACATGGAAAAAATCCCACACATCTGGTGTCGGAAGCATTGTCAGTGTGATAGTAGTGTCAGAGTAAAGAAGAAACACATGGGAGGAAGAGTTTTCCCTATACAGAGCTTTCCAATAAAAATACTACAAGTGAGGCTTCCCTGGTGGCGCAGTGGTTGGGAGTCCACCTGCCGATGCAGGGGATACGGGTTCGTGCCCTGGTCCGGGAGGATCCCGCGTGCCGCGGAGGGGCTGGGCCCACGGACTGTGGCCGATGAGCCTGCGCGTCTGGAGCCTGTGCTCTGCAACGGGAGGGGCCGCAGCAATGAGAGGCCCGTGTACCACCAAAAAAAAAAAAAAAAAAATACTACAAATGGGGGACTTTGCTGGCAGTCCAGTGTTTAAGACTCCATGCTTCCACAGCAGGGGACACAGATTTGATTCCTGGTCAGGGAACTAAGATCCTGCATGCTGTGCGGATCAGCCAAAAATAAATACGTAAACAAACAAACAAAAGGATAAAAAAAACTACAAGTGGAATAGCAATTAAACATAAATTAAAATCACAAGTCTAGTAAGTCAGATTCTCTAATATATCAGGGTCTCTTAGCCATTCATACATTTAAACTAACAAAATTCATACTGATTATTACGATTACAAAAACATTACCAAAAATATTATATTATGATTTCTTCATTTTCTTGTAAAGTAAGCAAAAAAATTAATAAACAGAAACCGCAATTAAAGAGTTGGGAGACCAGCAGGGGGCGCTCTCACACCCTGCAGCAACAGCAGAACGCAACAGGAAGAAGAAAGACTCCTTTCCTGAAAAGGACTCAGCCAATGAAAAGCCACGGTCTCTTTGTCTACTATAGCCCTCCTAACTTCTTTCTCCCCTCAATAAAAGCATTCTCCTTTCTTTACTGTACAGGGAACTTGCATGTGGCTCGCCATGGTTGCAGACCCTGAATTGCGATTCTCTACTGATCTGAATAATCCCACCTTTGCTGGAAAAATATCTAGCAGTCTATTTGTTTCAGGCCAACAAGTCATGCAAACAAAGCTCAATTCAGTCCACTTTGTGAGACCAATACCATCTGGGTCCTCTTCCTTGCCTGCCTCTGGCTAAACTTCCCAAAGTCAACAGGAGACAATCTCCGGATCCAACCCCATCATCTGAGAAAATTCCCACACTATCAGTTTTTGATAAATCAGTCATTTATGGGAAATCAGTCTCTTAGTCCTTAATTTTGTCTTCCTGAGGGCACACGCGAAAGATTCTCCATTTTATCTCCTCCAGTTCTATTTTGGATTGCAATTCTTTCACACTACCATAGCAAGTCAAATTCCTCATGTCCAGGCTTGGGAGGGTGAGGTCACTAAGACAGTGCCCCTTTGGTCAGGAGTGGTGAAGGAACTGGGCATGGCTGAGTGTACAGAGTAGAGACAATAACGAGAGCAGAGGAGGACTGGCAGAGCAGAAAATAAATCACACCACATTAATCCTCGCAGTGCAGCCAGGATGCCATGTGCATGTTTATCATGCAATCGAACTCATGATCTGCTAAGATTTGCTCTCCATATTCTCTCAGTTAGGCCTAGCTACCCATCCTTTAGGGTCCAAGTCAGCTCAGTTCCCACCTCCTTCCTTAGTCTTTCTCCATGACTGGAGCCCCTACAGACCTCTCTCTCTTCTGACCTCGTAGCACTGTTAGAGCCACTAGCCGAACTCTTCCTGGCAATGTTATTTAACTTCCCTTTGCATATTTTATCCCTTTTCTGGATTTGAGCTTGCTAAAGCCAGGGACTGTATTATATAGTATCTTATTTTATAACTCCCTCAGTACTTAAAAAGGCTTTTTACTTGGCAGTTCATGCTGTATGGAATCACTTGCACGTAACTTGGTAAATGCCTTTAGATGGCAGTGACTAACATTAGGAAGATAGCCTGCTCCATTATTGTAAAATTTTAATCTATATTACACATTAAATCATGCCTTCTGTCCTTCTGAAATGTAACTAAACACAGTTTAAATTTAATTTTACATAGTTGGCCACAACTGTGCATGCCTAGTGTTGTATCCTATAACCTTAGAGTGGGAATGAAGTAAGACCTTGGTAAGGTTTGGTGAAATGTGAAATAAAATAGATTCACTTATGTCAAGGGGTTTTAAAATGGAGCCAGGAACCCATTAAGGAGGTGAACCTCACACACGGATGGAACCATGGACTTCTGAATTGGGCCAAACCACAAATATTCCAAGGACTCTGCAAGAACACCTGAAACTTGTCACAGTTATGGACCGGACTTTCCCCTCCCTCTAGTGTTAGCCTTATCAAACCTGTTTAGTCAACACTAGCTTCTGCCTCCAACTACAATTAAAATTCTTTGTAATACAAATCTCCCGTCTTTGCCTTTAAAAGCTCCTGACTTTTACTCCCCAGCAGGACGCTGTTTAGGTTGCTACCAGAATCTATGTGACCTGAATTACAATTCTTTGATCCCCAAATCGGTTCCTTCCAAGACATAAATTCTAAACTTTCTGAAAAAGATTTCTCAGTTACAAAAGACTGGTAACTCTTCTGTCACCCCCTCCAGCTCCTCAAGTCTGTCCTCCACACTTCCCCCCATCTCCCTCTTTCTTTTCCTCTTCCCTTGCTGAACTCCCTTTTTACTCCCCAAACCCTGAGGCCTCCCTTGATCCTCCACCCCCAACCTCTTTCATTCAACCAATTCAAACTCACAGGTTTAGGGAATTCCCTGATGGTCCAATGGTTAGGACTCCACACTTCCACTACAGGGGTCACGGGTTCGATCCCTGGTCAGAGAACTAAGATCCTGCAAGCTGTGCAGTGCAGCCAAAAAATAAATACATAAATAAATACACAAAATCATACGTTTAAATTGAAACCTAATAATGAGGGCACCCTTTTAAATCTAATTTACATACTTGGGACTAAGGCAGAATTGCTAGCTATAGCCAAAGGGATTTCCAAGCTTACTGAGAACCTCACCATTTTGCAAAGGAATTTAACATTGTCATTCAAATCTATGAGCCTGTGTTTCCTGATCGCCCAACTTTGGATGGCTAAAGCTGGCTGGAATAATCCTTTAGAGGATCTTCAATGTTTCATGCTAGCTGACAGCTCTGAAGCCAAAGAAATAGCAAAAACTTTACATGAAGCCATTCCTTGGGCCTTCCCAAAACCTGTTGATTGGAATAAAATCAAAGCATGCACTCAAGGACTAACAAACTTGTGCATGACTATTACAACAGACTTGAAATTGTTTTCAAGGAAAATCCTGGACTTGTAACGGAGCAGGACCTTATGGGACCTTCCCAGGACAGGCCTTCCCCCATATCCTCTGTTTTAGCTTCTCTCTGAAGTACCTAGATAATAGTTTTTTTTTTTTTCTTAGAGTTCATCTCCATTTATTTCAACATTACATGTTTAATGATGACTTCAACATTATATTTGCAATTTTAAAATAAACTTAAGTAGGCTTTAATTTTTTAAAATAATTATCTATAGAACTACTTTTAGGCAGGCAAAACATGTTCAGTGATTTTTTTTATCCTCAGCCATTGTCTTATTGCTCATTTTATCAAATTAATCCTTCCTGTCCCAAAGAAAATTAAGAGATCACTATTATCTATAAATTGGGGGATGAGTTATAAAGTTTTTGTATATTATATGTTACATACATATATACAATATACATATGCATTTTATATATGTGTGTATATATGTAAAGTATCCTCCAGTTTTACAAATTTTTAGTTACAAGTCCTAAGAGGGATAGAATATATAGAGACTACTTATTAAATCTTATTTGGGAATTGCTGAAATAGAATGTTACCATATTTGCCTCCTAATAACAACAAACACCATAAAACATAACTCAGTCAATAAATGGAATTCAATGAAAAATTTAAATATTCTTACAAACCACAGAGACTACAAATGCCAAAGAAAATCTGATGTCTATTTAGGTCACTAAATAAACATTTTTCAGTAAAATCTAGAGATAAAGAAGATTTCAGACTGAATAAAAAAAAAAAACATTTGGAGGAAATTTATCTTTAAGTTCAAAAGTCACAAAATTAATCAACTGTGTCAAAAATTAAGTTCAACACATTTCTTAACAAACACAAAGAATTCCATACAAGAAACTGATTATAAAATTCTGATAGGACTTCCCTGGTGGTCCAGTGGTTAGGACTCTGGGCTCTGAATGCAGGGGGTCACGGGTTCGACCCCTAGTTGGGGAAGATCCCACATGCCACATGGCAAGGCCCCCCAAAATAAATAATTTACAAAATTTTTTAAATACAGAGAAAGTAAGGAAAAGAGAAATGAAACATAGTAAGGTCTAATGAATAGTAAATATTATATAAATGAAAGCAAATAAATCATTTATTGCAAGAATTTTTTTTTTTTTTGCGGGACGCGGGTCTCTCACTGTTGTCACCTCTCCCGTTGCGGAGCACGGGCTCCGGACGCGCAGGCTCAGCGGCCATGGCTCACGGGCCCAGCCGCTCCGCGACATGTGGTATCTTCCCGGACCGGGGCACGAACCGTGTCCCCTGCGTCGGCAGGCGGACTCTCAACCACTGCGCCACCAGGGAAGCCCTGCATGTCTTTTTGAATTATGGTTTTCTCTGGGTATATGCCCAGTAGTGGGATTGCTGGGTCATATGGTAGTTCTATTTTTAGTTTTTTAAGGAACCTCCATACTGTTCTCCATAGTGGCTGTATCAATTTACATTCCCACCAACAGTGCAAGAGGGTTCCCTTTTCTCCACACCCTCTCCAGCATCTATTGGATGTCCAGGATGGACATCTTTAGATGGTTATTAAGAAATGGAATAAATAAAAATGACATTAATGGAATTAAAACAAAGGTTTTAATACAACACCACCTGTAACAGGGAAGAGCCAATTTTGACTCTTCGGATCTGTTTCTTCGACTTTAACCTTTGCTTTTCGTTGCTTTTATTATTATAACCATACATAGTGGCCTGCCTCAGGGAACCCTGCCCCTCTGCCAGAATGTTAAACTAAAGTGCCTTTGTTCAGCTCACAGGGAGGCAATCTGACCGTGCCCACCTGTGAATGGCTGCAGAAAAGAAGGAATTAACACATTCCCTCCCCAGCGCTGGTCAAGCCAGGCAAAACTAATGGCCTTTTTACTTTACTTCCTCATCTCCTCCCCCTCTCTGTTCTATAAAAGAAACTGGCATCCAGACCCCGATAAGATGGTTATTTTGAGACATTAGTCTGCTATCTTCTTGGTCTGCTGGCTTTCCGAAGAATAAAGTCTTTTCCTTGCCTCAACGCCTGCTGTCCGATTTATTGGCCTGTGTGGTGAGCAGAGTGAGCTTGGACTCGGTAACACACCTAGGATTGAATGGAACAAAGGGATCCCCTGGTGGTTCCCCCAACATTAAAGGGCCTGGAACAAGTCTGCTCTATTTCCCACAATTCAAAAAACTTTTTAAAAGCCTGCAAGAAAATTACACTGAGATACCTGACCAGTAATTGCTTGGGGACAGTTAGGATAATAAATCAAGTTAAATACTGACAAAAGGGCCTGAGTCCCTTGGCTCAGTCCCTCAATGGGGATCTCAAAGCCTTTTGTACAAAAATGGGTAAAATGGCTGGGGATAAAACGTAAGTTTCTGAGACTTCTTATTTCAGAAGATTCGTTGATGGGATCCCAATCAAGGCTAAAATTAAAGGTATAAGATTTGATAGAATTGAGGTGACAGTTTATAAAAATTGGTATATTTGAATGGACTTTATACAAGATGGTTAGATCTCTTTTGCCTAATTAGATTGTGGGATTGAAACTGTGCACCTCAGGTTGGGACTTGAACCCATGGTCTTTTAATTAGAATCACTCACCTAGTGTCTGGACTTACTGAAGCTCAGGTTCTTTGTGTCTCAGCACAGAAGGAATTCAGCAAGAGGCAAAGCGATAGGCAAGAAGTAGATTTATTAATATAGGACACTTGTAAGAGATGCAAGCGGGCAGGCGAGGAAGCTCTGCCCTGAAGATTAAGTGGGCTACAATTTTATAGTCAAAGGAAAGGGAAAGTGTTGGAAGCCATCCTGGAGTCCCTGCGCCGTGACAAAGTCATGATGCAATCAAAGGCAGGACTGCAAAGCAGCACTGTGCCAGGTCGGTGGACTACATCTCTATTGATGTTAAGTCTGGTTGTGTTAAGGAAACAGCACAAGGCGGATTTGTGCCCAGGGTTAGGAAAATGAGAAAAACTACTACCCCCCCTACTATTATTACCACAAAATGGAAAGTACCTATTCCGGCCCCAGGAAACTGGGAACACAATACACAATCTGGAAATATAGGGGTGTTCCTATGAAAAACACCCCCAATTAAACAACTGTGGCCCTACGGAGGGGTTGTTGATAATTTTGGTTTTATATGGGTCCACTAAAAAGAAAGGTTAATACTCTGGCAATAATTGCTGGATGATAAACAGGAGCGTAGAACGTATTGTGAGTGCTACTAGTGGAGTCAGGAACACAGGAACTGTAGAATATATTGTAAATATTTTCAAGGCACTATTCAAAAAACTTGCCCATGCAGAAAAAACACGAAGATTGCATTTCTGTAATAAAAACTTACATAATAGCTTGGCTTAACTACTAGAAAATAACCTGCAACTAATGAAAACTTAGAAAATTATCTTGTTAGTACATCTAAAAACTGGGGACATTTTCAAAAAACTGATAAAAACATTTTGAGGTTAGAACATGTTAAGATTTTTAAATTTTGTACATGATGATGAAACCTGCCTACATATAAATACCTGCTCTAAAAAATAAATTTAGCTTAATGTGCTGACATCTACAAGGGTGTCAGGTCTCATTTCCTTCGCCGACACCGTCCATCCCTCAGGTTTCCCTGGACTCGTTGGAGCTGGACTCCGACAGGAAAGGGGAAAAGATCCCCTTCTTCGAGTAGACATGAGGCTTACATCACTAGTTCCTCCTTCGTATCAGGCTGGAGAGTGTCTGACCCTATGAGATCAAACTAGGATTATCAGTAGAAAGGTGGTAACATTTTTCTTCCACCTAATGGCCTGGGGCCTATCTCCAGAAATGTTTTCTTTAGGGAGTTCCCTGGCTGCCTAGTGGTTGGGATTTGGTGTTTTTATTTATGGCTTTATAGTTAAGCTAGGCTGCTTCGTTCCACAAGTTCCAACAGCTTTCTTGAGTGATCATTAACTTACAGTGGTCTCCCAAAGTTTTCCTAGGTTTCCCTCTCTATGTATAGTCCCCTATTGGGACTTCTACAACTACGTGTATAACTATCCTATTCTATCCCTATCAGGAAAGGCATTATGTCTCACTAGGGAATGCTTCCTCTGCCTGGTATTGTAAGACAGGCACATAAATCTGCTGCTCAGGCAATATTAATTAAACATACTAAAGGAAACCAATAGGGTTACCTGAGCCCACACAGTATAAAATAAAAAATGGGGGCTAATATTCAGGGGCTAATATAAGCAATAATGGAGGGTATTTTGTTTTTCTTTTTTTGCCCCTAGGGTAAATGGCTAGGCCCACCCAGAAAGAGGGCCTCTGTTGTATGCCTTGCGCAAACTTTTGAAAGCATGATAAATTGAACCCTAAAGTTCTAAAACATAGAACTCTTGATATCCAGCTTAGTTGGAAATCTTCTCTCTCTCTTTTTCTGATATAAAAAAAAGAAAATTAAAGAAAATGTAGTTGGGACTTCCCTGGTGGTGCAGTGGTTAAGAATCCTCCTGCTGATGCAGGGGACACAGGTTCGATTCCTGGTCCAGGAAGATCCCATATGCCACGAAGCAACAAAGCCCACGCACCACAACTACTGAGCCTGTGAGACTAGAGCCTGTGCTCCGCAACAAGAGAAGCCACCGCTATGAGAAGCCCGTGCACCACAACGAAGAGTAGCCCCTGCTCGCCACAACTAGACAAAGCCTGCCTGCAGCAACAAAAACCAAACACAGCCAAAAAAAAAAAAAAAAAAGGAAGGATGCTATCCTATCTGATTCTTACTATAATAAAAAAAGATGAGAGCTGGAATAAGAAACGTTTTCTTTAGGGAGTTCCCTGGTTGCCTAGTGGTTGGGATTTGGTGCTATCAGTGCGGAGGCCTGTGTTCGATCCCTGGTCGGGGAACCATCCTGCATGCTGCGCAGGACAGCCAAATTACAAAAACAAATAAATTAATACAAATTAAAAGAAAACAAGAAAAAATATAGAAATTAAGAAAAAAACGGTTTAAAAAAGCTTTAAAAAAACTGTTTCCTTTAGTATGGCAGGTCACCATATGCATAGAGGGGAGAAGCTCTTTTTGTCTTTCAGCTGGGGAACAGCTCCTAGAGAATGCAAAAAGAGTTGCTTTTCCAGACCAAGTGAGTTTATTCCTATTTTTCAAAAGGTTTAATGTTAGAAAATACTTGAGTAGTATTTAATACGTTTATAGGTTAGAGGAGAAAAATATGCATCTAAAAACGAATAATAAACCCAGTGAAGATACACATATTATCCAACATCCATTTCAAAGAGTAGTTTGAAAGATAAAATACTGGATTTCTCAACTGCAATCAGTTGGACTTACTGTCTCCATTCCCTTATTTATTTATTCACGAATTTTTCTTCCAGTTTTGTTGAGATATCATTGACATACAGCACTGAAAACGTTTAAGGTGTACAGCATAATGATTTGTCTTACATACATCATGAAGTGATTATCACAGTAAGTTTAGTGAATGTCTATCGTCTCATACAGATACAAAATTAAATAGAAAAAAATTTTTTCTTGTGATGAGAACTTTTAGGATTTACTCTTAAAAACTAACATGTAGGGGCGGAGTCAAGATGGCGGACTAGGAGGACGTGGAATTTGGGTCTCTGCACAACTAGGGCACCTACCAGGCACCGGAGGGGGACCATGGACACCTAAGGGGATGGGAGGAACCCCCAGCGACTGGGTAGAATGTGGGGCATGGTGGGGAGTGAAGGTGGAGGAGAAGTGGAGGCAGGACGGGACTGGCGTCCCTGAGGGGTGGCTGGGGGAGGGGAAGGGATCCCACGCCAGAAGGGGGAAATTGGAGAACCATTGGGAGGGCAGAGGATCAAATGGGAGCACGGACAAGTTTCCCGTGCCCACTTGGACCCCGAGGAACCTGCTGAGATCCCTGGCCTGATCCTCTGCCCACCTAGGCCCCCTCCAGCCATGCGGGTCCTGAGGGAGTGGGAGGGAGGGAAGGGGGAGCAAAAGTAAAGGCCGGACCTCCAGGACCAGCACCCCTGAGGGGTGGCTGGGGAAGGAGAGGTGTTCTCACACCCACCAGGATCCACCCACGGTTAGGGGTCCAAAGGGGATGGGGGAGACCATGGGGGAGACCATGGTGGGGGGGCACGGAGGAATGGAAGGGAACGCGGCCAAAGCTTTCCCTGTCCACTTAGGCACCAGGGAGTCTGTTGGGCTCCGGGGCCTAATTCTCTGTCCTCGGAGCCTCCCTCCTGCCGCCCAGAGCCCGAGCCCCGCCCCTACACCCACACCCAGGGCCCTACCTCTACACTCGGAGACCCCCTCTGAGACCCCCTCCAACTGCACTGGGCCTAAAACACACCCACACACCCTCACCCAGGGCCCTACCTCCAAACTCCGGAACTCCACACTCCAGAGGCCCTCCTTTGGACGTGCTGCCTCTCCCCTTCAGCCCAGGTGCTAAGCAGAGGCACTGCCTAGGCCCCGCCCAGGCCCCGCCCCCAAGGCCTTTTCCTGCTGCGTGGGTCCTGAACCTAGGTCCCACCCCCACACTCAAACATCACCCCCCCCACTCGCCTAGGTTCCACCCAACCCTAAACCTTGCCCCTGCCTAAGTTCCACCCCCACCCCTAAACTCCACCCCCAAAGCCAAGGGTTTTTATTTTTTTCCTCTTTTAGATTGGGGTTCTGTTTTACCTTGTTGATTCATTGTTGTTGATTCATTTATATTTTTATTTTTCCTAATCTTTTACTTTTCTAATTTTATTTTATTCTTTACACTTTGTTATTGTTCTCTCCTTTTGGCTTGTTCCCCCTGTCTCCCCCTCCCCCCTTTTTTTCTTTTATCTGTTGTGGTTTTATTTTACCTTGTTGTAGTTGTTTCAATTATATTTTTCCTAATATATTTTTGATCTTTCCAATTTTATTTTGTTTTTCAATTCTTTGATATTGTACTGCTCCTTTTTTTCTGCCGCTCCACGCAGGTTGCAGGATCTTGGTTCCCAGGCTGGAGGTCAGACCTGAGCTCCTGCAGTGGGAGCTCCGAGTCCAAACTGCTGGACTAACAGAGAACCTCAGACCCCAGGGAATATTAATCAGAGTGAGGCCTCCCAGAGGTCCTCATCTCAGCACCAAGACCCGGCTCTATCCAAGTGGCTGCAAACTCCAGTGCTGGAGGCCTCAGGCCAAACAACCAGTAAGACAGGAATACAGCACCACCCATCAAAACAAAAAACCAAAAAAACAAAAAACGACAAAAAAATATGTTACAGACGAAGGAACAAGGTAAAAACCTACAAGACCAAATAAATGAAGACGAAATAGGCAAACTATCTAAAAAAGGGTTCAGAGCAATGATAGTAAAGATGATCCAAAATTTTGGAAACAGAATGGAGAAAATACAAGAAACATTTAACAAGGATCTAGAACAAATAAAGAGCAAACAAACAGTGATGAACAACACAATAACTGAAATTAAAAATACTCAAGAAGAAATCAATAGCGGAATAACTGAGGCAGAAGAACGGACAAGTGACCTGGAATATAAAATGGTGGAAATAACTGTCAGTGAGCAGAATAAAGAAAAAAGAATGAAAAGAAGTGAGGATAGTCTCAGAGAACTCTGGGACAACATTAAATGCACCAACATTCGAATTATAGGGGTCCCAGAAGAAGAAGAGAAAAAGAAAGGGTCTGAGAAAATATTTGAAGAGATTGTAGTTGAAAACTTCCCTAACATGGGAAAGGAAATAGTCACCCGGGTCCAGGAAGCACAGAGAGTCCCATACAGGATAAACCTTAGGAAAAACACAAGAAGACACATATTAATCAAACCAAGAAAAATTAAATTGAAAGAAAAAAATATTAAAAGCAGCAAGGGAAAAGCAACAAATAACATACAAGGGAATCCCCATAAGGTTAACAGCTGATCTTTCAGCAGAAACTCTGCAAGACAGAAGGGAGTGGCAGGACATATTTAAACTGATGAAAGGGAAAAACCTACAACCAAGATTACTCTACCCAGCAAGGATCTCATTCAGATTCAGCGGAGAAATTAAAACCTTTACAGAGAAGCAAAAGTTAAGAGAATTCAGCACCACCAAAGCAGCATTACAGAAAATGCTAAAGGAACTTCTCTAGGCAGGAAACACAAAAGAAGGAAAAGACCTACAATAACAAACCCAAAACAATTAAGAAAATGGTAATAGGTACATACATATTGATAATTACCTTAAATGTAAATGGATTAAATGCTCCTACCAAAAGACAGACTGGCTGAATGGACACAAAAACAAGACCCATATATATGCTATCTATAAGAGACCCACTTCAGACCTAGGGACACATACAGACTAAAAGTGAGGGGATGGAAAAAGACATTCCATGCAAATGGAAATCAAAAGAAAGCTGGAGTAGCAATTCTCATATCAGACAAAATGACTTTAAAATAAAGACTATTACAAGAGACAAAGAAGGACACTACATAATGATCAAGGAATCAATCCAAGAAGAAGATATAACAATTGTAAATATTTATACACCCAACATAGGAGCACCCCAATACATAAGACAAATGCTAACAGCCATAAAAGGGGAAATCACAGTAACACAATCATAGTAGGGGACTTTAACACCACACTTTCACCAATGAACAGATCATTCAAAATGAAAATAAATAAGGAAACACAAGCTTTAAAAGACACATTAGACAAGAGGGACTTAATTGATATTTATAGGACATTCCATTCAAACACAACAGAATACACTTTCTTCTCTAGTGCTCATGGAACATTCTCCAGGCTAGACCAAATCTTGGGTCACAAATCAAGCCTTGGTAAATCAGAAAATTGAAATTGTATCAAGTATCTTTTCCGACCACAACACTATGAGACTAGATATCAATTACATGAAAAACTGTAAAAATACAAACACATGGAGGCTAAACAATACACTACTAAATAACCAAGAGATCACTGAAGAAATCAAAGAGGAAATCAAAAAATACCTAGACACAAATGACAATGAAAGCACGACGACCCAAAACTTATGGGATGCAACAAAAGCAGTTCTAAGAGGGAAGTTTATAGCAATACAAACCTACCTTAAGAAACAAGAAACGTCTCAAATAAACAAGCTAACCTTACACCTAAAGCAATTAGAGAAAGAAGAACAAAAAACCCCCAAAGTTAGCAGAAGGAAAGAAATCATAAAGATCAGATCAGAAATAAATGAAAAAGAAATGAAGGAAACAATATCAAAGATCAATAAAACTTAAAGCTGGCTCTTTGAGAAGATAAACAAAATTGATAGCCCATTAGCCAGACTCATCAAGAAAAAAAGGGAGAAGACTCAAGTCAGCAGAATTAGAAATGAAAAAGGAGAAGTAACAACTGACACTGCAGAAATACAAAGGATCATGAGAGATTACTACAAGCAACTCTATGCCAGTAAAATGGACAACCTGGAAGAAATGGACAAATTCCTAGAAAAGTACAACCTTCTGAGACTGAACTTGAAAGATATAGAAAATATAAACAGACCAGTCACAAGCACTGAAATTGAAACTGTGATTAAAAATCTTCCAACAAAACCCCATGACCAGATGGCTTCACAAGTGAATTCTATCAAACATTTAGAGAAGAGCTAACACCTATCCTTCTCAAACTCTTCCAAAATATAGCAGAGGGAGGAACACTCCCAAACTCATTCTACGAGGCCACCATCACCCTGATACCAAAACCAGACAAAGGTGTCACAAAAAAGAAAACTACAAGCCAATATCACTGATGAACATAGATGCAAAAATCCTCAACAAAACACTAGCAAACAGAATCCAACAGCACATTAAAAGGATCATATACCATGATGGTATATGATGGTATATGATTAAAAGGATCATATACCATGACCATACAGGGATGCAAGGATTCTTCAATATATGCAAATCAATCAATGTGATACACCATATTAATAATTTGAAGGATAAAAACCATATGATCATCTCAATAGATGCAGAAAAAGTTTTTGACAAAATTCAACACCCACTTATGATAAAAACTCTCCAGAAAGTAGGCATAGAGGGAACCTACCTCAACATAATAAAGGTCATATACAACAAAGCCACAGCCAACATCGTTCTCAATGGTGAAGAAATGAAACGACTTCCTCTAAGATCAGGTACAAGACAAGGTTGCCCACCCTCACCACTATTATTCAACATAGTTTTGGAAGTTTTAGCCACAGCAATCAGAGAAGAAAAACAAATAAAAGGAATCCAAATCACAAAAGAAGAAGTAAAACTGCCACCCTTTGTAGATGACATGATACTATACATAGAGAATCCTAAAGATGCTACCAGAAAACTACTAGAGCTAATCAATGGATTTGGTAGAGTAGCAGGATACAAAATTAGTGTACAGAAATCTCTTGTATTCCTATACACTAATGATGAAAAATGTGAAAGAGAAATTAAGGAAACACTCCCATTTACCATTGCAACAAAAAGAATAAAATACCTAGGAATAAACCTATCTAAGGAGACAAAAAACCTGTAAGCAGAAAACTATAAGACACCGATGAAAGAAATCAAAGATAACACAAACAGATGGAGAGATATATCATGTTCTTGGATTGGAGGAATCAACACTGTGAAATGACTATACTACACAAAGCAATCTACAGATTCAGTGCAATCCCTATCAAACTACCAATGGCATTTTCCACAGAACTAGAAGAAAATATTTCACAACTTGTAGTCAAAGCAATCTTGAGAAAGTAAAACGGAGCTGGAGGAATCAGGCTCCTGGACTTCAGACTATATTAGAAAGCTACAGTAATCAAGACAATATGGTACTGGCACAAAAACAGAAATATAGGTGAAGGGAACAGGATAGAAAGCCCAGAGATAAACCCATGCACATATGGTCACCTTATCTTTGACAAAGGAGGCAAGAGTATACAATGGAGAAGAGACAGCCTCTTCATTAACTCGTGCTGGGAAAACTGGACAGCTACATGTAAAAGTATGAGATTAGATCACTCCCTAACACCATACACAAAAATAAAGTCAAAATGGATTAAAGACCTAAATGTAAAGCCAGACAGTGTAAAACTCTTAGAGTGAAACACAGGCAGAACACTCTATGACCTAAATCACAGCAAGACGGTTTTTGACCCACCTCTAGAGAAATGGAAATAAAAACAAAAATAAACAAATGGGACCTAAGGGAAACCATAAACAAGAAGAAAAGACAACCCTTAGAATGGGAGAAAGTATTTGCAAACGAAGCAACTGACAAAGGATTAATCTCCAAAATATACAAGCAGCTCATGCAGCTCAATATCAAAAAACCTGGGCTTCCCTGGTGGCGCAGTGGTTGAGAGTCTGCCTGCCGATGCAGGGGACACGGGTTCATGCCCCAGTCTGGGAAGATCCCACATGCTGCGGAGCGGCTGGGCCCGTGAGCCATGGCCGCTGAGCCTGCGCGTCCGGAGCCTGTGCTCCGCAACGGGAGAGCCAGAACAGTGAGAGACCCGCATACCGCAAAAAAAAAAAAAAAACCTAATCCAAAAAATGGGCAGAAGACCTAAATAGACATTTCTCCAAAGAAGATATACAGTTTGCCAACAAACACATGAAAGGACGCTCAACATCACTAATCATTAGAGAAATGTAAATCAGAACTACAATGAGGTATCACCTCACGCAGGTCAGAATGGCCATCATCAAAAAATCTACAAACAATAAATGCTGGAGAGGGTGTGGAGAAAAGGGAACCCTCTTGCACTGTTGGTGGGAATGTAAATTGATACAGCCACTATGGAGAACAGCATGGAGGTTCCTTAAAAAACTAAAAATAGAAGTACTATGCGACCTAGTAATCCCACTACTGGGCATATACCCTGAGAAAACCATAATTCAAAAAGAGTCATGTACCACAATGTTCACTGCAGCTCTATTTACAATATCCAGGACATGGAAGCAACCTCAGTGTCCATCAACAGATCAATGGGTAAAGAAGATGTGGCACATATATACAATGGAATATTACTCAACCATAAAAAGAAACGAAATTGAGTTATTTGTAGTGAGGTGGATGGACCTAGATTCTGTCATACAGAGTGAAGTAAGTCAGAAAGAGGAAAACAAATACTGTATGCTAACACATATACATGGAATCTAAAAAAAAATGGTTCTGGTGAACCTAGGGGCAGGACAGGAATAAAGACGCAGACATAGAGAATGGACTTGAGGACACGGGGAGGGGGAAGGGTAAGCTGGGATGAAGTGAGAGAGTAGCATTGATATATATACACTACCAAATGTAAAACAGATAGCTAGTGGGAAGCAACTGCATTGCACAGGGTGCTCGGTGCTCAGCTCGGTGCTTTGTGACCACCTAGAGGGGTGGGATAGGGAGGGTGGGAGGGAGACGCAAGAGGGAGGAGATATGGGGATATATGTATGCATATAGCTGATTCAATTTGTTATACAGCAGAAACTAACACATCATTGCAAAGCAATTATACTCCAATAAAGATGTTAAAACAAAACAAAAAAAACCTAACATGTATAACATACAACAGTGTTCATTATATTTATCATGTTGTGCATCACATCTCCAGTACTTATTTACCTCATAATTGGAAGTTTTTACTGTTTGACTGCCTTCATCCACTTCCCCCTCCTCGCACATCCAGCTCTTGCAACCACAAATACTGTTCCTTTTTTTATGAGTTTGTTTTTGAAGTATAATTGACCTACAACACTATGTTAGTTCCTGTTATGTTACACATCACAGTGATGTCTATACATTTCAAACTGATCACCATGGTGTCTAGTTATGATATGCCACAAAACAAAGATACTACATAGTTACTGACTATATTCCCCACACTGTTCAACTCATACCTGTGACTCATTTATTCTGCAATTGGAAGTTTTCACCTTAGTCCCCCTAACTTATTTTTTTCCTCCCCCAACTCCCTCCCCTCAGGCTAACACTTGTTTGTTCTCTGTACCTATAATTGTTTCTCTTTTATGTTTGTTCTTTTAAGATTCCACATATAAGTGAAATCATACAGTACTGTCTTCCTTTGTGACTTGATGACTATCTTTAGTGTTATGTTTGGATTCCTTTCTCTTTTTTGTTTGTATATTATAGATTTTTGGTTTGTGGATACCATGAGGTTTATGTACATGTGACTCTACATGTGACTGTTTTAAGTTGCTGATTTCTTTAGTTCAACTGCATTTTAACAACTCTTCATTTTTACTCCACTCCCCCCAATGTTTACTATTTTTGACATGTTATTTTTTTGTTTTGTATACCCCTTAAATATTGAGGATATAGATGAATTTACTACTTTTGTCTTTTAACCTCCTTTCATACATGCTTGATTTACTACCTTTACTGTGTATTTGCCTTTACCAATGAGCTTTTTCCTTTTGTAACTTTCATGTTTCTAGCTGTGGCCTTTTCTTTTTCATTTAGAGAAGTCCCTGTAGCATTTCTTGTAAAGCTGGTTTGGTGGTGCTGAACTCTTTCAGCTTTTGCTTGTCTGCAAAACTTGATCTATCAAATCTGAATGAAAGCCTTGCCAGGTAGAGTATTCTTGGTTATAGGTTTTTCCCTTTCATTGTTTTGCATATATCATGCCATTCTGTCCTGGCCTGCAGAGTTTCTGCTGAAAAGTCAGCTGATAGCTTTATGGGAGTTCCCTTGTAGTATGTAACTTTAGTATGTAGATTTTCCGTCAATGCCTTTTTTTTAAAAACACTGATTCCTTCCTTCCTCCTTCCCTCCCTCCCTTCCTTCTATTTTTTTAGATGCGTCACACGGCATGAGGGATCAGATCCCTGACCAGGGATTGAACACATGGCCCCTGCAGTGGAAGCATGGAGTCTTAAGCACTGGACTGCCAGGGAAGTCCCTCCCTTGATGCTTTTAATATTCTTTTTATCTTTAATTTTTGTCATTTTAATTACAATGTGTCTTAGTGTGGTCCTCTTTGGGTTGATCCTGTTTGAGACTCTCTGCTTCCTGAACCTGGATGTCTGTTTCCTTTCTCAAGTTAGGGAATTTTTTAGCTATTCTGTCTTCAAATATGATCTTTGCTCCTGTTCTCTCCCTTCTCCTTCTGGGACCCCTATAATGTGAATGTTAGTATGCCTGATGTTGTCCCAGAGGTCTCTTTAAACTGTCCTCATTTCTTTTTATTCTTTTTTCTGTTCAGCATCAGTGATTTACACTGTTTTCCAGTTTGCTGACTCACTCCTCCATATCATTTAATCTTCTGTTGATTCCTTCTAGAGCACTTTTCATTTTAGCTATTGTATGCTTCATCTCTGTTTGGTTCTTCTTTATATTTTCTAACTCTTTGTTAAAAACTTCTAACTTCTCATTCTGTTCATACAATCTCCTCCTGAGTTCTTTGAACATCTTTACGATCATTAACTTGATCGTTTTATCAGATATATTGCCTATCTCCACTTCACTTAGTTCTTCTGGGGTTTTATTTTGCTACTTTGTTTGGAACATATTCCTGTGTTACCTCATCTTGCCTAATTTGCTGTTTTTATTTCTGTGTATGTGCTAGATTGGTTACACTTCCTGACTTTGGAGAATTGGCCTTTCATAGGAGACATCCTATGCATCTCAGCAGCACACTCCCCTCTGGTCACCAGAGCTATATGCTCTAGGGGTGCCCCCTATGTGGGCTGTGTGGGTCCTCCTGTTGTGGCAGGCTGAGTACTGTGGGAAGTCTGGTAGTGTGGCTGGCCCCCGGTTTGGTTGGTTGCCAGGTGCTGGTTAGCAGGGCCAGGTCATGAAGTGCTTGCTGTCGAGTCCCAGGTGTCACAGGGCTAGTGCTGGCCCACTGGTGGGTGGAGCTAGGTTCTGGGATTGGTGGTCGTGGGGCTGAGGTTCCCAGATCTAGTGTCAGCCTCCCGGTGAGTGGGCTGGTTCTTGACATGGCTGGTTGTGGGTTCTGGGGTGTCCCAAAGCTGGTGCTGACTTGCTGGTGAGATGGGCTAGATCCTGGAGCAGTTGGCTGAGGAGTCCAAGGTTTCTCTGAGCTGGCGTCAGCCTGCTGGTGGGTAAGCTGGATCCTGGGGCTGCTGGATGAGGGGACCAAGGTGTCACAGAGCTGGTGTTGGCCTGCTGGTGGGTGGGCTGGGTCCTGACATAGGTTGGGCTAAGGGGCTGCAGTTGTCCTGGGCTTGGTGTCTGCATGCTTGAGGGGGAAGCCGGGTCTTGGGGCTAGTGCTGGCCTGCTGCTGGGCAGACCTATGCCCCAGGATCTCTGGCTGCAGGCCTGGGGGTCCCAGGGCTGGTAAGATGGTCTGCTGGTGGACGGGGCCCAGGCTGCAGCCCAGGTGATCATGGGGCTGATGCATGTCCACTGGTGGATGAGGCTGGTCCAGGGTCTAGCACTGGTGGGCAGGGCCATGTCCCAGGATGACTGTGGGCTCAATGTGTCTGAAGACAGCAGGCCAGCTGGTGGGTGGGGCAGCATCTTCCCCCAGCTGGTTTGGGCTGAGGTGTCCAGTACTGGTGCTGACAGGCTTGTGGGCAGGGCCAGGTCCCAGCGCTAATAAACTTGAAGGAGGATTCCAAAATGGCACTTGCCAGAAACAGTGTCCATGTGGTAGAAGCAGCTCCACAAAATTTTCTGCTGCAATTATTTATGTCCCCAGAGTGAGCTCCAGGTGCCTCCTGCCTCTTGGGGAGGCTCTCCAAGATCAGCAGGTGTGTCTGACCCAGGTTCCTTTCAAATCACTGCTTCTGCCCTGGGTCCTGGCATGTGTGAGATTTTGTGTGCACCCTTTAAGGGTGGAGTCTCTATTTCCCGCAGCCCTCTGGGTCTCCAGAAAGTAAGCCCCCGTGGCCTTCAAAGCCAAACATTCTGGGGGCTCATCTTCTTGGTGTAGGACACCTGGACCTGGGGAGCTTGATGTAGGGCTCAGGCTCCTTACTCCTTGAGAAAAGCCTCTGCAGTTGTAATCATCCTTCCGTTCAAGAGTCACCTACCTGGGCATATGGGTCTTGACTATACCATGTCTCCGCCCTTCCTACCTGTCTCATTGCTGTTCCTTCTTTAGTTGCAGAAGTTCTTTTCTGCTTGTCTTCTGGTCTTTCTCATCAACAGTTACTCTGTAAATAGTTGTAATTTTGTGTGCCCATGAGAGGAGGTGAGCTCAGGGTCTTCCTACTCTGCCATCCTGGCCCCTCCTCAGAGACCTTCTCCATTATGTAAAAGATACATGAGAGCATATGATATTGCAAACCTTGTTGCAAGACATGTAGAAGATGTCTTTTTCTATGATGCAAAAACAAAAAAAGTATTTGTCCTCAAAAGGTTTGCAATCTCTGGAGGTGAAAAACATAAAGTAACCCTAGTAAGAAGGAGTTATGTGTTATAATGTCATCAGACTGGTTTTATAGTACTTCATTCTTCCTTTATTATAGTACTTCTCACATTGCTTTGAAATTTGTCCACTTGTCTATCTTCTTTAGTAAAGTATGAACTGAAGGCAAGAACCATATCTTATTCCTCTCTGTAGCCTACAGACCTAGATTAATGGGTAACCTAAAGGAGGAGCAATAACTATTTGTGTAAAATGAAAGAAACTGATGAATAAGTGAAGAAAATGCCTATGCAATTTAGAGGGCAAGGGTCATGTCTGGCTGGGGTGATCGCATAGGGTGAAGTCATTTAAGTTGGATCTTAAAGGTGAGAGTCTGAGAAAGGGAATGGGAGCTGAAGGAGGTAGAAAACAGGCAAAAGAAATATAGAGTTGAAAGAGAGATCAGAAGTCTAGTTTTAATATAACCTCCCATTAAATGTGGGCATTTCATCTGTCATGATGCTGATAAGTGGTTAAGTATCTCATAAAACGTTCTATTCTGCTTCTTAGATAGTCTAGTTTGATTTGGACAATCTGCCCTAGAACTAGTTTTGATTCTTCTATAAATGAATTCATTTCAAAGTATTGAAGATTATGTAAAATCACTTGGCTTTTTAGGAAGTTAGCTTATTTCTCTGACAGGTACTTTTTCCAGTATTTGCTGCTTATGTAATTTAACAAAATTAAATACTCATGTTTTGGTATGGATCTCAATACCTTGTAACCTACACCTAAGATGTTTTTCTAAAAAATTGTGGTAAAGTACACATAACATAAAATTTACCATCTTAAGAATTTTTAAGGGTATAGTTTAGTGGCTTCAAGCACATTCATATTGTTGTGCTACTATCACCACCATCCACTGGACCCTTTTCATACCAGAGATTTTTAAAACTGAAAAATATAAAATATTATTGCATGCAAAAAAGTCAGATACATTTTTTCTTCTTTTTTTTCAGATACATTTTTAATAGAGCTATGTACATTTTAAACATGTGACAAAATTCAGACTGGAACTTAAAACCAATTTATTAATTAAACTGTGGTGCTTGGTATTTAACGGTGATTGCACGAACCATGGGCTTATAAGTCAAAATCTAAGATCTATATAAAAACCTTGTACATTTTTCTCTTAAAATGAGAGATAATTCAAAGTACTAAAAGTTCAATTTTGTAAACCCAGAAAAGATAAGATTTCTGATAGTATAAAAAACTAGACACTCGCCTTTCACTGGATAAATCCTGTGGGAAGTCAAACAGGTGGTAAAGGATCAAACTTTAGCCTATTCCATGCCATCACAGTAGCACTTATTTCTTACCTGTGGGAGCCACCCTTGCCAGAAGAAATGGTTTCAGTTCATTTGGTGGTTCTATTTAACAGGGCAAAGTAAGAAGCAGTGGTATTTCCCAATCTCCTGCTAGGACTCCATTAATTGAAAAGCAGTGCAAGGTAGAATTAGAACCCAGGGTTTTAGGATCTAAGCCCAGTTTTACTTCTAAGAAAAATATTTCTCTAAAATTATAATCCCGATACAATGGCTTCTTCAGTTCAGACTCTTCATCAGAACATTTATTTTTCTCAAACAGTGCCCTCTGCACTTGATTTTGTTTTGAAGCTATTTCGGGAGCAGGTACTGAAGTTTGGGAAACAGTTTCAATGCGTTCTGTGTTGTCACTTCTATAACTTCCTCCACTGAGATCCCTTTCGCCTGGGCAATATATTCTGCTGAAATGGAAATGTTTTGGGGCTCATTCCGTACCTGAGACAGACAAAGCAGACATTAATCAAACATGACACTCAAGGGAAGCAATCCTTGAAGACTGTAGATAAAAGAGATGAAAATGAGTTGGTAAAAACAACTGATGAGCTCTTTTTTTTTTTTTTAACGGGGGTGAGGCGAAGCTGAGGAAAAGGCCCTGAACTTCAGCTTGAAAGCTAAGGCTACAACATTAACTGTAAGTCTATCCTGCTCCTGAAAAGAGCCCTGGGGTATTACCAGTCGAGGTCCCAGCACCTAGCATATGAAGCAGTCTGCACAAAGTGGACACTTGGTGACCTGCCTCACTGATGAATTAACTGTCCTTTGGTTTGTTCCTCAAGTGAGTGCTTGCAAAGGTCAAGCTCTGTAGCTTGGCCATTTCAACTCACAGGCTACGTTACAGTTTGACTCAGTAATGCCATGGTGTCTGGAAGACTACACAGATTATGTAGTCATATTTCACTGATTCTAAGATGCATTTCTCCCCTATCTTAACATCTCTGAAATTGACATATATTTTAATGACATTCAGTGGCATGTGAAAGTATAACTGTAGTGTTTTTTTCCTTAATGGTCACAAAACAGTGGTACATCTACAATCAGTGGCATTTAGATTTGATGAAATATATTATTGTTGTTACTATTAAGTTATCGACTCAGGATGATAATGTTCAGAGGAATAAGATAACAAGGTTAAAAAATAACCTTGATAACGTAGCCTAAGAAAACAATGAAAAATGCACATCAACATTTAGGTTCAAGGACATTCATCATATTGTTTATAATACAGTTGACCCCTGAAAAACATGGTTTTGAACTGTGTGGGTCCACTTATACATGGATTTTTTTTTTTCAATAAATACTACAGTACTACACAATCCAAGCGTGGTTGAATCTGTGAATGCAGAACCACGAAAATGAGGGCTGAATCCGCAGATGCAAAACTGCAGACGTGGAGGGTGGACAGACATGTATTTTCCATGGTATGGGGCGGGGCTGGGGGGTTGGGGAGGGTGTTGGTACTCCTAAGCACTTCTTGTTCAAGGGTCAACTGTACTGTGTTGGAAACAAATAACCTAAATGACAGTATCAAGTTAAATATATTGTGGCACATTCACACACTAAAATTTATATACTTATTAAACATGATGAGGAAAAGTATATTTATTGATATTTACATGTGTTCACCACATAAAAGCAAGTTATGGGGGCTTCCCTGGTGGCGCAGTGGTTGAGAGTCTGCCTGCCGACGCAGGGGACACGGGTTCGTGCCCCGGTCTGGGAGGATCCCACATGCCGCGGAGCGGCTGGGCCCGTGAGCCATGGCCGCTGAGCCTGCGCGTCCAGAGCCTGTGCTCCGCAATGGGAGAGGCCACAACAGTGAGAGGCCCACGTACCGCAAAAAAAAAAAAAAAAAAGCAAGTTATGAAATGATGTGTTGAGGCTAATCCTATTTTTATGAAAAAAAGATTATGTGTACATATATGGACATAAAGAAGTGTGGAAGGACATAAGAACTTTCATTTATTTAGTGCTTGTTGTAGGCAAGGTTTTGTTCTAAGGTTTTCATGGAATTTCTCATTTAATCCTCAAAATAACTCTGTGAGATAGGTACTATTATTATTAGCATCCCTTTTTTACAGATAAGAAGGGATCCTAAACAGCGAGTAAGTAGCCCAGTTGAGGTTTAAACCTGTGCAAGCTGTTATCAGAGTTTATGCTTTTAACCACTATACTATAGTGGTAAACTTTCAGTGGTAGATGGTTCTATTTTATGATTTTCTGTTTTCTATTTTTCTAGAACAAACACATTTTACTTAACAAAAAGCATATTCAGTTTTATTTTTTTTATTTTTATTTTTTGGCTGCGCTGTGCGGCATGCAGGATCTTAGTTCCCCGACCAGGGATTGAACCCGTGCCCCCTGCAGTGGAAGTGCAGATTTCTAATCACTGGACCGCCAGGGAATTCCTCAGTTTTAAAATTCATTTATTCAATAAATGTTTTTGAGTACCTACTATGTGCAAGGCACTATGCCAGAAACCCACAATTTTTATCAAATCATCTTAATACAAACATAAAACTGAGTTATAAGAGCATTTGAAATTCATTTCTGTTTAGGGTGAAAAAGCTAGGCCATTTTCATCCTATTTCATACTAACCAGGAAGGCAATTTTGTACCATTCTGTCCTACAGTCAAACAAGAAAATAAATGTGGTTATAATCCTCTATTTTCTCATTCCTCTACTATATTCTTTTCTTTTTTTTTTGCGGTACGCGGGCCTTTCACTGTTGCGGCCTCTCCCGTTGCGGAGCACAGGCTCCGGACGCGCAGGCTCAGCGGCCATGGCTCACGGACCCAGCCGCTCCGCGGCATGTGGGATCTTCCCGGACTGGGGCACGAACCCGTGTCCCCTGCATTGGCAGGCGGACTCTCAACCACTGCGCCACCAGGGAAGCCCTAGGCACTTTCATATACATTACTTCATTTAATCCCCACTGTAATACTTCAAAGTATTTTACTATTATTTTACCCACATTTTATAAATGTAGAAACAGTTTCAGAGAGATTAAGGAACTTGCCCAAAGTTATACAGCTAGTGGGTATCAGAGACAGGATTTGAATCCAGCCCTTTCTGCCTCTAGACACTAAGCTTTTTACTATACTGGTCTGGATTTCAATATTACATAAATTAGGACATGACCCATATCAAATAATATTCTGTGTAGCACAACAGTCATATTTACAAAAGACTTGAAATTAAGTCAATATAACCTTTCAACCTAGCATTAAAGTAGGATCCCATTATATTTACACTGCAATGAGAAACACAGCTAAACTGAAAATAGTTCAAATAAAAGACACAATCTAAATAATGTAGAAATTAGAAAATCATTTACCTTTTTTTCTGGCCCTAGCGCAGGTGAATCTGTTTCCAAGCAAATCGAAGTTAAAGGCAACTGTTTAACAAGTTTCTGCTTCTTAGAGAAAAGAGAAAGCTAGTAAGTTTAAAACATGAGAAGTAAAGATTAAATAAGTAGCATTAAACCCACATGTCAATGCATACTACTCTGCAAGAATCTAAAATTCACACTTTAATATTCAATTAATAAATGTTCACTATGTTCTCATCATTCTACATTAATGGTTAGATTTAAGAAGAAACATTCTTTGCCAAAAATTATCCGAAGCCTCTAGGAACCCAAAGAGTAGTAACCAAGAGCAAAAAATGAGGTAACATCCAGCAAGAACCCAAACATCTGATATCATGTGCCTACTGAAAGATCCAAGGAAGAGTGACTTCTCTGGTGGCATAGTGGTTAAGAATCCACTTGCCAATGCAGGGGACACGGGTTCGAGCCCTGGGCTGGGAAGATCCCACATGCCATGGAGCAACTAAGCCCATGAGCCACAACTACTGAGCCCGCCTGCCACAACTACTGAAGCCCGCGTACCTAGAGCCCGTGCTCTGCAACAAGAGAAGCCACCCAATGAGAAGTCTATGCACCACAATGAAGAGTAGCCCCTGCTCCCCTCAACTAGGGAAAGCCCGTGCACAGCAACGAAGACCCAACACCCAAAGATAAATAAATAAAATAAATAAAAAAGAAATTTCTCCACAAATGATAAAAGTAGGAAAAATAAAAGTAATCATGGACTATCAATTAACATGACCTAATTGACATTTCTAGAACTTTCCACCTGAAACCGTATATAAGGCCCAGTGTCCCTGTATTTTGAAGTAAATTGCTTTTGCTTCAAGTCTCCCAGGCCTCCCCTGGGCCTCAAAAGGCTGGTTCAAGAATTAGTGATTAGGAAATGTGAAGATGTAGGAGCAATGAATAGCTGTTGGGTCGGAAAACTGGTAACAACTTAGACTATGAATTCGCCACATAGCAGAGTCACCAAATTCCCAGTTCCCTGAAAGTTATAGATAGAGGCCTGACACACACTCCTAAGCTGTTCTTACAGGAAGCAGACCCCAACCAGATGGAAACTGCTGACCTCAAGCATGTAGACCCCAGACCAGCGGAAACCAGAAGATTGATGATGCTCAAAACTTCACCTTGACGCCAATCAATTCGAGAACTGAGCACAAGCTGCTCACATACCCTGCAGCCTCCTCCCTCACACTGCCTTTAATATCCTTTTTCTGAAAGCTATCAGAAGTTCAGGTCTTTTGAGTATGAGCTGCCCAATTTTTTGTTAGTGGAAGTTTATTTTTTTTGTGAGTGGAAGTTTATTTTGATGATATCCAATTTATCTATTTTTTCTTTGGTTGCTTGTGCCTTTGGTGTCATAGCTAAGAAACCACTGCCTGATCCAAGGTCACAAAGATTTAGATCTGTTTTCTTCTAAGAGTTTTATAATTTTAGCTCTTATACTTAGGTCTTTGATCCACTTTTGAGTTACTCTTTATATGAGGTAGGGACCTAAGATTAATTTTTGCAATGAAACCAGAACAGTATCACAAGTATATAATAAAAGTTCATATTTCAAATTATATTTCACAAAGTATAAAATGAGGTTTAATGAAAGAATTTACCTGTCCACTTCTTATGATAGAAGGAGGAATTGAGAAGAAGTACCCAGCTTTTACTCCTTCCATGGCTACAGATGGCCGACCATCAAATGCATGCAGCAACACTTTGTCGGCACCTCTCAAAAATTAAAGATAAATCACAGTTCCATTTTATTTCCTTAATGAGAGGTTTTACCACTAATCAAATTGAACAACACAGATTTTAAGTAAATGTCGGTCACTATAAGGTTCTATGATTTCTAAAGAGTAGATAAACATATAGTGTTCAACCAGTAGAATAAAAATATAGTAAATTCTTAATCTTCAGAATAAAATTAATAAATATAATTGAGCAATTATTTAAACTTCCTATACCATCAAACCTTCTCCAAATCTTCAGAATAAAATTAATAAATACAATTTAAGCAATTATTTAAACTTCCTATACCATCAAACCTTCTCCAAAAGTTTCTGAACTGTCAAATTACTGTTCCTAATAGGTTTTTAAGCAAATTGTCCTTAAGAAGGATGCTAGTGAAAGAAGAAATGAGGAAATAAATGACTCACAAATTCAACACTCAGAGTTAGTTTCACAAAAACCATCTCCAGTTCTTAAAGGATGGCTGCTCAGCCTGCACAAAAATCATGTTCTCGGTGAATCCAGGGGGACTCAGTACTCATCACTGAGAAATACAGTGCTTTCTAATTGTAGGCAATTATGTTTACTTCACTATTTGATACTGTTGGTAGGTGTGACATTTAGTGAGCTACTACTGTGAATTATGAAATCAAATTAGTGGGTCACGACTGGCCAGTGTGTGCTTATATATTTGTGTGCATAAACACACGCACACACACATATCTATACACACATACATATAGATGTACTGCTTCTTGAACTTTTGTCAGTTTTCTGTATATGTATATACTGAGTTTTGAAATAAAGTCAGTGCCAAAAACAGTATGTATGTGTATATATCGAGTTTCAAAATAAAGTATATTTCTTACCGTGGACAGCACTTTAAAAATTTGAAAAGTAATCCTATGAGAAGTATTTTTTCTTTAGAAACAACTGGTGAAGATGACAGTACATTTTATATAAGATGGCCACAATCTGTATAATACCATTTTCTAAAGCAACAGCCATAAAACATGCAAAATAGTAACTCAATGTGATCACCCTTCTTTGCTTTGTTTTTTCCTCCCTCACATACGCTGACTAAAATGTTGGAGCTGCTAATTTTCAAATTAAGGCATTAAAATTACTTGATCCAATTTTTTATTTGCTTTATCCTGGCCTGATAAACATCATAATCACACTGAAAACCTTGTAAATAGTAGGCTGACTTGCAAAACCATCTTAGTTGATTTCCATCTCTACCCTTGACCCATTCCCTTCCCTTTAAGAAATCAAGTAAAGCATGGCTTGTTCTATTGGGAATATGGACTGGAATTGTCAAACTTAAACATTAGGCACATTTTTCTCAGGAACCTAAATACCTTGCTCATTTAAGAGGCTGATGGTGGGTCTTCCAGCTGAACGTGAGTGAACATTTCTGGTAAACAACAAAAAAATTCCTTTTGAGTACTTAATATGAAATTATTATTTTTGTTACATTAAAGCAATTCAGAGAAAAAGAAAAGTAGAGCTCAATTTCAGGAGAATCATTACTTAATTTGCTCTGTAACTATTAATATAGAAAGATGATAATTAACCTACAAAGGCAAATTTAGTCTTTTGGCTAATTGGACCTGTCTGATTAGGACTTGTCTTTGCTCTTCCTTCTGTTCATCAGTGCCAGCAATTCTGGGGGAGAAATCTAGTCCAACCTATAATGGAAAAATAAAACAGAATTACATGTTTATGGTTTAATGAATCCCCGAAGACATATTATGGTGCAGTACAGTCCAAGAAAAATATAATGGGAGCCACACACATAAGCCACATACACAACCTTACAGTTTCCAGTAGCTACATTAAAAACACTAACAAGAAACAGGTGAAATTAATTTTAATGATATATTTAATCCACTATATCTAAAACATTATCAATATTATCATATAGTCATATTATTATGTCAACACATAATCAATAAAAAAAAATTATTGAGTTATTTTACATTCCTTTTTTGAGGTATTGAGACTTTGAAATCCTCAGTGCATTTTATCCTGATAGTACATCTCAATTTGGGCCAGTCACATTTCAAGTGCTCAACAGCTGCATGTGGTAACCACACTGGACAGTGAAGATTATAAATGACTGCTTCCCTTGATTCTATTCTGGCATGCATCGTGATAACCTAGATTCTGAATGTAAGTGCTATTCTTATCTTTTATCTTTAATTATAAGTGGAATTACCAAGTGATAAGATGTTTCACAGCTGTAAATTATTTAATAAAAAATGTTCTTTAATTATAAACTCTAACCTATTTAAAGTATGCTTGTATATACTATTTTAACTAACCAGAGAGATAACCCTATGTAAGCAAAAGGAAAAAAAGAGGAAAGTACATTGAAATGGTAATAGTTTTCTTTCATTAACATAAGCCCATGGGGAGACTTCTATTGTTTTATCCCTAAGCACTTTTGATTATTGAGGAAGTACTGACAAAGTATTATTCAGCTGAACAGGGTGAACATAATTATCCAAGTCTGTTATAATCACCAACACTGAATTAAGTACTATTTTCATCTATCACATGAAAGTCTGGATTAGAAATCATTTGATCAGCTAGTGGGTATTTACCTCTCCAATTGCCAACAATCGATCCTTATAATTCTCGATAATGGGCAAAGCTACATCCAAATCCTGGGATGAAAAAAAAGTAAATTTATTAAAATAGGAGAAGGGAATTTTATAGGTTTTGTATAAACACCCATTATATGCCAGGCACTATGCTATACTGGGTCCTTTACATAGTCAATACCTTTTAACCAGTTGAGGAACTAAGAATGTAATCCTTCTATAATGGTGAGTACTTCTGTCTGGAAATTTGAGTACAAACATCCCACATCCATTTATGTTACAAGAACATGACTTCCTTTTTGAAAAAGTATTTATTTATTATTTGGCTGTGCCGGGTCATAGTTGCAGCATACAGGATCTTCGCTGCTGTGTGCGGGATCTTCATTGGGGCATGCAGGATCTTTTAGTTGTGGCATGCGGAATCTTTAGTTGCGGCAGGCGAACTCTTAGTTGTGGCATGTGGGATCTAGTTCCTTGACCAGGGATTGAACCCGGGCCCCCTGTATTGGGAGCGCAGAGTCTTAGCCACTGGACCACTAGGGAAGTCCCAAGAACATGACTTCTTACGAAGATTCCCACTTAAACCCTTCCTTCTGTTCAGGAGGCATTTCCTGGCATTTAGGAGGAGTGAACTGGATTTCCTGGAATAGCTGAGCAAGAGAGAAGAAAGCCACCAAGTGGTCACCTTTGTGAGTTTTGGGGAGTGCACTGCTATGTTCTCCTCTTAGGGTACTGATGCCTTGTGAATTTTTAATAGTGATAATCCCATACATCCTTTGCACTATTTTCACTAATTTCTTTTGTCTTTATAGTCCCGTGTAGCCTATTTTTGTCCTAAAGGTTCAACAATATACATACTAAATATCACAAATATATTGTTTGCCAACTATTGAAGTAACTGTGTACTGTTAGTTTCCATGATATTACTATTTCCACTTAAAGAGAATTCCCACTGTGAGGGATCCCTTTAAGACAAGGGAAAGACAAATACATGGAAAATTTGCTTCTAGACATTTTAAACTACTTTGAGGATTTTAGTCTCAGAATATGTAAATTCAAGGTACTTCTAGTGAGGATAATCAGAAAAAGGGAGAATTAAGAAAAGGGAGGTAGGGCTTCCCTGGTGGCGCAGTGGTTGAGAGTCCGCCTGCCGATGCAGGGGACACGGGTTCGTGCCCCGGTCTGGGAGGATCCCACATGCCGCGGAGCGGCTGGGCCCGTGAGCCATGGCCGCTGAGCCTGCGCGTCCGGAGCCTGTGCTCCGCAGGGGGAAAGGCCACAACAGTGAGAGGCCCACGTATCGTAAAAAAAAAAAAAGAAAAAAAAAGAAAAGGGAGGTAAACCATATGGTAGAGGAAGAAGAGGAGATTTTATAATTATACCTCAAGAGAGAGAAAAGAAGATGAGGAAGGGTAAATCAAGGCCTCAGACATTCCAGTAGACTCAATGAAGAATTAATATTGTCATGTGGAGCTAAGAGTATATAACCCTAAATACCAAAGATGTCTGGCAATAGCTGAGTAGGTCAAAGTGTCAGGCAAAGATTTTCCATATCAAACACCCAAACTACTGTGTGTCTGTGGGACCTCAAAGGGACTGGAGAAGTTGGAGAGATTACTCAGGAAATGTGTGACACTTAGAAAGTCTTCAGTCAGAAAGAAATTACACATTTGGATGAAGACCAGATACAGGGAAAATATGCTTCTTGGAATATGTATTATCTATAAAAAGAAGCAAAATACATTTACAATGAGACTGTTCCCATTCCTCATGAAATATTTTGGAAGTTTCTGGCAAGTCAGGTATAGTAAATAGAAATTAATATAATTCATATCACAGATTCAATATGTATAAATGTATGTGTGGTCTTTATCATTTTAATAGATGTAAAAATATTTATAAGTACATTCATAGGTCTAAAACTGACTTCAGTTCTATTCCCACTTCCTCCATGAAGTCTCAAGTTCTTTAACAGCTAATGGTTCTATTGTGGGGTTTTAAAATATCCTATACCTCTATACCCTATGACTGGGCATACTACAACTAAATAATTATTCATGATTTACAAATGAGGAAATTGAGACTTGGCAAAGTTAAGTGCCACAGATCACAGAAGCCAGTAGGCCAAGTCTCTCTGACTTCAAAGCCCATGCTGTTTCCACTATGCTATTGAAAGAAGAAAGGAGAGGGAAGGAAAGGATGGAAGAAAGAAGGGCAAAGGGGAGGGAGGAGAGCTTTATTCTGAATGATTTAAAATAATTAGAATTGATTTTTTTATTAAAGAAAATGTTTAGTCTTCAGAACCTTTAGAACAGGGGTCAGGCGTGTAACCGAAATGAGTGAAGTGGGTTAAGTAGGGACAGGAGCCAAACGGACAGCACGTGCCCTGCCTGGAGGGGGCAGTAGCTTGTAGACAGTGAATTGTGATTCCCCAGGGTATCCCAGGGGCTTAAATTCTGCCTAGTAATAATATTTATTGAATATGCTGAAAGATTTGTGTGATGCTAGGCAATTTTCATTTTATAAACCAAGGTAATTTAATGAATACTTACATATTGTACATACCTACCTTTGTACCACATGGTAGGAGCTTGTAATCTAACCACAATGGGAAAACTAAACTATTGTGGGGACTACAAGCACGTTAGGAACAAAACTGCTTAACTCTGGTCTTCTCCAGCGGGCTACCTTGAGATTTGCTGAGTTCCTGTCTGCTTTGAGAATCTAGACTTACCTGTATATTGTTGGTATTTTATTTAGTTTTGTAAGTTAAATAGTCCTATCAGTTCTACATTCATGCCAAAAACATGCCAAATCCACTCACTCCTCTCCATCTCCACTGCTACCACTCTGGTCCAATCCACCATCGTTTCTCACATGGACAATTGCCAACAGTCTTTTAACTATTCTCCCTTCTTCCTTTTTTGCCCTCTTCAAAAATTGATTCTTCACACCATTGCCAAGGGTATCTTTTCAAAACAGAAATCACATCTTGTCACTCCTTACTTTAAATCCCCCACTGATGTAAACTACAATCCAACAAGGCCTTGGATTGTGATGGGGGATCCCTGCCCAATCCCTCTGACCTCACTATTCCTTCCTCTTCCATCTAGTCACATCAGCCCTCTTTCTATTTCTTGACCACATCAAACTTGTAACTACCTTAGGACCTTTGTGCTTCACTGTTTCCTTTGTGTTCAACACTCTGACCCCTCTCTTTGCATGGCCAACTGCATTCAGGTTGCAGTTCAAACATCACCTCCTCAGAGAGGCCTTCCCTGACTACACAATCTAAAAACCAGCATCCACAATCCCCATCACATAATCTTGTTTCATTGCCTTTAAAGCACTTAGTTCACGTATCTAATTGTTGACTGTCTTCCCCAATCCAGAATCTGGCTTCTGTGAGAGGGATTTTACTCTATAGTGCTTAGAACAGTGTTTGAAATATAGTACATGCTCACTAAACACTTGTTGACTGACTACTGAAATGAAGGACTATTAGTATAAATCTCTACATAAGTGAAAGAAATACTGTCCTGCTATGATCCCCAACATTTTGGGAATTGGGAATTGCAACTCTCTGGCAATTTAGCTAATTTTATCATATCAACAACTCAGGAAATCTACAGGTTAAGTACTTATTTTTACCTGAAGTGAATTAAAAGTAATTTTGTTTCAAAATAAGTAAAACTACCTCGGGTACCCCAATGTAGGAATACAGATTTATTATTATAAAAAATGATAGTCTTCATATCTTAATTTATTCATAGATAACAAAAAGTCTTTACTTCTTCAATATGGGGCTTTCAATCTCATTATGTAATAAAGCACTCAGGACACTGTGCATCTCCCTGATGCTGAGTCAGGAGAAAAGTCTGAAACATAAGACCTATTGACTACTGTGAGTCAGTGAGATCTTGTGGGTAGGAGTTTTTTTAGAGCGGGTATAAAAGTAATGCAGTTTAACAGATCAAGAGCACTCCTATAGGGATAGTTCAATGTTCAAAGAACACACTATGTACTTGAACTCATCTGTTCCCTTATAGTACCGCATCTATGAATTTGTATCTTTCTTTTTCTGGATATCTTATCACTTTTATTGCCAAAGCAATATGATAACATGATAAAAAATATGAAAACAAGGTGCTTATAACTCTACCAGACCATCACAATGAGTATAATTTCTGTACTTTTCTCTCTAGTCTTTTCCTTATAGAATATATTTTTACATGGATGTCACAGTGAATAAACCATTTGGTATCCTGCTTGTCTCCCTACACTATACTGTAAACATTTTCCATGTTGCTACATAAACCTTATAGTCCACACTTTCTATAGTTATATTTAACACTGTATAAGTTAACTAGCTATTTATCTCCTAACCTCTAGGCTCTTTCCACTTTTTCTCTATTTCAAGTAACTGCTGTAACAAACATCTTTGTAAAAGAAGATAGAATTTATTTCTTTTGGATTATTGCCTTATAATATTAATTTGAAAGAGGAGGAGCACTGAGTCAAAAGATGTTATGATTTTTTATGGTTCTTGTTTTATAAGACTGTTTGTTACCTTTAACGTGACACTTCTTTGGTCTTTTGGTGAAACTCCCTGAACTGGGTGAACACCCAAGCACGGCAGGACAAATCCATTATACCTAAAAATGTAGAACGAATTAAGAAAGCAGAATATTAGACTAGGAGACAAAGTTACTCTGAAGAACAAGTAGGAAAGAATTTTTTTAGGGCTATGTTAATGTGATTTTTTTCTTCTCATTCTCTTTAAAAATTGATGATCTTTGATATTATAAATATGAAATCATAACTGCATCCTTATTAGCAACTCTTTCCAAATCTTAATGAGAAGTAACACCTTTCTGAAAGCTGCATAATCTTTTCAAATTCTCCTGAATGTTCAGCAACCGCCACAAGAGCCATAACATTGGCCTGCAACAAAAATGAAGAGAATAGTTAGTCTCAAACAATATACATCCAATATAATTAAATAAAAATTTAAAGTTTTCTGTGCTTTTAGTTATCCTTGCTCACTCACACTCCATCAATATAATCATAATAGCTATCACTGAGTAGTTACTATGCTTCGGGTATTACGTTCGGTGAATATAAATATTACCCCCCATTTAATCTACATACTCCTGTGACATAGGCATTGCTGTAATCCACTGTATGGATCAAGAGACAGAGTTCTGGATGGAGTCAAATAACTTGCCCAACATCACTAGCCCTGTGTAACTCCAAACCCCATACTCCTAATTAAGCTGCCACAGTGAAAGATGGCTGTATGTAAAAATGGCAACCATTTCTGAATATCACTTTTGGGGAAGACCACAAAATGCTAGCTTCATAAACACTTCCAAAGATTAATAATTTTTTTCCCACACAAATCAAACTGTTTCAGAAAACTTTTATAATTTCTCCAAGATCTCCAGAATAATGTTAATTCAAGAACTGAAAGATGGACCAATTTGTTCCATATTGCTGGTAAGCATGGTGGCTGTGGGAATGTGTTTTGGATTCAGACCATCTTGTCTACATCACTCACTAATGGTGTGTCTTTGGACAAGTTAATCTCTAGGCCTTAGTTTCCTCATCTATAAAATGGTAATGGTTGGCTATAAAATAGTAGCTTCCTCAGAAGCTTGCTGTGAAACATTAAATGAGATAATGTACAGGATGGGCTTAGCTCAGTGTCTGGCACACAGTAAACAATAAATGCTGTTTATTATTAACTTATTATTATTGAAGTAACAACAACATAGTATAACTAAATTTCAAGCTGTTTTAGATCAAAATTAGGAGGAAAGTAAAAACAACCAAGAAAAGGGCAATTATAGGTATTGGCTTACTTTCTTGGCTTTCTCCAACACATCATCCAGATCCTAAAATAAACATAAGTAATCACAATCATTTTAGATGGATAAGTAAGTGTGCTTTGGCTGTGTATATCAATGTAATTGAGGCACCATAAAGAATGACAACGATGGCAAGGAACAAGGTGGTGGAATGTGAAGAGCCTATGCTGACCCTACCTCCCATCTACTCTCTCAGTAAAATGTGGCTTCTGTTCCCACTCTACTAAAACAGAAACTGTTATTGTCAAATATAAAGGACACTTCTCTGTCCTCCTACTCTACCCCTCAGCAGCATTAGAAACTCCTCACTTGTCCACTCCTTCCTTTTTGAGATTTTCCACTCTTGGCTCCTGCAAATACGCCTCTCTAGCTGGCTGCTACTTTTCAGTCTCCCTGACTGGCTCTCTCTTCTCTATCTGATTTCAGGACCCTATGCTTCTCTCTCTGACTCACCTTAAGTACTCTTATTACTACGCTCATTATGCTAATGAGTCCCCAGTTTTTATCTCCAGCCTATAACTCTCTCCCGAACCCAAGATTCACATTTTATTTTTTTATTTATTTATTTTAGCGGTACGCGGGCCTCTCACTGTTGTGGCCTCTCCCGTTGCGGGGCACAGGCTCCAGACACGCAGGCTCAGCGGCCATGGCTCACGGGCCCAGCCGCTCCGCGGAAGGTGGGATCTTCCCGGACCAGGGCACAAACCCGTGTCCGCTGCATCGGCAGGCAGACTCTCAACCACTGCGCCACCAGAGTAGCTCCAAGATTCACATTTTTAAACGACCATATGACATCTCTACTTGGATGGATATTAGGTTTCAACATGTGCGGAACAACCATTTTCTCAACAAACCTATTCTTTCTGCCTGCCCTCTCCAATCTCAGTTTTCCCTCATCTCAGCACCACCACCTCTCTACAGCATCCTCAAGTTCTCCCTTTCCCTCTCTTTCCTCAATTCCTCTCAGCATGTACTACAGATTCTATCTGTAAAAGATACCTTGAATCCATCTGCTTCTCTCAAACTCCCCTGCAACCACTATCTTTAGTCTAAATACTACAAAAGCTTCTAAGCTGGTCTTCTAGCTTCCATTCTTGTTCTCTGTCCATTAGCCACACATCAGCAAAATGGTTTTTAAATGGATTATCAGATCTTGTCTCTCTCCTTAAAAAGCAAAGCACTTTACTGGATCCCCATTGTGCTTCTAATGAAATGCGAACTCCTGACACTAAACCTCAGCAAACCTCTTCGGTCTTGTTTTACGCGTCTCTCTTTTTAGCTCATCAGGCTCCACCCAGCCTTTCCTCACGTAGCTTGAACGTTCAAATTCTGTCTTGCCTGGAGGCCTGCAACCCGCCTGCTTTCCTCACCACCATGCACTCACCGCTTTGTCTTTCCAGCACCAATTTAAGCTTCACCTCCTGAGAGGTTTTTCCCCTAAAATAGACCCCGCTCTTCTTTTTTATTAGCCTCTAGTTTCCAATGTAGCGGGTAAAACACTTTGAAATTACGTGTGCGTGTGCGCGCGCTGGTTTTTGTTTGCTTCGCTCCCCCGTAGAACTGGAGCACGCGGCGTGCGGGAGTGAGCCCGAGTTTCGCGGACGGCGTCCTGGGGAAAGTGGATTCTCTGCCCGGAGCTGAGAGGCTGGTAGGATAGCCGGGCCAAGGCGGGGTAGGGGGAAGGACTCCAGTAGCCAGTAACAGCAAATAAAAGCCAAGTGGAGATAGAGGATATGGATATTCGGGATGAGAAAGAAAAATCAGTGTGAGTGAGATTAAATAAGGAGTAAGGAGCAAATCGCACAGGACCACAGACGGGGGCCTGGGAGGATTTGGGGCTCCGCCCTAAGGGAGGAGAACAAGGATAGCCTGAAGGGAAAGAATGGGGGCCTCCCTGCTCCCACGGGCCCGACCTCGCCCTCACATACGCGGTCAAAGTCCGGGGCGGAGAGGTGGCAGTGACAGTCCACCAGCCCTACGCCCACCGCCCCCATCGCCGCAGCCACTGAATCCCTCGACTTGCCCGCGGAGCCTCAGGCGGAACGCTGCTGCTGCAGGCCGAGTTTCCGGCCGGACGTATGCTCTTTCCTCCAGGGGAACCCGCTCTTCCGCTCCCAGAGTTCCCGCCCACAATTCAAGTTGGGAAAATGGAGGGGGCTCTTGCGTCGGTGGCCCTTTCTGCTCCGCGGGACGTGGAGAGAGTGGCCGGGACAGACGATGGGGCCCCGGTTCTTGCCACTTCCCGAAAAGACTTCCGGGTGCGTTGCACCTCGAAGCGGGCCGTGACGGAAATGCTAGAACTGTGCGGCCGCTTCGTGCAAAAGCTGGGGGACGCGCTGCCAGAGGAGATTCGGGAGCCCGTGCTGCGAGATGCGCAGTGGGTACGGGCCCAGTCTTGTTTTATCACCCCCTCTCCACACCCCAGGTCTCAGTGGTCAGAAAGAGCGCACGCCAGGCTTCGGCAGAGTTAACGGTGCCCCACGCTTGGTTAGAAGCAGCCCGGGACACGGGAGGGAACGAAGTAGATGCTAGAGGCAGCTGGGTATTGTTAATTACTTAGACCAGTGCTGTCCGACAGAAAAATACAAGGCGAGCCATGTATGTAACTTGAAATTAAAAGTAAGAAAAAATAGGTGAAATTAATTTTAATAACATTTATTTAACCATGTCCAAGATATCGTTTTAACTTGTAATAATTAAAAAATGAACGAGATAGTTAAATGAACGAGATAGTTTACATTCTTTTGTTCATACTAAGCTTTTCAAATCTGTCTTAAACTTACAGCTCATCTCCTTTCCTACTAGCCACATTTTAAGGTCTCAGCAGCCATAAAGTGGCTAGTTGCTCCCCTATTGGGCGGTGCAGACAGAGACTATGAGAAATTCTCCAGGAGAGGGTAATCCTGGAAGTCAGTCAGTCAGTCACCAGGCTAGCTTTTGGTCTTTCCTTTTGTTTGTTTTAGGACATCTTGTAAAGAGAGCGAGAACTTTTTCCCTACAAGTCTAAAGTAGATAAGGAAGCTGTCTTGCTTTTATAAACTTCAGTAAGATCACACACTGGCCCTTATAATACATTTCCCCTTCCTTTCTTAAATATTTTGCAAAGCCCTGAAGAAGATAGTTTTTTTGGGAAAGACACAACAAATTGAGGGATTTGTGCCTGTCAAAAGGAAGCACACAATCTATTTATATTCAGGAAAAAAAGTTAAAATGCTTATAATGCAGTACAGTTTTGAGTGTGAATGACCACAGTGCAACCAAAATAAAGGGTAAATGGATGGAGAATGAAGGAACACTCCCTGGGTTGTGATTCTGTATTCCAGTGTTGTGTACACTGGCTCTTATATCATTCTCTCCTTGCAAGCAAGGGAAGAATAGAGACATACCTGAGTACATTTTTAGTAGTTTCTTGGGAGAAGACTGTTTTGTTGTGTAATGATCTTAGAATTTACCCCTTTCTAGGAAGTGCTAAGCTGCTTAGAACATTTAATTATCTTACAAAAAAGAGGAACTTGGCTTAACCTATTATACCTTATTTAATGGATGAGAAAGTGGATTAGAAGATAAAAGGTGTGAAGACTTAAACTACCAAGGGAATTAACTTGTGTTTTACTTTAATTAAGAGAACAGATAAAAGGCAGAGGCTTTAATTATGTTGACATCTCTTTATCTAAAACCACAAAATATAGTATTATCACATTCTTTTTTGTGATAGTTATTTTTAAACTTATTTTATTGAAGTATAGTTGATTTACAATGTGTTAATTTCTACTGTACAGCAGTGGTTCAATTATAGATGCATTCTTTTTTTAAAAAAATTTTATTTATTTATTTTTGGCTGTGTTGGGTCTTTGTTGCTGCGTGCGGGTTTTCTCTAGTTGTGGCGAGTGGGGGCTGCTCTTCGTTGCAGTGTGCAGGCTTTTCATTGCGGTGGCTTCTCTTGTTGCGGAGCACGGGCTCTAGGTGAGCAGGCTTCAGTAGTTGCGGCACGCGGACTCTAGAGTGCAGGCTCAGTAGTTGTGGCGTGGGGGCTTAGTTGCTCCAAGGCATGTGGGATCTTCCTGGACCAGGGCTTGAACCCTTGTCCCCTGCATTGGCAGGTGGATTCTTAACCACTGCGCCACCAGGGAAGCCCCTGCTACTTTTTTTAATATTCTCTATCACAAATCTGAAATTGTTATTTTGCCAAAATGTTTGAATTCAGTATTTAAAGTTACTTTCAGTGACTTGACTATTGTGACTTTATTGCAGACTTTTGAATCAGCTGTGCAAGAGAATGTCAGCATTAATGGGCAAGCATGGCAGGAAGCTTCAGACAATTACTTTATGGGTATGTGATTTCACTTTGTCCCTCTGTCATTCATTTCTGAGTTATTTTTGTGGCTAGTTTTATTTATTAATTTAATTTAATTTTATTTTATTTTTGGTCGTGCTGCGAGGCTTGCAGGGTCTTAGTTCCCCAACCAGGGATCAAACCTGTGCGGAGTCCTAACCACTGGACCCCCAGGGAATTCCCTCTAGTTTTATTTTGAGTGCTAATTCTTAATCCCCATTTTCAGTGTCACTTCTTTTAAAATTCCTTTAGTGGAAGAGTTCCTTTGCTGGAAAAAAGAGAAAAGTAATCTAGAAGACTATTGAGGTCATAAGCTGAGGCAAACAATGTAGTGGTTACTGTGATCCTTTATATTGATATATACTATCTGGCATTCCCAACAAGACTTTCATCTGATTAAACTTCAGAAGTACCCTTGTCAATAGCTTGTTGGAAAATACTGTAGAACTATCCCCAGATGAAGAAACAGGTCCAGAGAATCCCTATGCTTAATACTTTATAAATCAAGTTGTATTTTTACAAGTGATCCTTTGAATAGATAGTGAAGTACTCTTAGAAATGTGAAGTTAAACTATAAAAGTACCATGTAAAAGATGAGGTCAGTATTTGTAGAAACCTCCTTGATAAAACAGAGTGTTTTCCTGGTGTAGAGCAGACTAGATTGTACCCTAACTAATGATGTTGACATATCTAAAGAAAAAGTTTTAATAGAAAGAAAATGGTCAGTGTAGGAAGGAAAAAATGTAGTAGAAAAAGAGTGATCAGTGTGGGAAGAGAGGCAGAACTCTCCAGCAATGTCCAGGAGAAGGGCTGCCCCATAAGAGGACTGGAGTGTCTTGTTGGTCCCCATGGTGATAGTATGGAGATTTGACCAGCATAGATTGATATCACTGCTAGCTGTTCAGCTTAACCACTTATACCCTTGAGCTTATTCCAAGCCCATCAAGTAATTCTCTGTGGCTATAATTTTTCTCCTCAACATTAAGATAATTCTTTGCCCAGAAGACTTCACTGTTTAATCCTCGGCATTATTATAGTTATCTCTTCAAAGTCACCAAAGTTCACTTTCCGGTTTATATATTAAAATGGAAAAAATAACATCAGATTTTCCAAATATTATCAGAGTGATTGCCAATTAGTGGGGGAGGGGCAGTGTATCATAATCACCTCGGAGTATTTTCAAACTACACAGCTTCTACTGTGTGTTCAACTGACTCTTGTTCTTTGAAGTTCACTTTGGAATCGCTTTATTGATTGGTCCAGACTGCCTTCAGCAATATGATTCATCAGTTTATAGATTACCATGTATTTTCTGACAGGTTGGCAGCCTGGGTAGATGGCTCTGAAGTGTGGATATTCTCTGTCCCTTTTCCCCCTTATAACTCTGAGGGGAAATAGTTGAGAATACTACATTTTTACCTTCTTTCATGGGCACTTGATAAATGCCAGACACTGCCAAATTCCAGGAAATAGATGAAAAGATATGGCTCTTACCATTTAGGAACTCATCATTAAGGGAAGGAAATAGACAAAGAATCACTATTACTCTTCAGGAAGTAGGAGAAGACGTAACAGAGTAGGTTGTTGTTAAAGGAAATGCATTTAATAAGTAAGCGTGTGCTAGACAGAAAGGAGGTAGGAAGGACATTTGAAGCAAAGAGAAAAGCATATGCAAAGGCACAAAGGAGTGATATGTTTGCAAAATGTCAGCAGTGAATTGGGAATACTAATGACAGATGTGACCAGAAAGATAAGTTGGGACCAGATCACAAAAAACCCTGTAGGATATGCTGAGGAATCTGCACTTTATCCTGTAGGTAATAGGAAGCTGGTGAAGGTTTTTAAAGTAAAATTACAGTAGTCCCTTCTTATCTGAGGGGGATGGGTTCCAGGACGCCCAGTGGATGCCTGAAATCTCAGATACTACCAAACCCTATATCTACTGTTTTTTAAAAAATTTTATTGAAGTATAGTTGATTTACAGTGTTGTGTTAATTTTTTCTGTACAGTAAAGTGACTCAGTTATACATATATGTATATTCTTTTTCATATTCTTTTCCATGATGGTTTGTCACAGGATATTGAATATAGTTCCCAGTGCTATACAGTACGACCTTGTTGTTTATCCATGCTATATATATCTATGATAGAGTTTAATTTAGAAATCAGGCGCAGCAAGAGATTAACAGCTATAACTAATAATAAAATAGAACAATTATAATAATACACTATAATGAAAGTTATGTGAATATGATCTCTCTCCCTCATTCTCAGAATATCTTATTGTACAAATTTAATGCCTTTTCCATCTGAACTAAGGACGTATCATGCAATATGGCTGTAACTTTTGCAGTTTGAGGTACGACAACAAAGCTAGTACAGATTTCTTTTTCCTTCTTCACAATTTCGTGGATAGAAGATTTATTCTTACTGTCAATCTTAGCAACTTCAGCATACAATTTTTTTCCTTTATTAAGTTGTGAACTTTCACCTTTTCATTTAACGGAAGCACAGCTTCTCTTTGCCATATTTGAATTGGCAGCATCACTACTCTTGTGCTTTGGGCCCATTATTAAGTATCGATAAAATAAGGGTTACTTGAAAACAAGCACCACGATACTGCAGCAATGGCTACCAAGTGACTAATGGGCAGGATACACTGGACAGAGGGATGATTCATGTCCTGAGTGGGACAGAGCAGGATGTTGCGAGATTTCACCATGCCACTCAGAATGGCGCACAATTTAAAACTTATAAATTTTCCATGTAATATTTTCAGACCATGGTTGACCATGGGTAACTGAAACTGCAGAAAGTGAAACCGCAGATAAGGGTGCACTACTATTACAAGAAAAGGCTTGTGTTTTAGAAAGCTAACTGCTGGCTGTGTGGGGGACAGATTGGAGAAGGGAGAAATTCCAGGGAGAACCTCTAAGACCTTAGGACGTTATTGCAGTAATACACCAAAAGGTGAAGACTTACCCTAAGAAAGGAGAGAAGAGGACGGGTTCAAGAGATGTTAGCAGGTAGAATTAATAGGATCTGTGTCTGATCTGATACATAAAATCAATAAGTAAGCTTCACAAGGGCAGAGGTTTTTGTCTGTTTTGTTCATTGAGATCATTGTGCAAATGAGTGAATGAATAAAGAATGAATGAATGTGCAAATGAAACCAACTTCCTCCCTGCCCCTCTACCCTGAAAGGAATTGAATTCAGAAGGCTGGACCTGACACATTTAAGAATTAAAAGATAAGTTCCTTGAGAGCAGAGATTATATATTTTTTTCTCATCACTATGTTTTCAATACTTGGCTTGGCACGCAGTACATATTTGTTAGATTAATGACAAATTCTTCCCTGCTCAAATTTATACATTTCAGTTTTGTAGCTTTATCATTAGGTGGCGCTAAGAAACCATTTTCTCCTCTACATGGAAGATTTAGCTGGGAGACTTGTTTTTTTAAACTGATTGTGAAATAGTTACAATATTCCTTTCAGGCTAGTGATTGAACTTTTTAAATAATAAATTAAAATATAGGGAAGACTGCTCATTTAAATGAATATTCAAAGTAAGAAATGACTATATTTTATAATATTCTCAGAAGAAGTAATTTAATTGGACTTGGTGAATATTTTTTTCATGAATGCAAGGCCATACATGATATATATACCTCATTAATCTTTATGATATATATGTTTATGCTGATGTATGTCAGCAGTGTCTCAAAATGTTCTCAAAATATGTAACATGTTTCAGACTTCTCCCTAATGAAGCTCTACTCAATAAAATAAATAGATCTATTTCTATGATAGACTTTGACATAGCAGAAAACAAATGACGTAAGACCAGTTAAGCTGAGGACCTAGCTCTTTAGTATTTTTAGCTACTTAATATTTGCTACTTTTTAAAGTGATTTTCAAAATAAAGTTGATGTATCCCCTGCATTCATTTCATCTGGGGTGCTTAATTTCTGGGCCCCATTTGAGAGAACTCTACTAGGAATCAAAATTTCTGCACTTCTCCTTACCAAAGAGTATGTACTGTATGATTTCATTTATGTAAAATTCTAGGAAATGAAAACTAGAATATAGTGACAAAAATTTGATCGGCAATTGCCTGGGGATAGAGAGCAGTTTGGGAGGAGCAGGAGGGAGAGATTACAAGGGAGCATTAGGAAACTTAGGGGTGATGGTTGTGTTCATTATCTTGACTGTAGTGGTGGTTTCAAGGGTATACACATATGTCAAAACTTATCAAATCGTATACTTTAAATATGTGCAGCTCACTGTATGACAGATATACCTCAATAAAGCTGTTTTTTAAAAAGTAAAAAAAAATATCTGCACTTCTGACAAGTTCCCCAGGTGATTATTCATTCTTTCAGAGTTTGAGAATCAGTACATTTGACTCTTGAACAACTCAGGTTTGAACTGCAATAGTCCACTCATACAGGGATTTTTTTCACCAAATACAGTACGACACCATTTGTAGCTGGTTGAATCCACAGATGTGGAAACTCTAAAGTTTCCACAGAGGGCAAACTATAAAGTTATGCTTGGATTTTTGACGGCAAGGATGGTTGGTGTCCCTAACCTCCACGTTGTGCAAGGGTCAACTGTACTTTAAAACATAGGAAAGCAACTGATAAGATAGCTTTAGCCAAATCAAAGAAACTCTAAAGTCACCATATCTTTTATGTTTTCCTACCATTTATCCAGTTGTACCTGTTTCAAATCTAGCTATTCCACTCACTGCTATTGTCACGGCTTTGGTTCACCACATGACAAAGTCAAAACTTATTAGCATCCCTGATGTTAAATGTTCTTTACAGTGTGGCTCTTCTATATATTATCATCCTTTTTTCCTTATACTTTAACCTGCAGCCATTTAGATCTTTTTCTGTTTCCTAAAGACTCTTTGATCTTGCAGATACTGTTTTCTCTGCCTCAAATGCATCTCCCTATTATTTTTTTCCCTACCTTCTTTTATGCAGTGGATTTACACTTATATTTCAAGTTGCAAATCAAATGTAATTTTCTCTTTAAGGTCTTAAATTCCCAAGGCAGAGTTAGTGTTCCACTGTTCTTTGTCCAGATAGCATTTTGTTCATACCTCTACTGTATTTATTCAGTTGTTTTGCAGTTGTATGTCTGTTTCTTCCAGTGAACCGTGAGCTCTTAGAGAAGAGGGATTATGTTATGTTCATCTTTGTATTTCTCTGATTTAGGCTTGGCTTTCCATAGGGGCTCAGTAAGTAATCGACTGTTCAATGAATAAATGAATCAGTTACCAAAGTGGAGCATCCATTAACTTGCCATATTTGTTTTCCTTAAATTTTGTGTTTTCTAAATTTAGTTTATTATGTTACATTTTCATATAGAATATTAAAAAATGTGTTTTAAGGAATTTTTTGATATTATTTTTCCCTCGAAATAGATTCTGATATCAAAGTTCTTGAAGACCAGTTTGATGAAATCATAGTCGATATAGCCACAAAACGTAAGCAGTATCCCAGAAAGATCCTTGAATGTGTCATCAAAATCATAAAAGCAAAACAAGAAATTCTGGTAAGATGATTTACCTTTAAAATAGTAAATTTTATGTAATGTCTATTTTATTACAGTAAAAAAATTAAAGTATGAGATCCAAGTGGAGGTAAGTGACATTTTGTTTTCTTTGTCTTTCCTGCCTCAGTTACTACTGTTTGTCTCTTTCTAAGTCACACTAGGTTTTGAATACAGCTGATGATAAAATAAAATAGAATTTGAAGATAGAAGACTGACAGTGACTTAATTCTGAGACCAGGAGGGAAAAAGAAATGTATTTTTTAAGCCTTTTCCTTCTATCCGTCATTTGTGTTTGGCACATTATTTGTATATGTTTATGTATTTTGGAAGACCCTTTAGTTAAATCGATGATGAAGATTGGCTACCTGTTTTTTAACAACAAAATTTGCTTTATGAATTGTGTATAATTTGTTTTGTTCCAAAAATCATGATGAGGTGGAAGTAGGTTTGCTGGGAATGGCATTGCCTGTGGAGTGAGACATACATGTTGCTTTCGATTGTGCTTTACTTTTTGTCATTAGTTTTTGAAATTAGCATACTTTCACATATAAATTTTCTAGTTGCTTTCCTTTCAGGAATTGTTTTAGAGAGTGAAGACAGGTACTTTCTCTAAAACATTTTAGTTATCATTCTGTGAGAAAAAAATAATTATAAGCAAAATTTTTCATTTTTTTCTTCCATAGAAGTCAATCCTCCAAGAAATACCTCACTCCCTTTGCCTCATCCACTTTTAAAGTTTCCTCGGGAAAAACATTCAAAATGTATTTATTTTCAGCATCTCCCTCTCTATTACTACCCTTCCTCCCCCACCCAAATGTAGTAATCAGTATTGCATAAAAGAAAGGAAGTTGGCCGGCCTAGGTGGGGTACTGCTGTGGAAGTTTAAAATTGATGCAAAATGGATGGGGTGAGGATACTAAAGACAGCTTTTTTAAAAAACAAACAAACAGCAACAACAACAACAAAAACTTTTTGGCTTCTGCTGCTTTGGGCAAGAGAAAGGAGAGACATTCTTCTCTTTCTTTTTGCCTGAATTTTGGATCCCGTTCTTATAGTTCTGCTATTGCAGTCCCAATGTATCACAGGATACGTAGGTAGGCATTAGTGTGCTGATGTGATAGTGGCCTGGCCATGTTTTTTTTTTTTTTTTCTGGCCACTTTTTAAAACAGTTTCTGTGGGAATATGAGTTCTGAGTTCTAAACACTTTTCTTAAAATGAACTTTAGAAAAACAGTCCATTCATAATTTGAAAACTACCTTGTACTGTATAAACACAAGATTCCATCTCTATGCCTCTAATTTGCTTGATTGCTTTTCTTATGCTTTTTGTTTTTCCTGGTTTGTTTTTTTTTTTTTTTTTTTGGCTGCACCTTAGTTCCTTGACCAGGGATTGAACCCTGACCCTCAGCAACAAAAGCGTGGAGTCCTAGCCACTGGACCACTAGGGAATTCCCTCTTATGCTTTTTTATGGTGCTATATCTTAGTGTATGCAGTAGGTGGCAATACTATAAAAGGTATAATTCAGTCTTAGTTTGATCTTTTCTTTTCTCCTCCCTTCCCTACAGATTTTCAGGATCTAATTTTGGGTTTTTTTGTTTGTTTTTGTTTTTTTGGCAAAAGAATGGTACTACTGACTAATAATATATTTGCTTATATAAACTGAAGAAAATGTTTGTATGAGGCACTAAGTTGTTAAATTAAATCTATTTTAATTTATTTTATGTTTAGAAGCAGTACCACCCTGTTGTACATTCATTGGACCTAAAACATGACCCTGATCCAGGTGAGTCAGTGTTTATGGTAAAAGTTAAGCATGAGCTTGTAATTTTCAGGAGTTCCTGATACTCTTTTAAAGGTTTCAGCATCAAGGGTATCTTCCCTTTGATGCTCTAACTCACTACCAGTCATCAGTGTTTAACTCTTTTTTCACTTAGGATTATAAGAACTTGCTCTAAACCTTCCGACTCAGAATCTCCAGGGCTAGGACCCAGGAATCTGGACTTTTATTAAGCACTCTCCTGACCTAGACTATTATAACACCTTGTCAATCTCTAACTTCTGTTATAATACCCTCCCATCTCTAATGCTATTAAACCATCCATTCTTTGCATTACAGCCAAAGTTATACTATTAAAGCACTCATGGTGTCTCTCCTTAGTGTGGTAACCATCACTGGTTTCTCATCATTTACAGAATAAAATCCAACAAAAATATAATGTTGAACTTAAGAAGAGATACATACGCTTGTTATGCCTTTGAACTCAATTCTGTTTCCACTTAGGTGCATCCTCTAAATCACAAAGAAATAAAATTTATACCAATTTTGTAAATCCAGCAATAGAACTGACTTTGCTAAAAATGTGGATCATATGTATTTTTAAATGACTCTATTTTCACATTTAAAAATTTCTAGCAGTTTTCTTGAGACCTTTTGAAATTTGCCTTTGGTGCTCAAAAGTACCATTTCTGAAATATCAGTAAAACAGTTAAGACCTTCATTTATTTGTATGGGATTTCTATACATATGGCTTTGAGTACCTCACCCTTGTTGAATTCTGATTTACTTTCTAACATGTCCCCTTGCCCTTCGTAAGTGTCCCAAGCCAATGGGATAAACTGAGAGGGGGAAGTAAAGATACTCTGAAATTGGTTAAAATCACAGCACTCACTGTATTTGATAATAAAAATTGACGTAGGACCTAACACTTAATTGTCATGGTTTGCTAAAAAGGATTAGTTGCCAAAATGCAGTGGTTGACATATACTTGTTTTGGTTTTGAACAACAAAAAAATAATAATTGAAAAATGTGTTGTCACAATATACTCAAGTATTACTTTTTAACTATAGTTAATTCTCCAAAGAAACTTGGTTAACCTTTTTATCTTAGGAGGGAAAACAGGTTTATTTAAATGATCCTTTGACAGTCTACGTGATTTTCTTCCTACCATTCCAGTTATGTAGTATTAGTGGAAAAATCTTCTTTGTCATGTGATTCTGACTTCACAGTTAAGCAAATAATTAGAATCTATCTTTTGGATAAATTTTGAGATTTTTGTCATTATACATTTTCATAATGTTTATAAGCTTAGAATAGCAGCAGCTCTTTAAGCACAGCAAAATTAACTTATTGTTTTATTAGCTGGATGTCCTTGGGCAAGTCACTTGACTTCAAGCCTCAGTTTCTTTATGATGAAGTCTACATAGCCTGATGCTTTAGGTGTGAATTCCAGCTCTGTCACTAAATGTTACAGAAATGTCCTGCCTACTCATTGAGGTTGTTATGAATCACATGAGATAAGGGGGTCTGTAAACTGTAACTAAAATATATAAGTAGTAGTTTATAAGGAGATGCTATGTAATAATAACCCTATTATAAATCCTATCCCTGGGCTTCCCTGGTGGTGCAGTGGTTAAGAATCTGCCTACCAATGCAGGGGACATGGGTTCGAGCCCTGGTCCAGGAAGATCCCACATGCCGCAGAGCAACTAAGCCCGTGTGCCACAACTGCTGAGCCCACATGCCACAACTACTGAAGCCTGTGCTCCACAGCAAGAGAAGTCACCACAATGAGGAGCCCACACACAACAACGAAGACCCAATGCAGCCAAAAATAAATAAATGAATTTATTAAAAAATAAAATAAAATAAATCCTGTCTCTTTTACAGTGGTACACCTTATAATACTACATAGCTTATAATACATTCAACTGATAAAATCATATGAAATTAATTAAAATGGCTTAGGAGAAAAGTGGAAAGCATAAATTTGTGTAGAAGTTAAAAATCTGAATAAGTTACATGGGAAAACTTTTTAGAGAACTTCTTGGAATTTTGTTTGTTATTAGAATATTAAGTGATATCAGCCTTATTTGAAAGCTGACACTTTTTTTTTTTTTGCGGTACGCGGGCCTCTCACTGTTGTGGCCTCTTCCGTTGCGGAGCACAGGCTCCGGACGCACAGGCTCCAGACGCACAGGCTCAGCGGCCATGGCTCGTGGGCCCAGCCGCTCTGCAGCATGTGGGATCTTCTCGGACCGGGGCACGAACCCATGTACCCTGCATCGGCAGGCGGACTCTCAACCACTGCGCCACCAGGGAAGCCCTGAAAGCTGACACTTTTAAAGAAGGTTGTCTGGTTTTCAAAACATGTTACTTAAACAATGTATATAACAATTATTTGGCATAGTTAGGTACTCTGGGGGATATGGAGATAAAAAAGATTCTCCCTGTAAAGAGCTTATGTCTGAATAGAAATAAGAGATAAACATAAAACAGGATTCTTTCATGCTTTCCAACTGATTCCTTTCCCGGTTTTCCCCATCCGAGTAAACAACACCTTCACCTACGTACTGCTTTAGTGAGAAGTCAACTTTGATTCTTTCCTCTCCTGAACTCCTCATCTACAATCCATCAATAAGTCCTACAAATTATTCCTTTGAAATATAATCTCACATTCATCCACTTCTCTTCACCTCTCTATTATCACCTCTAATCTAGGTCACCATCACTCTAGCCAGGATTTGTAGACGTGCTTTCCTGAAGGTCTTCTGTTTCACTCTTATTCTCTTCCAATCCATTGCATACACCTCAAGCAGAGTTGATTTTTTAAAAAATTCTTTGAAATATTTCAAACATATAGAAAACATGGAGTATAACATAATGAACATCTTTGTATTTACCACTTATTTTTAAGGGCTATTCAAATTTGCCAAACTTGGGTCAGACCTTCTTAGGAATTAAAAGGTATGGATACAGTTGAAACTTTCTTTGTACCCTTCACCATCCCATTCCACTCCCTCTTACTTCAGAAGTAACCACCATCCTCAAGGTTAGTGGACCGTTCCTATCCATGTTTTTATGCTTTTATTGATACTTTATCAATGTATCCATAATGTATGGCATTTGTTTTAAAATTTTACATAAATTGTATCATACCAGTCATATCATTCTGCAACTTATTTTCCCCCCTCAATATTTTATACACACATATCTCTCTATTCATTTAGTGTCTAAATAATATTCCTGAGTATGAATACACCTCTGTAAATCCATTCCTCTACTGAGGGACACTTAGTTTTTTTTTTTTTTGGCTGTTATAAACAATATTACAATGAATATTTTTATACCTGTGTCCTTGTAAAGTGTAAATATGTCACATATTTTGTGGGGTAGATTTCTGAAAGCAAAATTTCTAGATCCACAGGGCTTGTCTCTGTTCAGCTTTATTACATATGAGCTTTACTACCCCTCCAAAAGAGTCATATCAGTTTACCGTCCCACCAGCAATGTTTGAAAGTTCTTGCTTCTCTACATTTTGCCAACAATTATTACTGTCAGGCTTTCTGTATTTTTTTTTTTTTCCGCCAATTTGATGGACATGCGATAGTATTTAAAGTGAGGTTGAGCATCCTTGAATTCCCTATTTATATTCTTTGCCCGTTTTTTGGTTGGGTTATTTGAATTTTCCTTATTCATTTCTAAGAGTCATATACACAGGCACATGAATGTACATGCACACACACATTATGGATATTTAGGTTATGAGCACTGTAAATATTTGCTCTAAATTTTTGGCTTGTCTTATAACTTTATAATGACATATATGTTTACATAAGTTTTAATGTAGTCGGATTTACCAGAGTTTTTCCATTATAAATGCTCTTTCAGTGCCTTTAAGTGTCTATCTAAATGACATAAAGATCCTTTGTTATTTTGTTTATAGACTTGATTATCATGTTTAGGTCTTGAATACAACTGAATTTTTAAAAAAATTTTATAAGGAAGGGATCTAATTTCTACTGTACTGGTAGCCAGTTGTCTTAGCATCATTTATTGAATAGTCCATCTCTTTTCCACTGCTTTGTAATGTCACTCTCTAATATACTAAGTTTCCATGTATTTGGGGGTCTGTTTCCGGGCTCTGTCTCTCTTTTTCTTTTTTTTTTTTCTGGGCCCGCGTCTTGTGGGATCTTAGTTCCCTGACCAGGGATTGAACCCTGGCCCTTGCCAGTGAAAATGTGGAGTCTTAACCACTGGACCACCAGGGAATTCCTCTGGATTCTCTTAACGTTATTCGTTGACTTGGCTGTCTCAGCACCATTACCACACTTTTTAAGTTTCTGTAGTTTAAAAGAAGTCTTGATATCTTGCAATTTCTTCCAAATTTTGTTGCCTGTTTTTGGCCCTTTACTCTTCCATAGGAAGTGTTAGGATCAACTTGTAAAATTGCTTGAAAAATCTTATTGGGATTTGATTGGGATTGCATTTAATTTATAGATAAATTTGGAGAGAAGTGCCACGTTTACAATATATGTCTTCCCATTTGTGAACATATTATATCTCATTTTGGGTTTTTCAAAATGTCCTCCAATAGTGTTTTATAAACACATGTAATAAAGATGTTTATAAGAGTGCTGCCTGCTTGCTATGTTGAAAACTGTTATTTAAGGGACTGGATCTGATATGATATTCTGTAATGCATGTAGAGAAGTGTTTAAAGACATGTAATAAAGATGGTTTTAAGGAAAAAACAGTATTTTATAAATTTCTCCACATAGGTTTTACACATCTTTTATTTGTTCCTAGATACCTTTTTGTAGCTATTGTAAATAGTAATATTTTGGGATTGCACATTGTAATTGAATATTCCTGGTGTTTAGGAATACTGTCGATTTTTATTTGCTGAACTCTTGTTAGTTCTAATGGATTATCTAATTTCAACTAGATTTTTAAAAATGTGGATAATCATATCATTTGCAAGTAATGCTAGGTTTTATCTTTTTCCTAACTTTATACATGTTCTATTTTTGTCTTATTACATTGATTAGAGCCTCCATTATAAATATTTAGGGGGTGCGGGAAGGATAAATCAGGAGTTTGAGATTAGCAGATACAAACTACTACATATAAAACAGATAAACAACAAGGTCCTAATGTATAGCACAGGGAACTATATTCAATGTCCTATAATAAACCATAATGGAAAAGAATATGAAAAAGAATATATATGTGTATGTATAACTTAATCAGCTTGCAGTACCCCAGAAACTAACACAGCATTATAAATCAACTATACTTCAACAAAAAAATTTTAAGGAAAAAAAACAAAAACTGAAAAAAAAAAACAACCTCCAGTGTAATGTTGAATACTAGTAATGATAGTGGCCATGATATATATATATATTTTAAATTTATTTTATTTATTTATTTTTGGCTGCGTTTGGTCTTTGTTGCTGCGCGGGCTTTCTCTAATTGTGGAGAGCAGGGGCTACTCTTGGTTACGGTGCGCGGGCTTCTCATTGCGGTGGCTTCTCTTGTTGCGGAGCACGGGCTCTAGGTGAGCGGGCTTCAGTAGTTGCAGCATGCGGGCACAGTGGTTGTGGCTCACAGGCTCTAGAGTGCAGGCTCAGTAGTTGTGGTGCACGGGCTTAGTTGCTCCATGGCATGTGGGATCTTCCCAGACCAGGGCTCGAACCCATGTCCCCTGCATTGGCAGGCAGATTCTTAACCACTCCGCCACCAGGGAAGCCCAGTGGCCATGATATTTTAAAATTATGAATAAATGTTTAATTTTATTGAACACTTCTTTTGCATCAACTGAGATCATACACTTGTTTGACCAACTTTATTGAGGTATAATTTACATATAATAAAATACATCAATTTTATGCATACAGTTTGAGTTTTGACAAATGTATACAACTATGTAACTGTGACCACAATTCAGATATAGAATTTTTCATCACTCATGAAGTTCCCTTGTGCCCCTAGATCGTATGCTTTTTTGTCTCTAACTGTTAATATGGTGAGTTAACAGTGACAGATTTTTCTGATGGTTATCTTTGCATTCATAGAGAAAACCCCACACTCATTAGTATATTTTTTCTTTTATACACTTGAATTAAATTTACTTATACTCTGTACCTGTATTTTATTTAGTATATTAACCTATAGTATATTTGCATCTGTAGTCACACAGAAAATAAACGTGTTTTAAAACATACTGAACGGGCAGGAATAGAGACATAGACGTAGAGAATGGATGTGTGGACATGGTGGGGAGGGGCGGGGAGGGTGGGACGGGTTGGGAGATTGGGAGTGACATGTATACACTACCATGTGTAAAAAAGATGGCTGGCCTGAGCATGCTGTAAAGCACAGGAAACTCAGCTCGGTGCTCTGTGACGACCTAGATGGGCAGGATGGAGGGTGGGGTGGGTGGGAGGTTCAAGAGGGGGGATATAGATATGCATATGGCTGGTGCACTTCATTGTACAGTGGAAGCTGGCCCAACATTGTGGAGCAATTATACTCTAATAAGGAAAAAAAATAATAGTAAAGCAGGTGAACTTCAATGAAAAAAACAAACCATACTGTCCCTTTCCAGTTTTGTCATCAAGGTTATGCTGCCCTCATAAAACAGTTTCTAAATGTTGGAGGTTTTTTGTTCTTTGAAGAGTTGATAAGGTTCATGTATAAAACTGTGTGAGCCTGGGGTATGTATGGGGGTAAGTTTGACTTAACTGATTTAGTATACTTAATGGTTATTGATTTCTTCAGGTTTTTAATTTTTTCTTGAATCAAATTTGGTAATATTTGTTTGGAAAATAGTCTCATCCATGTGTTCAATATGTTGGTATGAAACTGTAGTAGTTGCCTGTAATTAAAAAAATTTGTTCCACATATGCTTATTTCTTAATGTTGTTTGTTTTTGCTTTCTCTTTTTTCTTGATATCTTGCTCTAGATTTCTTTGTTTTTATTGGTCTTTGCAGAGAGTCAGCTTTTAGTTTTGCTGAGTTTCTCTATTGTTTTTTTACTTTTCTGGTTCCTTGAGTTCTGATCTTATCTTTAGTGTGGTCTTCCTGCTTTCTTGAGTTTTCTCTGTTATTTTTAGCTTCTTGAGTTAAACACTTAAGTTTACTTCAGTCTTATATTTTAATAAATATGTTTAAGGATACATTTAGATTTATCTCTAAGTCCTGCTTTAGCCATATCCTCGAGACATGACATGTAGAACTTTCACAATTCAGCTCTGAATATTTTTTTGTTTCCAAATATAGGAGTTTTACTATTTTCCCTCTTTTTTGCCATCTATCATATTGATAGATTTTTCTTTATTCTCTTATTTTCCTTTTTTCTGGTTTGGAAGCTATATGCTATGCTTCTTTTCCTTTAGTGTTACCTGTAAAATTTTAGCATACTATAATTTTAAAATTATCTAACACAGTCGGGAGTTATTCAGTATTTCAAGTCCCCTCCTGGGCAAGAAAAGGACTTTATTACACATTACCCACTGAATAAGCACACCCCTCCCCCAATTTTCCTTCTTGTTTGTGTCTAGAACTTTAGTTCTTCTCTTGTTAAAAAACACTTCAATAGTTGCTACTTTTTTGCACTCAGTGATTAATTAAATTTATAGCAAAATGTTCCAAACTCTCTGTCATGGCTTCCTTCTAGGTTTACTACTCTGTTGATGGGTTCCTTAGGTACTTTGAGTAAAAGTCTGTGGGCGGTAGACTCTTAGTTTTTATTACATGCTCTTGAATTTTGTTTTATTTACTTTCATTTACCATATGGAATATATTACATCATTATCTTTGACACTTATTTTTTTCTAGTGGCTTTATTGAGGTACAATTCATATACTATCCCGTTCACCCATTTAAAGTGTGCAACTCGATATTCACAGGGTTTTATGCAGCCATCACTATAATTAATTTTTAAACATTTTCATCACTTCAAAAAGAAACCCCACATTCTCCCCCTAATCTCTCATCCCTCTCCCTTGGCCTTAGGCAACCATTAATCTGCTTTCTATCTCTATAGATTTGACTATTCTAGATATTTCTTATAAATTAAATCATGTCATATGTCATCCTTTAAGAATGGCTTCTTTGAATTAGCATGTTTTCAAGGTCCATGTTGTAGCATGTATCAGTATTTCATTTCTTTTTTTGCCAAATATTCTATTTTATGGACATATCACATTTTATTTATCCATTTATCAATATATAGCTATTCTTGAGTTGTTTCTACTTTTGGTTATGAATAATTCTGCTATGAACCTTTGTGTACAAGTTATTGTGTGGACATATGTTTACAGTTCTCTTGAGTATATATAGCTAGGAATGGGATTGCTGGATCATATGGGAACTCTATGTTTAGGGGAACTGTTGAACTGTTTTCCAAAGTGGCTGCCCCATTTCACATTTCCACCAGCAGTGTTCGAGGGTTCCAGTTCCTCCACATCCTCATCAGCTCTTGTTATTTTCTGTCTTTTTTTTTTTTTTAATTGGAGTAAAATTGCTTTACAATGTTATGTTAGTTTCTGCTGTACAGTGAAGTGAATCAGCTATATGTCTACCTATATCCCCACCCTCTTGGACCTCCTTCCCCCCCCGCCCTCCGCCATCTAGGTAATCACATAACACAGAGCTGAGCTCCTGGTGCTATACAGCAGGTAGTGCATTTACACATGGTAGTGTATTTATGTCAAACCTAATCTCCCAATTCGTCCCACCCTCTCCTTCCCCCGCTGTGTCCCCATGTCTGTTCTCTACGTCTGTGTCTCTATTCCTGCCCTACAAATAGGTTCATCTGTACCATTTTTCTAGATTCCACATATATGCATTAATACGTGATACTTGTTCTTTTCTTTCTGGCTTATTCCACTCTGTATGACAGATTGTAGGTCCGTCCACATCTCTGCAAATAACCCAATTTTGTTCCTTTTTATGGCTGAGTAATATTCCATTGTACATATGTACCACATCTTCCTTATCCATTCATCTGTTGTTGGACATTTAGGTTGTTTCCGTGTCCTGTCTATTGTAAATAGTGCTGCAATGAACATTGGGGTACATGTGTCCTTTTTTTTCTTAAATTTTTTTTTTTGGCTAAGTTGGGTCTTCGTTGCTGCATGCAGGCTTCCTCTAGTTGCAGTGAGCAGGGGCTACTCTTTGTTGCGGTGTGTGGACTTGTCATTGCAGTAGCCTCTTGTTGTGGAGCACGGGCTCTAGGCACACAGTCTTCAGTAGCTGTGGATCAGGGACTCTAGAGTGCAGGCTCAGTATTTATGGTGCATGGGCTTAGTTGTTCCGTGTCTTGGACCAGGGCTCAAACCCGTGTCCCCTGCATTGGCATGTAGATTCTTAATCCTGTGCCACCAGAGAAGCCCTATGTGTCCTTTTGAATTATGGTTTTCTCAGGGTATATGCCTAGTAGTGGGATTGCTGGGTCATATGGTAGTTCTATTTTTAGTTTTTTAAGGAACCTCCGTACTGTTCTCCATAGTGGCTGTATCAATTTACATTCCCACCAACAGTGCAAAAGGGTTCCCTTTTCTCCACACCCTCTCCAGCATTTATTGTAGATTTTTTGATGATGGTCATTACAACCAGTGTGAGGTGATACCTCATTGTAGTTTTGTTTTGTTTTGTTTTGTTTTGTGTGATACGCAGGCCTCTCACTGCTGTGGCCTCTCCCGTTGCGGAGCACAGGCTCCGGACGCGCAGGCCCAGCGGCCATGGCTCACGGGCCTAGCGGCTCCGCGGCATGTGGGATCTTCCCGGACCAGGGCACGAACCCATGTCCCCTGCATCGGCAGGCGGACTCTCAACCACTGCGCCACCAGGGAAGCCCTAATTGCCATTTTTTTATAGATAATCTATTTTTTCTCTCCTGATTTTTCAGAATTCTTTTTGTATTCTTAATGTTCTGCAGTTTTACCATAATGTGGCTAGATGTTTATTTTTATTTACGTAGCATGGTGCTTGAGGTGCACTTTTTTTTTTTAAACGTTGAAAGCAACTTTATTGCTTTTTCTTGATTATATATAAATGCATTCACATTCCAAAAGTGTTAAAAGCATAAAAAACAAATTTAAATCACACAAAATCATGTACTCAAGAGATAATCACTATTAACATGTTTATAACCAGTGACCAAGTGTTATAATATATTGCTTGAGGCTTCACCTTCAATCTACCTGAAGATCTTGCTTCCTTTACCTTGAAAATATATTCTGAATCCAACTACTTCCTACCAAATCCATCTCTACTGCTGTTGTCCTTGTCACTGTATTCTCCTAGTGGGACTGCTACAGTAGTCTCCTCACTGGTCTCCTTCCATTTCAGTTTGCCACACAGCGGATTCTTTTTAAAGCATAATCAGATTATGTCACCCCCTGCTTAAAAGTCTCCAGTGGCTCCCCATCATACTTCCCTTGGTCTCTCTGACCTGGTCCCTGAGTCCTCCTCTTATTCCATCTCTGACCCCGGTTTCTTACCACTCTCACCTTTGTTTACTGAGCTCCAGCTACACTAGCATTCTTTCTGTTTCACCAAGAATGTGCCAAACACACAGTGGCCCTGAGGCTTTCACACTTGCTGCTCCCCCGTTCCTATCTGAAACTTCATTCAGCTGTCTGTTCAAAGTGTTACCTCATCAGAGAGGTCTTCCCTGACAATCTGTGTCAAATCCCCTACTGACCCACTTGGTCATACTCTATCACTTTAACCTGCTTTATTTCCCCCACTCCTTACTGACATTATGTAATTTCTGTTCATTTTATTGTCTTCATCCCTTCCCCCCCCAAGGACTTTGTTTTGTCCACTTTTGTATCCCGTAGCTCTAAGATCATTATCTGACATAGTACGCTCAGGAAATATTTATGAAATAAGTACATAATTATACATGTTCTTTTTAAATTAAAAAATAAGGATAGCATTTTATTTTTTGTTTTTGGCTTCCTTTCTCCTTTCCCATCTACTGCTCCTTCAGATGTCCAACATTAATCTGGTATGAATCCATTTATCCATTTTTCTCTTCTCATATAATCATATAGAAATACATATGTACTAGACATTTGGGGAGCATAATTTATTTTACAGAAAATTGATTTATGTATTCAGATTATCTACACCTGACTCTTCTAACCTAAGTATATGGGAGAATCCTCCAATTCAACTGCCATAGATCTAATATTATTATTTTAAACTGTTTTATATTTTTATAATTAGTTTTTGTTTTGTTCTCTTAATAAGTGTAAGCTTAATATAAACTTTTAAATAATCAGTGGTGTATATATAGTAGAAAATGAAAGTCCACCATACTTGTCTTCCCAAGTCTATCTGATGCCACACACCTTCAAATAGATAACTACTGTAACTGTTTGATATGTCTAATTTTAGATCTTTATATCAGTGCATTTGTATGTGGGCAGATAGGCACAGGGAGTTTTGAGTTATTTATTTTTTATATATAAGTATTATACAATATATTATATTCCGTTATTTTTTTTCACTCAACTATGTAACATATAGTTCAGCTCTGTGCTGCTTATTGGTAATTTCTTTATGTTTTTGTACATATACACACAATTTTATTTAAATAGATCATACACATATTTTTTTGGTTTGGGTGGATTTTTTGTTTGTTTTGCTTGCTTTTTGTTCTCATCTTCCACTCAGATCTCTGTGTGTACTTTCAATCTGAGGACTCCCATCTTCTAGAAAATCTTTAACTTAATCATTCAACTTTGCTTCTTTATCATTTTTTCTATGTTTGTAGTATTCTTGTTTTTATTTCATAGCGTATTTTTTTTCTGTAATGTCTGTTATGATTTCCTTTAGCTATTGGAGGATCCTAAACCTTTAAAAATCATTTTCAGATTGCTCTATTTTTATTCCATCTGCAGCAAGTTCCTCTCCTTGACATTGGTTATAGTGGCTGTCTTTCATGGTTGTAATTTCTTCATGTATTTAAGAATTTTGCTTAGCAAGTGCTTCTTGACTAAGTTTTTCATGTGCTTATTTTCTTATTGCTGCTTTCCCCTCTTCCTGTCTAGTAGTTTTGTGGTTTCCTTCCGTCTGGCCCCTGAACAGTCCCAGGCTAGAACCATATCTTAAATTGACACTGTGGGGCCCCTGTTCCACTGCAATATTGGAGATAGTGGATCTAGTCACTAAGTCAGCAGGCAGCTTAATCTAGGCCTGGGCTTTGAGGTATTTTCTGCTTCCCATCAACTTCTAGTGTAGCTTTAAGTATGCTGCAGCTCCTCTCAGTGGTTAATGTCAGGGTTTTTTTTCCAGCCTCCTTTTCAGGGTAGGAAAACTCCATTTCAACCCTTGGTTTGATTATGAGCTCGACTCTCCCCATTTCCTGCCCCTCCGGAGCACTTTGATCCCCTTTTATCTTGTGGGAAGCAAATTCCTGGTTACTTACTGCCTACCTACCATCTGCCTGCCAGTGGATCTGCAACTTCAGCCTGACTTACAGCTTTTTCTCGTCTGCTTTTTTCTGGTTCAAAGAAATGTTTACTTTACATATGCTTTGGGATTTGTTTTTTTTAATTTTCTATATTTATCCGATGGTGTTTTGGCAAAGGTGGGGAGTTTATGAACTTCCAAGACCAACTTGAATAAAAATCTAGGATACTCTTAAAAACACAAATCAACTTTAATTCCTTTGCTTAAAATCCTAAAATCTTCCAATTTTAAATATAATAGACTTCAAACTTCTCAGCATTCCTTTACATGACCTGGCTCCTCTAAATTCATTTCAGGCACTTCTTGCTGTAGCCCTAGACCCCATCTTTCAGTTCTTTGAAAGTACCTCACTTTCACATATGCTTCTTCCCAATGCTTCTTTTTTTTTTTAAATTGTTATTGAAATATAGTTGATTTACAATGTTGTGTTAGTTTCAGGCGTATAGCAAAGTGGTCTCTCTCTCTCTCTCTATATATATATCCCTTTTTAGGTTCTTTTCCATTGTAGGTTATTATAAGATAATGAGTAGAGTTCCCTGTGCTATACAGTAGGTCCTTATTGGTTATGTATTTTATATATAGTAGTGTGTATATTTTAATCCCAAACTCCTGATTTATTCCTCCTATCCTTTCCCCTTTGGTAACCATAAGTTCGTTTTCTATGTCTGTGAGTCTGTTTCTGTTTTGTAAAGAAATTCATTTGTATCATTTTTTTTAGATTCCACATATAAGCAATATCATACATTTGTCTTTCTCTGTCTGACTTCACTTAGCATGATAATCTCTAGGTCCATCCATGTTGCTGCAAATAGCATTATTTCATTCTTTTTATGGTTGAGTAGTATTCCATTGTGTATATATACCACAGCTTCTTTATCCATTTATCTGTCAGTAGACACTTAGGTTGTTTTCATGTCTTGGCTATTATAAATAGTGCTGCTATGGACATTGAGGTGCATGTGTCTTTTCAAATTATAGTTTTCTCCAAATAAATGCCCAGGAGTGGAATTGCTGGTAGCTCTATTTTTAGTTGTTTAAGAAATCTCCATACTGTTCTCCATAGTGGCTTCACCAATTTACATTCCCACCAGCAGTGTAGGAGGGTTCCCTTTTCTCCACACCCTCTCCAGCATTTATTATTTGTAGACTTTCTGATGATGGCCATTCTGACTGGTGTGAGGTGATACCTCATTATTGTTTTGATTTGCATTTCTTAAATAATTAGTGATGTTGAGCATCTTTTCATGTGCCTGTTGGCCATCTGTATGCCATCTTTGGAGAAATGTCTGTTTAGGTATTCTGCTCATTTTTTTTTTAATACGTTTATTTATTTTGGGCTGCATTGGGTCTTCGTTGCTGCTCGCTGGCTTTCTCTAGTTGCGGCGAGCGGGGGCTACTCTTTGTTGCGGTGCGCGGGCTTCTCATCGCGGTGGCTTCCCTTGTTGCGGAGCACGGGCTCTAGGCATGCGGGCTTCAGTAGTTGTGACTCACGGGCTCTAGAGCGCAGGCTTAGTAGTTGCGGCGCACGGGCTTAGTTGCTCCGCAGCATGTGGGATCTTCCCGGACCAGGGCTTGAACCTGTGTCCCCTGCATTGGCAGGCAGATTCTTAACCACTGTCCCACCAGGGAAGTCCCTGGGCTCATTTTTTGATTGGGTGTTTTTTTGTTTGTTTTTGATATTGAGCCGTATGAGGTGTTTGTGTATTTTTGGAAATTAATCCCCTGTCGGTCACATAGTTTGCAAGTATTTCCTCCCGTTCCATAGGCTGTATTTTGGTTTTGTTGATGGTTTCCTTTGATGTGCAAAGCCTTTTAAGTTTAATTAGGTCCCATTTGTTTATTTTTGTTTTTATTTCCATTACTCTAGGAGACAAATCCAAAAAAAACATTGCTGTGATTTTTGTTAAAGGGTGTTCTGCCTATGTTTTCCTTTAGGAGTTTTATAGTATCCAGTCTTACACTTAGGTCTTTAATCCATTTTGAGTTTGCTTTTGTGTGTGGTGTTAGAGAATGTTCTAATTTCATTCTTTTACCTGTAGCTGTCCAGTTTTCCCAGCACCACTTGTTGAAGAGACTGTCTTTTATCCATTGTACATTCTTGCCTCCTTTGTCATAGATTAATTAACCATAAGTGCGTGAGTTTATTTTCCCCAGGGCTTCTAAGGTTGACATCTTTTCAATTTTTCTTTCACATTTAAACGCTACCTCCTCAGAGGATCTTCTCTAACTACCCTAACTAAAATAGCCTCTCTCCAGTTCTCTATCATAACCCTTGTTTATTTCCTTAATATCATTTGTTACGATATGTATTTGTGTGTTACTTTACGGTTTCTCACAAAACTGAAAGCTTCATGAGCTTTTTACTTTGTGTTTGCATTAAACACTATTATACTATTGTATTTGCTTCATGAGCTTTTTACTTTGTGTTTACATGATATAGTATCATGCTCAGTAAATACTTACTGCCTGATTATTATTCACCCATCCATTCAGCATATTTATTGAATGTCTACTATATGCCAGAACTGTTCTCACTGTGGAGGATGTAATGGTGAACAACACAGACAGACAGGGTCCTTGCTCTGTGGAGCTTATGTTCTAGTGGGAGAAGAAAAGTATCAACAAATAGAAAAATAAATAAGTAAAACCAGTGTTACGGTGGTGTGTTTAGGTGATGGGAAACACTTTTCTGAGGAAGAAACAAGAAGGAATTTACCTTGTGACAATCAAGAGGAAGAACTTTTCAGTTAGAGAGAAGAGCTAGAACAAGGTTCCTAAGTTAAGAATGAGGTTGAGTATAGAACAAGAGACCACTGAAGCTGTGGTGGAAGAAATAGAGGGAAAGAGCATTACAGGATAAGGTTAGAGACTTGGCTGAGACCAGGTAACACAAGCTAGGAGTTTGAAAGTATGTGGTACCTTAAGACAGATGCAACTCTTCAGTATTGAAGGAGCTGGTGAGGTGCACGTGGGAGTGATTGCAGAGGATTACATACCTGCTACCTAGCAGGTGTGTTAAACAGATGTGTTTAAATTGTAGCAAAGTGTTATCTTCCAGAAAGTCATAAGTCACTGCTTAGTTTTTGGTTTCATTTTCACCAGGGATGGTACTTTTTAATTCATGGTTCTTATTCATGCCTTTGGTTACCCCTTTAGAAACTCGTACAAGCCAGACATCCTCTGTTATGCATGCTTGCTCATACATGCTCATAAAATACAGTGGAAATAGAAAGGAAGCATTCAGTTAATGCTTTTTTGCTGAATTTCTGAATTTGTGCAGGCTTTTGGAATTTCATGTTTCCTAGTTTAGTCAGTGCAATGACCTGAAAGCCAAACAAGGTTGATTACTCAATCTTTCATTTCCACTTTTTCATTTCCCTATGTTTTAGAAAGCAAGTGACTAGGGAAGGCAGTGTACTCAAGGGTGCGTAACTTCCACATTTTTAAGAGCAAACTTTTTAATATCTTTGCAGCAATCTTTTAATTAACTATCTACTAATAGGATGAGTTTTCATTTGTCACTTACAATGTTTTGTGATCCTATTAGTAAAACTAATCATTGCTTCCATATCGTCATTTTTTAAAAGTTATTTGAAGTTTATCGATGAGACTCCCTTTTAATTATTTCCTGTCCTTCTCTAAACATGTAGTGATGACAAGGAGCTATTTTAAGTTTCTCTGTAGTAGACTTTATGATAGTTCCAGTTCTTTTGCTGACCCTACAAGCTGAGGACTTAGAGGCTGTTCCTCTTCTCTCCTAATAATGACTTGCTTAAGCCACTGCCGGAATATTTACAGGTAGTCACCCACTTACATTTCAGACATTCATATTTAATCTGAGCTTTGGAATTTGAATTGTATTTCCCCCCTGAAAAACAATTTACAAATGGTATTATAAATGAATACGTTTCTAGGCTACCCTTTAAAGATCTACGTAACCTACAGGGTAGCTGAAATATCAATACTGCACATTTATGATGAAAAACATTAGGAGAATCACATTTCAGATGCACGTTAGTTCTACTACATGATGTTTAAGCAGGAGGGATTCCTAAACACCTTTGTTTGTGGTGAGAGTATGAACAGTGGTCCCATGAAGATGTTCCCATCGAGGCTATGGAGAGAGCCATTGGGAACGCTTCTGGAGGAAGCCCATCCCCATCTCCTGCATGGCAGGGACTAGCCGTCTGCATGTGAGACGTTCTTAAGTCAAATGCATGTATATCAGGAGTATCTGTATGCTCTTACTAGTTACAAAAAGTGAAAAATTCATTAAAAGGAATCTTAAGTGAGGGATTGAAAAGTTTATATATTTTGAAATTTCCAAAGCAGATGTTAATGTTGATAAAAGCTTTTTTGATACATTTACAGACATTTCATGTTTAGTGATATTTAATTGTGTGTTCCCCTCCCCCTTGTGTCTTTTTTTAATCTTTGTGTGTTTTGGGACTTCCCTGGCAGTCCAGTGGTTAAGACTCTGCGCTTCCAATGCGGGGGCAGTGGGTTCGATCCCTGGGTGGGAAATGAAGATCCCACATACCGCACGGTGCGGCCAAAGAAAAAAATCTTTGTGTGTTTGGTTTTATTCCTAAAATTATTGACGATCCTTAGTTTTCAAAGAAAGGAATTTAATTCACTTAACTAAAAAGAAAGAAAATGGTACTGTAATGTTAACATTTGAAACAAATTTAACTCTAGACTTATTCTACTTTTCATTCTTTACCAGGCATAATTTATTTTTATTTCAAGAGATTTTCATTATATTGGAGCTAATTTTTGATCATTCTTCTGAGTATAGTATAATTCCTGGCAAAGTGATATTTTGGAAAGTTATGTATAGAATACAGAAGAGCATGTGCTGTGGGTTCTAATTCTATTCAGTGTTTATTCAGTTATTCAGTTCAGATACATTTCTCAGCCCTCAACAGCTTCTTTTTCCCTATATATAAAAGGAGGCTGATGAAATCTGCTTGCCTCACAGAGTTGCTAAAGTTATTACATAAGATTGATTGGCAATGTATGACAGCCCATAATACCAGAAATGGGCTGTCGTAGGGTCAAGTAGGGAAAGCTTTCATGCCATTGTGTTTCTTTTCCCTGAACTCTCCTCCTTTTCATAGCCAGGTTTCTCAAAAGAATAATCTACACACATCAGCTTTACTTGTAATCTCTCGTTTTTGTCAGAAATAATCACTAGTATTTAGCATTGATACTGTTATGTTAAATGTTCTTCAAATGAGTCAGGTAATCATACTATGAGTATATTTTCTTTCTTGAACATCTTCTCATCCCCCTTCAGAATGCTTTATTTTTCTGTTTGCTTTGTTTGCTGTTGTGTCTTTCACTAATTCTTTCCCAAACACTTCAATAGAACTGTAAAATTCCTCTCAGTATAGTAAACACTTCCATCAAATGGTTATCCATCAAATCCATTTTAAAACCCTTTCCTTTTTTCTTGGAGGTATTCCTCTGGGAGTCTTTTGTCTTCCTAGCATAATCTGGACTGTTTGCTCTCTAGGCCTGCTGCAAAGCTTTCATCCTGTCTGTTTCCTTTCCTCATCATCCTGGGAATTTCCTTTACTTCTCTGTTTTGGACCATGTTTCCTGGTTCCTGTGTTTTCTTCTTTCTTGATTTATTCCCTTGTTTTGGTATAGCACATCCTCTACCACCCACCTCCTATTCCCACTCACCCCCAGACATCCAAATCCTCTTAGGCTAGGCAACTCTCTTACAACATGTATGAAGTTTTTACTCTCCTTTCAATTCCCCTGTTGGATTGACCTCACCTCCCTTTGTGCCTCCATAGAATACTTTATCATAGCCTTGGTCTGTCATACTTATTAAGCACCTACTCTACATGTCAGGCACTGTGTTCAGCACTAGACCGTCCAAGATTAAGAGAATGAGGTTCTTGTTCCCAGGGAAATTCTGAAAGGTGATAAAGAACACCATGGTTCTCACTGGAGGCAGTACTGCCCCCTAGCGGCCCTTTGAAAAAGTGGGGGGAAGTTTTCTGTTACCACAGTAATGGGAGGGTACAAGCTGGCATTTTGTAGTCGGGAGCCAGGAATACTAAATGTCTTATAAGTGCAGCACAACTTTAGAATGTTCCACCAAACATTCATGTGTGAAAATCTGTTCATAGTTATCCAAGCCTGGGACCTAAACTCCATTTTACGCACAAACCCAAACTACTTGGTGCTTTTTACATTGTCTTTGCTTGTGCAACAGATGGAAAACAGCTACTGTCCATCATTGTGGGTTTATAGAAGAAACATTTTTTTAAGTAGCATATGTTTATAAAAAAAGTTAAGAATCCCTTGAATGATAGATTCATGCAATAGCAATGAAGAAGGAAATGATTGCCTTACTCTATACATAAAAGTAAGAACTTTCTAGAGTAAATGTTAAAAAAAGATTCTGTTCATTATTGTGTGTATGTTTGTATATACTGAGCTATAATATACAGTGCACAGCTAGATGAATTGGTAAACACACGTACACATTAAGACATGCAACTGCCACCTGGATCTAGATAGAGTGTCTGCATAGTTGGGAAACATAGGATAAACTTATTTTTAAAAAGTATGTTACATTTTCAAATAATGTGCCCATTATATTTTCATGTGTACAATAAATTCAGTCAAAGTGTCCAAAAAATCTGGAAACATCAGGAAAATATCCTATTTATTACATTTTTAATACATTTTAGCAGTTGGACCCATTGTTTTATTTTATTTTATTTTTTTAACATCTTTATGGAGTATAATTGCTTTACAATGGTGTGTTAGTTTCTGCTTTATAACAAAGTGAATCAGTTATACATATACATATATCTCCATATCTCTTCCCTCTTGCATCTGCCTCCCTCCCACCCTCCCTATCCCACCTCTCTAGGTGGTCACAAAGCACCGAGCTGATCTCCCTGTGCTTTGCGGCTGCTTCCCACTAGCTATCTATATTACATTTGGTAGTGTATATATGTCTATGCCACTCTCTCACTTTGTCCCAGCTTACCCTTCCCCCTCCTCATATCCTCAAGTCCATTCTCTAGTAGGTCTGCGTCTTTATTCCCATTTGCCCCTTGGTTCTATATGACCTTTTTTTTTTTTTTTTACATTCCATATATATGTGTTAGCATATGGTATTTGTTTTTCTCTTTCTGTCTTACTTCACTCTATGACAGACTCTAGGTCCATCCACCTCACTATAAATAACTCAATTTCGTTTCTTTTTATGGCTGAGTAATATTCCATTGTATATATGTGCCACATCTTCTTTATCCATTCATCTGTTGATGGACACTGAGGTTGCTGCCATGTCCTGGCTATTATAAATAGAGCTGCAGTGAACATTGTGGTACATGACTCTTTTTGAATTATGGTTTTCTCAGGGTATATGCCCAGTAGTGGGATTGCTGGGTTGTATGGTAGTTCTATTTTTAGTTTTTTAAGGAACCTCCAGACTGTTCTCCATAGTGGCTATATCAATTTACATTCCCACCAACAGTGCAGGAGGGTTCTGTTTTCTCCACACCGTCTCCAGCATTTATTGTTTGTAGATTTTTTGATGATGGCCATTCTGACCGGTGTGAGATAATATCTCATTGTAGTTTTGATTTGCATTTCTCAATGATTAATGATGTTGAGAATTCTTTCATGTGTTTGTTGGCAATCTGTATATCTTCTTTGGAGAAATGTCTATTTAGGTCTTCTGCCCATTTTTGGATTGCGTTGTTTGTTTTTTTGATATTGAGCTTCATGAGCTGCTTGTAAATTTTGGAGATTAATCCTTTGTCACTTGCTTCATTTGCAAGTATTTTCTCTCATTCTGAGGGTTGTCTTTTTGTCTTATTTATGGTTTCCTTTGCTGTGCAAAATCTTTTAGGTTTCATTAGGTCCCATTTGTTTATTTTTGTTTTTATTTCCATTTCTCTAGGAGGTGGGTCAGAAAGGATCTTGCTGTGATGTATGTCATAGAGTGTTCTGCCTATGTTTTGCTCTAAGAGTTTGATAGTGTCTGGCCTTACATTTAGGTCTTTAATCCATTTTGAGTTTATTTTTGTGTATGGTGTTAAGGAGTGTTCTAATTTCATTTTTTTACATGTACACGTCCAATTGTCCCAGCACCACTTATTGAAGAGGCTGTCTTTTCTCCACTCTATATTCTTGCCTCCTTTATAAAAGATAAGGTGACCATATGTGTGTGGGTTTATCTCTGGGCTTTCTATCCTGTTCCATTGATCTATGTTTCTGTTTTTGTGCCAGTACCATACTGTCTTGATTACTGTAGCTTTGTAGTATAGTTTGAAGTCAGGTAGCTTGATTCCTCCAACTCTGTTTTTTTCCCTCAAGATTGCTTTGGCTATTCGGGGTCTTTTGTGTTTCCATACAAATTCTGAAATTTTTTGTTCTAGTTCTGTGAAAAATGCCAGTGGCAGTTTGATAGGGATTGCATTGAATCTGTAGATTGCTTTGGGTAGTAGAGTCATTTTCACAATGTTGATTCTTCCAATCCAAGAACATGCTATATCTCTCCATCTATTTGTATCATGTTTAATTTCTTTCATCAGTGTCTTATAGCTTTCTGCATACAGGTCTTTTGTCTCCTTAGGTAGGTTTATTCCTAGGTATTTTATTCTTTTTGTTGCAATGGTAAATGGGAGTGTTTCCTTAATTTCTCTTTCACATTTTTCATCATTAGTGTATAGGAATGCAAGAGATTTCTGTGCATTAATTTTGTATCCTGCCACTTTACCAAATTCATTGATTAGCTCTAGTAATTTTCTGGTAGCATCTTTAGGATTTTCTATGTATGGTATCATGTCATCTGCAAACACTGACAGCTTTACTTCTTCTTTTCCGATTTGGATTCCTTTTATTTCTTTTTCTTCTCTGATTGCTGTGGCTAAAACTTCCAAAACTATGTTGAATAATAGTGGTGAGAGTGGACAGCCTTGTCTTGTTCCTGATCTTAGAGGAAATGGTTTCAGTTTTTCACCATTGGGAACTATGTTGGTTGTGGGTTTGTCATATATGGCCTTTATTATGTTGAGGCAAGTTCACTCTATGCCTGCTTTCTGGAGGGTTTTTATCATAAATGGGTGTTGAATTTTATCAAAAGCTTTCTCTGCATCTATTGAGATGATCATATGGTTTTTCTCCTTCAATTTGTTAATATGGTGTATCACATTGATTGATTTGTGTATGTTGAAAAATCCTTGCATTCCTGGGTTAAACCCCACTTGATCATGGTGTATGATCCTTTTAATGTGCTGTTGGATTCTGTTTGCTAGTATTTTGTTGAGGATTTTTGCATCTGTGTTCATCAGTGATATTGGCCTGTAGTTTTCTTTCTTTGTGACATCTTTGTCTGGTTTTGGTATCAGGGTGATGGTGGCCTCGTAGAACGAGTTTGGGAGTGTTCCTCCCTCTGCTATCATCATCATATTTCTTCAAATATTCTTTCTATCTCTGTTAGTTTACATGTGCAGGAAAGGTAAATTGAACTAAAAAGAAACAACTCTTTGCAACCAGTTACATTTTATCAGTCTAATTATGAAATGTTTTAGATCCAGCTACAACTTTCATACTCCTTTTTTCAAAAGATGATGAATTACTTAGAGCGTTGTGTGTAGAACAAAGCTAATGGGAAATATGTAATAGAAGATTTGAGAGTCCTTTTAATAGAACCAAATGTTACTGAATTAATAGAAGCACACGAAATGTAGGAATCTCATTTTTTATTATAAAAATGATTTTTAAATACTTCCTATTATTGCCACATTAAATATTAAAAACTATTTTTGTACAGTGATGAGAAATTATGTGAATATTAAATTTTTAATTCGATTTTTAGATTGCTTTTCTTTACTCTTACTCTGAATCTATCCACAAAGGTCAACCACATATCTTCCCTGTAGTTTCTCATATTTCTGTTTTTGTCTTATCCATTCTCTATTGCCTACTGCCTTTCAACAGTGTGATCTCTGAATTCTTTTTGAGTGGATATATATACTGAATGTAATTTGAATTATGGTGGAATTTCAAAGTAGGAGATATGTTTTCTGTTGGATTTAATCTTACACTTTCTTATTATTCTTTTTGCGGCACGTGGGCCCCTCACTGTTGTGGCACCTCCCGCTGAGTAGCACAGGCTTCAGACGCCCAGGCCCATCGGCTATGTCTCACAGGCCCAGCTGCTCCGCGGTATGCGGGATCCTCCCGGACCGGGGCACGAACCCGCGCCCCCTGCATCGGCAGGCGGACCCCCAACCACTGCGCCACCAGGGAAGCCCTCCATGTGTCTGTTTTAAACTGAAAGTTCCTTGAGGGGCAGAGACCATTTTTCCTTACTCTTAACTACTGGTATTTGTCCATGGAAAGTACATAATAAATGTTAGAAGAATGGGCAGCTCCACACAGGTGTGCAAGTTTGATGAGGAAAGAATGTGGGCCTGGCTGGAAGCCAGATTGCTACAAGAGTACTGAAGGTTGGATCATTTATTTGCCATACCCAGGGGAAAATTTAATAATTGCCTGAATGCTCTTGGGGGAATCTCCCCAAATCGTAAAAGAATTGAAATTAAATTAGCATACTATTTTAAGGCAAGGGTCCTGAGAATATAGGAGGCTGTGAACTTGGAGAGGAAAAAAATTACAGTGTTATTTTTATTAACCTCAAACTGAAATTTAGCATTTCCTTCGATTTTGAATGCAGGTAATGGTGGTAGTATTAGCAGTACCTGTAATTTTTTTTTTTTTTGCTACTGGAAGCCACAGATATTTTCAGTTTCAGTTGTTGCAGACACCTCGCAATATTGTTTATACTCATTATTTTCTTATTATGGTAATTAGACCTGCCGCTCGATCTTTTTGTTTAAATCATTAATAAAGAAGCACCTGTATTACCTATTACAATTTTTAAGTAATTATATTTTTAAATTATATTTTAAAACATTGTTCTGAAATTCTAGAGTAAGCAAAACTGACGTATAATGATAGAAATCAGATGAGTGGTTGCTTCTTGTATAGAAGATTGGGAAAGGGGCACAAGAAAACTTTCTGGAATGATGGAAATGTCCCATGACTTTGGTGTACATTTGTCAAAGGTGGTTGAATGCTAAACTTAAGTTCTGCATTTAACTGTATGTACATTATACCTCAATTAAAAAAATAAATACATTAAAAAATATTCTGAGAAGGGGTCCATAGGCTTCTCCAAATTGCCAAAGAAATCTCTGGGAACTAAAAAAGGTCAAGAACCCTTTTTCTGAGGCTATCATGTTGCCTTTGCCTTTGCCTTTCTCCTTTAAGGGCCCATTCTCTCAGTTCCTTTTTTTTTTAAATTAATTTTTATTGGAGTATAGTTCCTTTACAGTGTTGTGTTTTTACTGTACAGCAAAGTGAATCAGCTATACATATACATGTATTCCCTCTGTTTTGGATTTCCTTCCCATTTAGGTCACCACAGAGCATTGAGTAGAGTTCCCTGTGCTATACAGTAGGTTCTCATTAGTTATCTATTTTATACCTAGTATCAATAGTGTATGTCAGTCCCAATCTCCCAGTTCATCCCACCCTGCCCCTTCCCCCTTGATATCCATGTTTGTTCTCTACACCTGTGTCTCTGTTTCTGCTTTGCAAATAAGATCATCTATACCAGATTCCACATATATGCGTTAATAAAAGATATTTGTTTTTCTCTTTCCGACTTACTTCACTCTGTATGACAGCCTCTAGGTCCATCCACGTCTCTACAAATGACCCAATTTCGTTCCTTTTTAAGGCTGAGTAACATTCCATTGTATATGTGTACTGCATCTTCTTTATCCATTCATCTTTCGATGGACATTTAGGTTGCTTCCATGACCTGGCTATTATCAGTAGTGCTGCTATGAACATTGGGGTGCATGTGTCTTTTTGAATTATGGTTTTCTCAGGGTTTATGCCTAGGAGTGGGATTGCTGGGTCATATGGTAGTTCTATTTTTAGTTTTTTAAGGAACCTCCAGACTGTTCTCCATAGTGGCTGTATCAATTTACATTCCCACCAACAGTGCAAGAGGGTTCACTTTTCTCCACACCCTCTCCGGCATCTCTCAGTTGCCTTTGCTATTCATTTTCTTTATTCTAAATGTGTTCTCACTTTTTTGAGCCAAGAAAAGTCAGAAAAGAAAAAGAGCAGCTATGAAAGAAATTCTTTGCTTGGCTTATTTGCCAATCTGTTGAAGTCAGTAAAACTGTGGCCTTCCTAACATAGTTATATACTTGCTTAGACTTTAAGAAATTTCTAGTGAGAACTACTCTTCTAAAAACTAATTTGTAGGGGCTTCCCTGGTGGTGCAGTGGTTGAGAGTCCGCCTGCCGATGCAGGGGACACGGGTTCGTGCCCTGGTCTGGGAAGATCCCACATGCCGCGGAGCGGCTGGGCCCGTGAGCCATGGCTGCTGGGCCTGCGCGTCTGGAGCCTGTGCTCCGCAACAGAAGAGGCCACAACAGTGAGAGGCCCGCGTACTGCAAAAAAACAAAAAAAAAAACTAATTTGTAGATGATTTCATAATGGAATGGTTTTTCTTATCTCCAGTTTCACTTGGAGTTTTATTAAGATTTTTATACAGAGGTATCATTAAATATGCAGTTCTGTTATGAAGTAGGCACGAACATTTGTAACACAGATTGGAAGAAAAGAAAATGTATTAGGAATCAGAAAAGCATCGAGTGGGGCTTCCCTGGTGACGCAGTGGTTAGGAATCCGCCTGCCAATGCAGGGGACATGGGTTTGAGCCCGAATTCGAGCCCGGGTCCGGGAAGATCCCACATGCCGCAGAGCGACTAAGCCCGTGTGCCACAACTACTGAGCCCACGTGCCACAACTACCGAAGCCCACGTGCCTAGATCTCGTGCTCCACAACAAGAGAAGCAACCACAATGAGAAGCCCCCGCACCTCATTGAAGAGTAGCCCCTGCTCGCCGCAGCTAGAGAAAGCCCACGTGCAGCAGCGAAGACCCAACGCAGCCATAAATAAGTAAATAAATAAACAAATAATTTAAAAAAAAGAAAAGCATTGAGGAAGTAAGGAAAGAAAAATGAATATTACTGACAATCTATTCCACATTTTCTTTTTCAGAAATTCCATCTAGGTGTCCTTGATGTAGTGTGACTGTATATTCTAAGTTCAAATATGTTTTACTTTTATAAAATTCAGAGTACTACAGATACCAAATATTAGCCTATATTTATTTTAAAATGTGATGATAGTGCTTGAAAATGTTAAACATAGTGGTAGATAATATGCAGAACAAACATCAGGTTCTTTTTCAGGGACACACAGTGTTAAGACTACTCACAGTATAGTTCTTGCTGTCTATCATTTTATTTATTTTATTAAAAAATATTTATTGATTTATTTTTGGCTGCATTGGGTCTTCGTTGCTGCACGCAGGCTTTCTGAAGTTGCAGTGAGCACGGGCTGCTCTTTGTTGCAGTGTGCAGGCTTCTCATTGCAGTGGCTTCTCGTTGTAGGGCACGGGCTCTAAACGCATGGGCTTCAGTAGTTGTGGCTCATGGGCTCTAGAGCACAGGCTCAGTAGTTGTAGTGCACGGGCTCAGTTGCTCCACGGCATGTGGGATCTTCCCAGACCAGGGCTCAAACCCGTGCCAGGCACATTCTTAACCATTGTGCCACCAGGGACATCCCTGTCTATCATTTTATACTTATAACCATAAGTTTTTCTCTGCTATTCTAATATTTTCACGGTCTTTTTATTTATCTGGATAAACTTAATAGGACACTTGTTTTAAATAGATTACAAAGTATTCTAAGAAAGATTGAGCCAAGGTGAATAATTCTAACAGATTGTTGTCCAGATAGCATCTGCATGTCTTTTATGACTTCGTATTAGATAAAAAGCCTAAAATACTGTTCGACGGTTTCTTTGCAGCCTCTCGTATGGAAAATTTGAAAAGCAGAGGAGAAACAATAGCTAAGGAGATCAGTGAAGCCATGAAGGTAAAAGCTACATACTAAATTATAAGTGAATAACATGTGTGGCTAGGTGTTTGCTTTTAGCATTCTTAGGTGTTTTAGTCTGTTGTAACGGGAATTCTCAGTAGTCTTTTAACTAGATCTTTAATGAATTTATTAAGTGACGGTAACATTCAGAATAATTGCCATTTATTAGACACCTACTATGTGCCAGTATTATACCTGGCTTCTTTAAAGGTTGGTTATATTTTTGAGTTCTGAGAGTTAGCAATCCATCAAACAATTTTGGATAATAATACCAGTTAACATTTAGTCAGCATTTAGTATGGATTAGGCACCATCTAACTGCTGTACATGTATTATATTTCCTCATTTAATCCTTACACTAACCCTCTGAGATAGGTACTGCTACTGTTTTACAGATAAGGAAACCAAGGCACAGAGGAGCTAAGTAGATTGCCCAAATAAGTAATTGTGCCAGGATTTAAACCCTAGATGTTTAGCTCCAGAGCCTATACTCTCAGCCACTATATTATTCTGTGTTGATGCAAATAATCAATAAACAATATGCAATAAGAATAGAAGAAGAGTTTTATTAGAGCCAAACTGAGGACTATAGCCCAGGAAACAGCTTCTCAGTAGCTCTGCTGGGACTGCTCCGAAGGGGTAGGGGAGGAGAGAGGATATATGAATTTTTTTGGCTGGAAAAAATGTGGTCAAGGTTACAGCTTGGTAAAAGATGACTGCTAACCACAAAGAACAGACATCTCAAGTTAATGAATTTAGGATTTTTTCTGTGTATGGGAAGATGCAAGAATCTGGGGTCACTGAAATTCATCCTTAAATCTGCATCTTAACTATCTAGAAGCCTATACGTCCAAAGCACAGAATGCCTGAATTCCCCTGAGGGCTCACTGTCCGGGTGGCTGCAGTGGGTTGCAGCTTAACCCTTTATGTAAGTGGATGATGAACAAATTCTTTTCTTTAATGATGAAAGCAGATGTACAATGTGTGTTTGACAGGCCACAAGACAGGCTGTTTCAGTTAGCATAAAGTTCAGGCTAAATCATGTATAAGCCACAGTGATTTCCCCATACCTCCATATGTGAAAATTTCTTCCATCAACTGTATATCCAACTTGGAGTTTTAATATTATTATCATAAAATTGTTTATATTATTGACATTTATTTTGCCCAAACAGAAAATATTTAGATTTCTAGTACAGGAAAATTATTTTAAAACTCCTTCAGAATCTCCTCTGTTTTGATCATCTTCTGTAACACTCTTTTGTGGTTTGTACTGATGCCATGATTTTCTGGTACTCACACTTCTCTCATAACATGTTCTTTTTTTTTTTTTTTTTTTTTTTTTTTTGGGGTATGCGGGCCCCTCACTGTTGTGGCCTCTCCCGTCACGGAGCACAGGCTCCGGACGCGCAGGCTCAGTGGCCATGGCTCACGGGCCCAGCCGCTCCACGGCATGTGGGATCTTCCCGGCCCGGGGCACGAACCCGTGTCCCCTGCATCGGCAGGCGGACTCTCAACCGCTGCGCCACCAGGAAAGCCCTCATAACATGTTCTTAATCAGGAGTTGACAAACTGTGGTGGGACAGGGTAAAATCCAGCCTGCCACCTGTTTTTGTAAATAAAACTATTTTGGAACACAGCCATGTACATTCGTTTACTTATTGTCTATGGCTTCTTTACATTACAACAGGAAAGTTGAATAATTGCGACAGAGATGTAAAGGCCCTCAGAGCCTAAAATGTTTACTGTATGGCCCTTTACAGAAAAAATGTGCTGATCCCTGCTCTTGATAATTAAGATTTCTAAAATACTTGCTATCGTAAAATATGGAATTTTAGACATTAAATTTTAAACTCTGAAATTCTGTTACCTCCTGTTTTGCCAGAGTTTTATTTTACTACCAGGCATTATAGGAGCAGAACATATCTTTTTAGTTTTAGCTTTTTGTTAAAATTGCTCAGCTAAAACTGGTATTTTAAGGTAAAGTTGAATATCTATGACCTAAAAAATTAGGTTTTAGAAAAAGCCTTGATCTGAAGAGTTAAAATACTCAAGTGTTGTGTCTATCTCTGTGTGTTTGCGTTTCAACCTGAGATTAATGTTAAGTATTACTGTTGTTTGTTTTTTAAGTCCTTGCCTGCATTAATTGAACAAGGAGATGGATTTTCCCAAGTTTTAAAGATGCAGCCTGTTATCCAGCTCCAGAGAGTCCACCAAGAAGTGTTTTCCAGTTGTTGTAGGAAACCAGATGTTAAACCTGAGAGCTTTATAGCACAAATAGAAACCACACCAGCAGAGAGTTCTGCTAGGAAAGACACTGACTTGGTACTGAGAAGAAAGCGAACTAAAGACTGCCCCCAGAGAAAATGGTATCCACTGCGGCCAAAGAGGATCAGTCTTGACACATAAACTCTTTTTGTTTATCTTGGGAGTTGAGATTAGGCACTATTAACATTTACATTCCAGCTTAATGCCTGGACAGGACTTCATTTAAAACAACAGATAAGTAGTGATTCTTTTACACAAATATAGTAGCTCTGTGCTGGGATATGATGTAATATTGTATTTCTTCCCTCACCTTTGCATTGATAGTCAGTGAAAAGCGTATTGTTTGAATATTGGCACAAAGCCTGTCAATGGTCATTAAGAGTGCAAACTTTTACTGTCCTTGAATACCATCAACACTTGGCTGCCTTACAGCTTTTATGGAATTTCAGACGTAACATATTCCATTGGGTTTCCTGGATATACATCTTTCTTTTAAAAAAAGAGCTGTGTGACAGTTGTCATTATTTAAGGACTGAAAGTCATCATCAGTTCTGCACAGGAGCAGATGCACTCCTCCCCCACCCCTGCAAAGCAGTTTGATTTATCAAATTGGCGTGCAGGTGGCAAGACTGGCTCTGACTTTGTTACTCTAAGTTCCGCTAATTTGGACTTGTGGGATTAATTTTAGGATTTTTTGGTTTTGTTTTGTAAGGTAAAGAAGATGATTACTTTGTGAAGATTATTATGTGTAAGAATTTCTGTTAGAAATAAAATTTGGCATGTAGCCAGTGTTTCTTACCCACACTTCTGTTTTCCATAGATCTCTTAACTTTTAAACATAATTAGACTTGGAACTAATAGTTTCTTTTCAGGATTTCTCATTATTTCTTTGTAAATGACTCCAGGTCAAAAATATATATCAGATTAATACATTAAACAAATTGTCATTGTGGAACAAATAATAGATGCAATCATACCGAACTATTTTACATTTAAGAATGTTTATATATCAAGTATATAATCATTGGTAGAAGTCTGAGAAAGCTATATTGCCTATACTTCTAACGTTAACTGCAGTTTCTTATCTCTTATTGTGTCTCTTACATTAATACATTGTAGGCAGTGTCATCTAATTTGCCAACTGTTTCCCTATTAATGACTGAATACCTTCATTCCTTTGCAGAGGAATTTACTAATCATGAGGCTGGAAAATCCGTACTTCTCTTGTTCATTATGTCTTAATAATCATAAAAGTCTAAATGTGACAGAAAATCTGTCTCAGTGAAGAGAACTTACAAAGCTACTTTATCGCATTCTGTATTTGAATGTTACAACTTGAGATCTGTATATTTGTACACAGCAGTGTGTTTTTTATTAAAATAATGTACAAAGACTTCAACCTTATACTGTGTATTTTTTTTTAATTAACTTATTTATTTTTGGCTGCATTGGGTCTTCATTGCTGCGTGCGGGCTTTCTCTAGTTGCGGCGAATGAGGGCTACTCTTCGTTGTGGTGCACGGGCTTCTCATTGTGGTGGCTTCTCTTGTGGAGTACAGGCTCTAGGCGTGTGGGCTTCAGTAGTTGTGGCTCGCAGGCTGTAGAGCGCAGGCTCAGTAGTTGTGGCGCACAGGCTTAGTTGCTCCGCGGTATGTGGGATCTTCCCCGACCAGGGCTCAAACCCGTGTCCCCTGCATTGGCAGGCGGATTCTTAACCACTGAGCCACCAGGGAAGCCCCTGTGTGTTTTTAAGAGTTGTCTCAGGCCTTCTTGAGCTCAGCTTTAGTTAGATGGTAGATCAGCACCTTGCATTTCAGAACATACTAAATTTCACTTTAAAACCGTTTTGAGTCTACAGAATACTGCTATACAAATGCATTGCTAACTTTTTCATAGTACAGAATTCTGTATGAGTAGTTTCACTTCAGAAGCATGCAGACAAAAGAATTATTGTTAATTCTCCTACATTAGATAATTACATTGTGTTTACATTAGAAAATGTCTCCCTTTTTTAAGAGATTCATATTGAGATACATAGAGTTTAATGACTTGATATCTTAGATTTGTTCTGAAATATGTCAGCAAAGAAAAAAAGGAAAAGGAATAGATTAAGCAAGTGTGACAAAAATCTTGATAATGTTGGATCTGTGTGAAGCTCTAATCTTTCTACTCCTGGGTCTGGAAATTTTTGTAATTAAAAAGTTTTGCTGTTTTTAAAGTGCTCAGACAGGCAGCTGAAACTTTTTTGTGTGTGGGGGGGTGTGGGAATCGAACCCACACCCCCTGCGTTAGAAGCACAAAGTCTTAACCGCTGGACTGCCAGGGAAGTCCCTGAAACTTGAAATCTTTCAGAGAGCCCCAACTTTCACTCCACAGTTATAGCAGAGTTACAAATGAAATACCATTAGGAAAGAAAATATATTAGCATTATTAACTAAGATAAACATGGCTGATATCAGTAATAATATTGATAATATACATTTTTAAGAAGAGAAATTGAGTTTCTGCATAGACCAAGAACTAAGCTAGCTAAGGTGTTAAAAGGTCAGAAAGTTTATAGTTGCGGGGAATGTTGAAGGAAAGAATAGAAAATCAAATATTGACCTACCTATGGTAAAAAGAAGGCTGGATTGGATGGAGTCTTAAAATTTCCTTTCAACAAAAACCAAAGCCAAACAAACAAAAAAACACAACACGGGAAGTTTAAATCCAGTTCCACTGGAGAGAGAACACTGTTAAAGCAGCTGGTTTCTGAAAACACTGAAGGAATATCTGTGTTTTCCAAACTTCAGACATTAGAAACTGTATTAGTTGGTTTGAGTTGCTATAACAAAATACCACAGACTGGGTGGCCTAAACAACAGAAATTTAATGTCTCACAGTTCTGGAGGCTTGAAGTCCATGATCAAGGCAAATTTGGTTTCTAGTGAGGTTTCTCTTCCATCGTGCATGCTTTGGGGGTTGGGGGATGTTGGTGTCTTTTCTTATAAGGACATTAATCTTATTAGATCAGGGTTGCACCCATATAACCTCATTTGACCTTAATTACTTCCTTAGAGGCCCCATCTCCAAATACAGCCACACTGGGGGCAGGGTGGGGGCAGGGTTAGGGCTTCAACCTATGGATTTTGAGGGGAAGCAAACATTTAGTCCATATCACTAGATAAGAGAAATCTTTTCCTAGACCTCTTTCTCTGGGTTTTTATGACTTGGGCTGCGTAGAGGACAAAGCCAATGACATCACACTTTTAATTTGCTTCAGAATGTAGCTATCTCTAAGAATGAGCTTGTTTGACTTCTATTGAAAGCCTTGGTTTTTCCCTACACACCTTCATTCATTCATTAATCCATTCAGCAGATTCCTGTTAGTCACTACGCAGTTCAGAAGTCAGAGAGGTTCAGAGCATAGTCTCTCAGCCAGATCATCTGCGTTCAGATTTCTGCTCTCCTGTCATTAGATAGAATTGGACAAGTTGCTTAACCTCTCTGCACTGCAGTGTTCTCATATGTAACGTGGGTGTGATGATAAAACCCACCTTATAGTGTTATTATGGGAAGTAAATGAGTTCATAATATAAAGTCCTTAGCACTAGTACTAGTGCATAGTATACATAGTAAGCATTCCGTAAGCATTATTATTACTTGGTTTGACAGAGGAAGTGAAAACACCCATAGGATAAAACTTGTCTTCAAGAATCTCATATTCTAGTGAGGAGAACAGGCATGTGAACAATGATCGTGCAATGCAGCAACTGCTATATAAATGTGTGTGGAGGGAACTTTGGTGAGAAGTCATGGAAGTCTTTGTGGAGGAGGTGACGTTTGAACAGTCTTGAATATTTTAGGCGAATAATCAGGGAGGAAGATTCCTGGCAGCCTGAGAGACTTTAACAAAGCAGGTGGTTGTGACGGAGCGTTGTGTACTGGAGGACCATCAGGTAAGTGTCTCTATGTGGGTCTTGTTTAAAGAGGCTTGCTACAGGGCTTCCCTGGTGGCGCAGTGGTTGAGAGTCCGCCTGCCGTTGCAGGGGACACGGGTTCGTGCCCCGGTCCGGGAAGATCCCACATGCCGCGGAGCGGCTGGGGCCGTGAGCCATGGCCGCTGAGCCTGCGCGCCCGGAGCCTGTGCTCCGCAACGGGAGAGGCCACAACAGTGAGAGGCCCGCGTACCGCAAAAA